>NC_088833.1:4452999-4930499 GCF_904066995.2 Poecilia reticulata | reverse complement strand
ACCTGGAGTCAAAGGCAAAGCTGATCAGTAAAAGCACGTCCAGCTTGCCAATGACCAAAAGACCCTCATTAGTCCGGTCTGCCAGTGATGGAGTTATTAGGTATCAAGGCCTACCTTCATCTTGTACTCAGGCAACCAGACGGGAAAGTGCAGAAGTCTGTCATGATAAAGAAGCTTTGGAGTTAAAGAAGCATGAAGAGGCTGAAGTCTCAGGAGCAGGTGAGCTCTCTGAACCGGAGGTGCTTTGCAACGCCATCAGCAGCGACGAACTGCTGCAAAATGTTGGAGTCGAGGAGGAACATGGCGGACGGCTGAATGAGAGCAACGGTTCGGTCAACAGCCTCACAGGTTCTACAGACAGCAACGGCGAAGCAGCGAGTCATCGGGGTCAGGAGGGCAAGCAAGAGCAGGCCGAAGTCCGGACACAGGTGGTCCAGTCGGTCAGCAAAGCCTACGGTGTTACTGTGAACAAGATGCAAGAGTGGATGCACAAGGGTCGTCTGCTGTCGTCCGAGATGAAGCAGCGCATTGAGGGTTCGTCTTTACCTCTCGGTGGAGGCCAGAGCCAGGATTGGTCCTCCACTCAGGCTAACCTCGGAGGCTGCAAACCAGGGGTCCCGGTTCGAGGGAGTAAATCAGTCAAGGTTAAGTCGTCTACAGTCAAGTCTGCAAGACAGCAGCAGCAGCCAGGTAGGAAGGCTACACAGGGTGGCCTCGTCTCCAGGGGGATCCTCTACCCTCCTTCCTCCCATCTGATTGTTGTCATCCTCCTCCACTCATAGTAGACTCCGTCTGGTGGCGGTCCACCCTTCACTCCTCCACTTTCGGATGCAAAGCAAAGGGACGAGACACCTCAGACCTCTTGCTTTCCTTTGTAGGGGTTCTCTAACCGGTGGCGGGCTTTGTCCTTCACACTAATTTAGCAGCATTTTAACACTAAATTAATTGCACATGAGGTTGTATTTCAAAATACTCACAGCATAGATCCAGTAACAACTAACTCACTCTTCTGTTAGATTGTTCCCAGTGGTGTTGGTGGTGGGGTTTTATGTGTGTGTCTTTGTGTTTGACATGTATATTTTTTATTTTAACGTTTGATTCTGAGGAAAAGGTAAAATAATTTTATATTGCAGTTTTTATGAAAGACACGGAAACATCTGTATCAGGAAACCACAAGTGAGCTCATTAGTCAGAAGATTTCTCTGTTTAACGTATTGCCACCAATTTTACAGCTTTTCTTGACCAATTTGTAGCTAGAATCTGTACAGAACTTGGTATTTATTAGTTTCCATGAACCACACAGTTCTTACTCTCATTTTTTCCTCATTTATTTTCTTCCACATTCTCTCTTCTCCCCGTCTCCGCTGAGCTTTTCCACAGCTGTGGCCAGAGGAATCCAAGGCGGGAGAGAAGCCACTGCAGTATTTTTCTGCTGCGCTCGTGGTGTGTGATTTGTTTGAGAGAAGAGGGGGTTGTGCTGTCATGTCGCTTTCCTCCCCAGTCATTTGCTCTTGACAGCCCAATGGTAGCTTGCATTTTAAAGAGACTTTGAGTTGAATTTTTGAAATGCCATTCCTGTTGTTTAACTAGTTTGAGTTGTGTCACCTAATTCCTCACCGTGACTGAACAAAATGAAGGGTGATTAAGCGTTTATTGAGGTCATTGCTTGGTAGCTCTTCGATACTCACTTAAAGCTCTTGTTTGAGTCGTTTGAAAATGCCCTTTGATTTCTTTAGATATCAAACTTTAGTGTAAAGTTAGTAAGTCAAATGTCCTAGTTTGACTTCATACAATTTTTTTTGCCCCAACTTTTCCATTCAGCACTGTTTCTACACATATATAGCTTTATGCATAATATCTTTTGTGAACATAAGCCTGCCTACGCAACTCTTTGCTTTGTTTGTTCATGTTTGTTATGAAGTCAAAAGACTTATTTTGTTTTGGTGTGTCAGAGAAGGCATGCTGGCAGGTGGGCATGATCCAGGTGTGCTGTTTTCACCTGGCATTAGGTCATGAGTCATGCATTTGGTAAATATCGCGTTAAGTCTCAAAAGAATTTGGCGGTGATGTTTCTGTGCCAGTCTGACTGGAATATTTTGAAGATGTACAGACTTTCTTTCAAAGTATAAAAAAAAGAACAGTTTTAGTGCTGTATGCTGTCTTTAAAATAGTTTAACTTAATTAAGTAGTAAATATCTCAGAGTAGCCAACCTGTTAGGGCAAAAACTGGAAATGGAAAAAAAAAATGTTTCAGCTGCTAAAAATATTTGAATCGTTATCTTGAAGTGCTAACATTTACACACAAGACCTCACAGAAAACAGACGCTTTAGCATTTCATATTTTTGATTATGTAAGCAGAACTTTAAATGTTTTGACCTTGTCTGTATTAGCAACTTCCCAAAATCTTTGCTGATTTTTTTTTACCAAGTTGCATTTGCTTCAAAATATAAATTTTATGAAATGTAATGTCTTTATTTATAAGTTTCATTAGTTGAGGTCAATAAAGTTTCCTTTTTTCCTCCAACCTCCCAGCTAATTTTACTAAGTTGCGCTAAGCTTAGCTCAACTTGTGACTCTTTAGATTTATGACAAAGGCATCAAATTAAAAGTTAAAACAATATTTCCAAACCTTTTACCTAATCTTTTTGAAAACAAGGAGTTTAATATGTTTTTGCTTAATTTTCTAAGGCATTACTTAACTTCCTAAATCCATCACTATTTGCTGGTCCTGGAGATTTAGACTTGGGCTCTGTGTGTGTTACCAGCAGTGGTTCTTCTGTTTATTGGGTAAACCAGTTCAAACAATTGAACACAGTAAATCAGCAAGTCACATAACAGCTTAACAAATTTAGTCATCTGGATGTGATGAAATCGACTTTCTTAAATTTAAAAGCACTTAAGTGAGCTTAACGTTGAGATTTTAAAACACAATCATTTATAAGGTTTAAAGAAAATGATCCATACATCAGCTTGTTGATTTCAGAGGCTCAGAGAGTGTTTTCAGACGAGCTGGAGCTAAAAAAAACCCACCTTACATCCAGACTATGCAGAACTCCATCTTTAAACTCACAATATGTTGAACCTTCAGAGAGATGAGCTGCAGCAGCAGAGGACTAGACCAAAATGGAAGCTTAAAACTGGACTTGCTACTGAAAAAAGCTTCATGGTCCGATGAGTCTCCATCTCTATGGCGACATTCGATTATCAGAAAATCATAGATCAATCCTGCCTTGCATAACCGGATCAGGCTGGTGATAATGAAATGGCAAGGCTTTTTGAGTGTTGTTGCTGACCATGTTCATCAACATTATACAGTTATCTATGTGTATATTATACACATGCACCCTTACATAAATTTGTTGTGTTTTGAGAAAGTGTCTTCAGAAACACATGACACAACTGGGGGTGGCGGTACAAAGATTGTCTTGTCTTATAGTATGCATAAGCCTTGACAGATTTATTGATGTTGCAGATATGAGCTGGAAGAAACTTGAGGCATCAGGGATCGTACCGGGATGGTTTTACGACATGTTTGAGTCATGATGGCGTCTGCTGCAGGGGGTGGGGAGAACACTAGTTTTTATTAGCTTTTAAGGGACTTCAGAGCTTTTTCAAAAGGGCTGTTATTGTTATTTCAGTTTTTGTGCTAATTAAGCCATTTCTGTGTCCTCAAACTTAAATTTTAACCAGCACAATAAAACCCCAAAAAAAGAAACACTGAGAGAACTGCAACACAGAGGAAAAAACTTGGCTCTTCAGCCAACATATTGAGGACTGACATGTGATGTAACCCTGAGCGATCTTAGCTCTGTCCTTGTGTAAAAAGAAAAATCTACACTGACAATCCTCATTAGCATATGAATGAGTGTCAACAGGAATGCATGGCACCCAGCAAAAAGATTTGCTCTAAAGGGAGCTCACAAACCCCGTATACACAACAAAGTTGTGTCTGTAGGGAGCAGAAAATGAGCTGCTGTGTGTTTGCTCCTATCAAAAGAGAAGCCTGTATGACGAAAAGGAAAATCAGGAAAGAAATTAAAAGCCTATGGGAAAGTGGATCAAGTGCTTTGTCTTTGTGGAGTAAAAGATCCAGCCACTCATAAGGTTTAGAGATGAACGTAAGTGGGTTTACTCTGTTTCTCACACGGCGCAGATCTGCTTCGGCACTAACACATTTTTCCTTGGTAACTTTGCAAACCTTAACACTCCTCCCCATCTGTGCACCACTTCTTTCTTTCATCCTCTCTTTCTTTTAGTCTTGTCACAAAGACACAGTCCTGTATTATTGGCTTTGGCCATCTGTTACCTTCAGGTCAGGGGTCCGTCAGTCCTCTCTGCAGTGATCACAAGAGAATTTAGGCTCCAAAGAAGCTGAAAGGGGCCTTGACAGTTTTCAATGTACATACAAGTTTTAATACGACATTTTCCATAAGTGTTTTTGTTGGATTGGTTTTGTGGTTGCACCTTTTCTTCCTTTTCTTCTAAATAGAGAATTTATGTATTTTATTTATGCATCTTAGATGCTTTATTTTGAATAACCAAATGCCTTTTGGAGGGCATTAAACCTGCTTCCTGCCTTAACTTGAAGGATGAAATTGTACATTTACAATATTTTCCTTGAAAACTTATTAACCAACTAACAAACTTAGCTTTCATCTCATCTTTGCTACTCATAATTATTCCTTTTTACTATTTCATTTTGTCCTTACGTTGCCTCTTTGAATATCTTAGTTTATTTCAGTGTTCTTAGAAACTCTTCAATTATATAACCACAATATCTCTTGATGTTTTCTAGGACAAAATCCCTAAATTCTTAGCAATCCTTTGTCTGTTTTTATCAGGCTAAATAACAGACTGAGAGGTGAACGAGGCCTATAAATTGTCTAACATCTGACAGCAGTTAAAAGAGGCCAGAATTTTACAAATTGGGTCCAACTTGTCCGGCTTGTTGTTTGTTTTGGAAGCTGCTGCTGCTGTAAAGGAGTGTGATGGTGAAAGGAGACGGCAGCAAAGATTTAAATCTCCAGCCGTGGTCTGGAATGCCGCTCGTGTCGGAACATGCTTCCTTTTCTCGTTATGAAAGACCCCTTGAAGAAGACAGCTTGTCGACAAAAGCGCCGTGTGTAGTCTCGGCATCAGGGTCAGTAGATCTGGAGAGGTTTTGGTTCTAATTGCTCCTTTTTTTTTTCAAATAAAAATATTTTGTTTTGTAGAAATAAATTAAAAGTGACTTGATTTCTATATTTAAGGTTGCTCTTTAGCTTTGTTTGAAACTCGAATTTAAACCAAAACGTCTTTAAATTCGAGTTTCTCTGGTAAGAAATTGAGTTCATTGTTGCAAATGATCAGTTTTAGGTAAAAAGGTTAAAGTTTTTAGTATATTTTTCCTTACAAAACAAAGTTAATGGTGCACCGTAAGTACAATCCCTCGTTTTCTGCTACAGCACATTCTAACCTGATGAATTTTCAATAAAAATTGAAAGGCTACCTGAAACGCAGCCAGACTGGAGCAGATAAAATCATAGCATCACAGATGAGTGCAGCCTGGCAGTTCAAGCCCACACAGTCACGCATGGAACTCAGCGAACCAGCAGAAATAAAATCCTGGCTTCTCCTTTTACCAAAACCTCTAATATTACTCAACTGCAGGTCCTCAAAAATCCCTAATCGAGATTTTGCAAACACACAATACAAATGTGATTCTGAATGCAAGTCCTCTGTAAATGAAGCAAAAAGAAGGTTCTGCTTGTGTAAGACATCAAATGAAAAACAAGAAATGTTGTTGTTACTCGTTCAAGATTAGGATTTTACTGTGCAAACAAAGCTGATTCAGAAATCAAATTAACTGGAATGTTTACAACAAGGTGGAGCGCAAGAGAGTTTAATCCCCAACTTAGATTAGTCCATTCCCACATAATGTTCCAGCTGTAGCTCAGGAAAGATTAACCCCTTCTTTTGTTGCGGTGTAATAAATTTCAGTGTGTATGTTTATGGGACAATAGTTGCTTTATAAAGCTGTAGATCTCTGGAAAACTGCTAGGATTGGCCTGTGGACTCTAGGCAAGGCATGGCAAGTTTATTTGTGCTGCACCATTCAGAAAGAAGGCAAAGTGTTTTACAAGGAAATAAAGAAAAAAATCCCATTACACACAATAAATATAGTATGAGAATAATAGTAAAATTTGAATATAAAAGAAATAAATGCTAGAAAGAACATTGAACACAAATAAATAGCTCAGACATAGATGATGTCAGACGTAGGAGTAACAACCCATTGGTATTATGGACACCATGCAGGTGTCCATAATACCTTTAGTGACCCACTCACATGAATACAAATGTTCTTTACAGTTCATCATCTTGCTTTTTATACATTCTGTCCACAAGCTCACTTCTGACATACCTGAGAACTCACTCTTCTCACTCTTCATTGGCACTATTACAACTATATTTTATGCTAGATCTTCTGTACAGAATGTTGAATTTTCTAAAAGAAAGTAAAAATATCCCCAGGTTTCTAATTTGCTCTGCTACTCAGGCATGCGTGAAAAGAGAATTTTCTGGAGAAGTTGGCATTAGAGCATGTTGGAGGGGCTCGAAGGAGAGCTGGAGGGGATCAAAACAGTATTTTATATGAGCCTGCTCTACAAGTTAGAGCAGGATGCTGGCCTCCTTCTGCACTGTGCTTTACTTGTCACACTCTTGTGCACAGTTGTGTTTTTTCTTCTCTGTGCTTGCATCTGTGATAAATTCTTGCATCTTCTTAGTATCTGATTGGAAATCTCCTCCTAGCGGGAACTGTTTTCTCCAGTCCCTCGAAGCATTAAGTGCTAATGCAGGTCACGTCCGTATTACCGGAATGTGTTTTGTTTGTTTATTTTTTTAACATGTCTTCACTTTTTTACCAGTCTCCTCCTCCTTCTTCTTTCTGAAACGTTGGCTCTTTCTTGCATACTTTTTTCTGATCTGCTACAGCAGAAGGTATGCGTGCAAAATCCCTCAATTTCCTCTTGGAAGTGTGAGTTCACAGATTCCCAAAGTTAACCCTGAATGGGGTTGTTTCTGGAAATAATGCTGGAGGGCATTGAGGGAAATTATGATAGTCCATCTACCTTTAAATCCCTGAAAGAAGAGAGAAAAAAATTAGCAAAGAAATATTTAAACCACCTGGCATTACTAAATATTTTCACACTTGTGGTTTGTTGATGTAAATGTTTTCTTCAGCCTGTTGTGACTTGAATAGTTTCAGATGAAACATCCACTTCTCTAATTCAGTTCACATCAGTAATTACTGAAATTATACTAATCAAGATGATTATTAGTTCCTTTTTTTAGCCCAGGAAATAACTTTGTCATTTTATTTTCCGGCCTGCTGCAGTCTCTCTCACGGTCTGCCTTTGTGTCCTCCACTTTCTCAGCTTTCATTGAGAATTTCCAAACGCCGTGTGCTAACGGCAGAGAGGCCAGCAGACTGACCAACGAGCCTTCATCATGGAGCCCGCAGCTCACCACCACCATTACCGTGTCCAAAAAGCGCAACTGGCTGCAGCAGAGCTCCCAGCCAAAGAGTCACTGCACCAAGGATGAGCTGCAAGGCATGCTGGGAGCTGAGGAGGGCTGTCAGCTTCCTCCTGTTCCCAGCCCCTCGCCTGAATTTATGAGATCCACAGGTGGAGCGCCGCCACGGCCAGTACGCCCACAGATCCCTCAGGTTAGATCCTCCACAGATGTATGAGATTAAGGTGGCTGTGTTAGCTTAGCATTGGTGGAAAAAGCAGAAACGGCTATGACAGGGTGAGTCTTTTTACCAAGTTACAACTAGAGGTGTCCTTGTGCTACTTTTTCACTCCTGATATACGATACCGATATTGACCTGATACCGTATCAGTATGCATCATTCATTCTTTTATTACATATTTTGTGGTGTGGAATGTTAAAAGGTAATTACTCAAACAGAGAGCAGCAGTCAACAACAACAGGCATGAGAACATGCTGATATCCAACAATTTTAGATGCTGGCTGATAAAATCTGATGCTCAACTATTGGCTGATATCAGATCGATTTCCGATATTAGTATCAGATTGGAACACCTCCAGTTGTGACCAAGCTTTAATGTAGTTTATTATGATTTTATATGATAGACGTAAAACACAGATGTGAAGTGGAAGGAAAATGATACATGGTGGTCAAGACATTTTTTACAAATAGTAATGATAAAGAGAAAAGTGTGGGTTGCATTTAGAGTAAATTTAGCCCCAAATTAGAAACAAAAGCAGAATCACAAAGATTAAGGAACACAGCAGAAAAGTCAATGTTAAAGTTAAATGTAAAGAGGGTAAGACTTTGAAACAACAATGGTTTGAAACTCTATCTATTTGTTTTGTCTTCAGGTGGTGGTTGGTCAGTGTAAGGTGTCTCCTCACCCCCGGAGTGTGGACCCATCGGAAGAGAACGACGCAGATGACGAGGGGGAGATTTGGTACAACCCAATCCCAGAGGACGATGAACCGGAGACGTCCCGTCGGCCCTGCATTCGGCTGGTCATCCCACCACAGGGCGAAGCGCAGAGGCGACCCGGCAGGGGAGCGGACGTGGCTCAGGTCGGCTGGACAGCGGAGGGTTCCAGCGGGCCGGAGGCGGTCATGGAAGGTCCCAGTAGCGGTACTGGAGACTTGAGTTCGGGGAATGCTGCACATTCCACGGAGGCGCTACATCTGCACAGACAGATGCTCGCGTGCAAACCTCCAGAAGAGGGGGGGCCCTCCTCCAGCAGACCAACAGGTAATACACAAAAAAAACCTCTTTATTGCTTCTTTCTTTGTGCAGACTTAGTCATTCATGCTTTTTCATTTATTTTATTGAGATGGTGCTTGGGGCCAATTACTTTTTGTCTCCATCAATCATTCAGCAGGTTCTTGCGGTTTGCACTGATTATAGCCAACGCTGACAAGGATCCTAATCAAGGATTTTTTTTTTTGCTCTACAAAATAAGAGCTAAAAATATAAAATATTTCATGTTTAAATGTAAATTTTAAAGGCAACTTTCATATAAGTTTAAATCTTTAAGTTAAGACAGCCTTTTCATTGTTTTTGCTTAAAATGTAAAGCTCATCGGATATTACATAAAGAGACAAACTGTCTTATTCTTATGTTCTTTTCTTTATCAGAGCGGACAGGAGTCAATCCCCGTCTAATCATATCCTCCCATATCAGTGTCCCTCATTAGTTCAGCTCAGACAGACATTAGACAGAAGGAATCCAACACTGACATTCCTCAGAGGAATGATATCCTCTTACTTAACACCGAGTTCACACAATGATCTGTGATCTCTGGAGGTTTTTTGTTCATGAACAGGGACGGATTCTTGACCCCAAGAGTTTCTGAATAACCCCAGACATGAATCATTGCACTTCTCCTTCACTTTCTTTGCCTCCTCTTTACTCGCCCACCCGTTAGCGACGACAGGATGATGACAGCCAGCACACGGCTTCCCATCTCCCAGTGTCCTTTTCTTCTTCTTTTTTTTCCCCTGACTTCCGACTTTTTGTTCTCTGTGATGTGGCAACATGGTAGTTTGAATTATTTGGCACATCTTCATCTGAGCCTTTAATTATAACGCTTCTCTGTGGCACGCAACAGCCATTACAGTTGTACGAACACAAAAGCAGTGTGAATAGTGTGGCTCATTCTTGGGCTCTTGTTTCTCCCAGCGACAGTTTGAAGGCTTGAAATGAACACACTGACTGCTTCCCTCCACAAAGAACCAAAACCACAGCAACCAAGACCCGAAACCTTTTCAAACTATATATTTTCTATATTCTTCTGTGTTCTGAGAATTTTGCACCAACTAGCTTTAGCAGCAGCAATGATTAGTAGCTGATAAACTCCTTTAGCCTGATTGTGTAGCGTCCAGCTAACTCCTGGCGCTCAGAAACATCATGCATGGTTTAAAAAAAAAAAAAAAGAAGAGGACTGTCTGTCCTGCCAGACTTTCCTTGTGGGATTAGAATTAATCCAGTCCCAATGAGTCTCAGTGTGCCGGTCCAGGAACGGCTCTAATCAAACTGCAC
The DNA here is from genome assembly GCF_904066995.2 of Poecilia reticulata. Taxonomy (NCBI): domain Eukaryota; kingdom Metazoa; phylum Chordata; class Actinopteri; order Cyprinodontiformes; family Poeciliidae; genus Poecilia; species Poecilia reticulata. The sequence goes on along the minus strand of NC_088833.1, from coordinate 4,920,426 downwards.
AGTCTGCCTCACTAATCATTCAGCTCAGAGCTAATTAAAAGCTATTCCTTAGCACACCTTTTATAGAACTGTGTTTCTATTTGTTGTCAAATTGAACATTTCAGGCATCAAGTTGGACAATATTGAATGTTAAAGAGGCTTGTTTAATGAAACGGTATTCTACGGTATAACTCCATCTAAGTCTGAGAATGTCCCTGTTCCATCTGACAAAAAGCATCCCCTCAGCATGATGCGGCCACCACCTTGTTTCTCCATAGGAATAGTGTGTTTGAGGTGATGTATATTGGGCCAAATGATCAATTTTAGCTTCATCTGATCAGAGTTTATTCCCACATGTGTTTACTCTCTTCCTTACGGCTTTCTTTCAACAATAACCTCTTTCTTGCCAATCTTTTCTTTTTATAAATACCATGTCTGTGGAGTGCAAACTAAAGTTTTCCTTCTGACAGATTCAGAAGGAAACCTTTATTGCTCCTCTGATCATTACTTTTTTCGTAGATATCTCTGTAGGTTTGAAATGTGAAACGCTGTAGAGGAATAGCCTGGACATGAGTTATATATAAGTCTTTTACTTTGCTACCATTCAGAAACCTGTACTAAGTTTATGCCTTGCAGTAAATATTTGTGTTTTCCTGCAGCCAGGCCTGTGATGGTGTGGTTTTACTTGTTGCTGTGAAAATGAGAGCAGCACGTAGCGGTGTTGTTTTCTTTTTTCCCCCCGTTTTTCCCTCCTGCTCCGGAACTGCCTGCTGCATGTTGACTTTGCAGTCGATTCCAGCGGGTTTTGGTGACGCCATCCCTCAGTTTACTGCAACAGAAACGAAGCCGCGTCCCCTGCTTTGTGTCGTCAACCATCATGGAGGCTCGTTAGTGTGGTGTGGATACAGCGGGTTCGCTTTGCCTCGCTGTGTGGCTTCGTCTTCGGTTATAAACGGCCTCGACCTTCAGAGTTTACTGTGGGCATTGCGGTTGCTGTTAACAGAGTTTGTATTGACTGCAGAGGGACACTCCTCCTCTTTAAACTGGTGGGGGGAGGGGGGTGGGTTCAGGGCAGCAGCCTGCAATGAGCTGTCAGCCTCTCATCTGTTGATCAAAGAATCAGGAGCTGGAAATCAGGAAAAATGTAATAATATTAATAATAATAATTCAGACTGCTTGTCTCCCTCTGTTTTAGCAAGCAAGAGTTGTTATGTAGCTATTTAATACTGAAAAAGTTTCTAATTTGTTAAAGAAAGAAAATCATTGCAGCTTAGATACCACATGTCCTTCACACATTCACAAACTACTATAAAATGTTTCCAAATAAAGAGAAAAGTTGTAGGAATGACTTGATAAAGTGTCTTAATCGTAACACAAAGTTATGCAAACACTCTGTACTGGAAACCATCAGGTCATGTTGCCATTTGGATGCTTAAAGTGGCTGAACTGGCAGCACACCCTGTTCAGTCTTCTGATAATTCAACTAATTTACATTATTTTATGTGGCGGGACCAGATTAGGACTGCAGGACATCAGGAAAATGAACAGTTGTGACACAGTTGGCTATAATTGTGCTGACACAACTGCCTTGTTGCTGCAAGGCAGTTGTGAACCCATCCATCCATCCATTTTCTTACACCCTTGTCCCTCAGTGGGGTCGGGAGGGTTGCTGGTTCCTCTCCAGCTAGCGTACCGGGCGAGAGGTGGGGTCACCCTGGACAGGTCGCCAGTCTGTCACGGGCAACACAGAGACACACAGGACAAACAATCATGCACACACACACTCACACCAGGGGCAATTTGGAGAGGCCAATTAACCTGACAGTCATGTTTTTGGACTGTGGGAGGAAACCGGAGTACCCGGAGAAAACCCACCATGCACAGGGAGAACATGCAAACTCCATGCAGAAAGACTGGGGACGGGAATCGAACCCAGAACTTTCTTGCTGCAAGGCAACAGCTCTACCAACTGCGCCACTGTGCAGCCCAGTTGTGAACCCATGTTTTTGTTTTCAATCACAATTTCCCCTCCGCTTTGTAAATTGAAGCATTTTGTTGACTAGAATGTATGTAAAGTCCATACAAATGACCAAATACGATATTTATATTTAGAGTGTTTATGCAGATCACTTGAAATATAATAAAATATCAAAACTGGATTAAACCAGACCTTAGCGAATGCAATAATGAGCTCAGTGACGCTCCAATGGTGACTTGATGTATCTTGCAGCTCTCGATGTTTCATTTCTCTTATGTCATTGCTTTGGAATGCACTCAGATGTCCTTTATTTTTATGTTTTGGTTTGTAGTTAGGTTATATTTTAGTGACTGTTTTCACTTTCATGCAGACATCTCCACTGCAATAACAGAAGTGTTTGCCGAAAGCAAACAGACATTGTGAAAAACACTCCATGTTAGACATTGAACACATCACTTCATGCAAATACGTTGAATATTTTCAGATAAAAAACTGTTTTTAACTGCTTGTCATTCATTTACACCCACTACATTTAGTACGATAGCATTTTCTCCAAGAAACTAAACCATTCAGTCTGTGGTTGATTATTTTTAGTAATGCCTTAAATATCTGGGTTTTTAGGAGTTAAACAGTTTATTTCATCCTGAGGTCTTCTAAATATTCTCAGTTCCAAGAGGCGTTTGGTTAATTAAGTCCACCAAAACATGGTTCTCCTCCTCAACAGTCACAGGTGTCGAAGCGCTATGGCCTGTGTCGGCTTCAGTCCACTGGGATTTATTTGTTTAGCTCCAGTTTTACCCGTCAGTCTTGCTCCTTTTCCTGTCTTTTCAAATGAGGCCACCCTGACCAAACTTCAGACAGGGTCCCAGTTTGTTCTCCAGTCCTGGCAGAAGAAAGTTGGTTGTCTGGCGAACGAGTGACCAGTGTCCTCTCTGTTCACCTCCCTCTGAATACACAGCAGCTGCTGCTCTTAGGCAAATAAAACATCAAACAACAAGCCCCCCCTGCAGACTGGACGGCTTGCTTGGAGACAGCAGACGCATCATTTGGCTCCAACACACTTATTTAATCTAATTTACCCTGTAAGTCTTTAGTTTCTTACTAACATCTGTGTTTTGATTAAACCCAACATGGTCAACTATTGCTGCAATGTCTCAAAGCTTTCATAATGTGGTATGTAGGAAATGTTTCCCTTTGTGCAGACTAGTAGCACATCACCATTTCTATCCGTACCAAGATATAGGAATCAAGGCTTTTGACGTTTGCAAAACCCATTGAATTCCTGTGATTCCAATTCATCTTTTAAACTTCCTGTTTCTTGTTTAACATGAAAATGAGCTCATGAAGGATCCACTTTCATCTGGCAGACCAGAAAATTGACAGGCCTCTTACTTATTGAGCATGAATAGCAACGTCTGCTGAATTAATGAAGTAGTATAAATGTAGATGACTCTGTCCGGTTGGCTGCTTCCTTTTCCCTCGCCGGATACACTACAGACTCCTTGTGTGCTGCCTACTGAGTGACTTTTTGTGCATCTGAATGCTTTGTTTGTATGGACGATAATGATTGATGGACTTTGGGGGTGGTGAACTCACTGGTGTGTTTCCAATCTGTTGTTCTCTTTGGAGCCTGTTTAAGGGAATCTGACTTGGCCAGCACTCAAAACTGGATCAGAGCTATTTCTGGACTTGTTTTGGTCTCGTTGGCTGCAGAGTTCCAGACTTGGCCTTGGTTGATAGCGTTATAGGCAGAGAGTACAAACCTGACAGTTCAATCCCTGAAGCTAATCTTGGCTGATGGGTTCGGCGTTTGGATCTGGAGGAAGTCAGCAGCCCTTAGCAGCAGCATTGTGCAAACAGCCCTGGAAAACCAGAGCAGATTCCTCAACACAGAAGTGAAGTTCAGGTCACATAGTTAAGATTTTTGATTTCTCTTTTGACAGGTAAAATTAATCATCATGGCAAAACGAGGAATATTCTCTCCAAATAAAGAGTTCTGATGGTATTCTTTGCCCAATTCATCAAAAAAACCCCAACCAAAATCCTAAAAATTTGACAAAATTGTTTCATTGATCCATCACATTCAATAATTTTAGCATTTCTAAATACAACTGATTATTTAGAGGTATTTTATTTAACAATGTGTTATTAACGGATATGCTTTTAGAGATAAAGAAATTAGCTTTTGTCCGGAACGTTAGGGGTCACCCTGGACGGGTCGCCAGTCCATCGCAGGGCAACACAGAGACAGACAGGACAAACAACCATGCACACACACACACGCACACACACACACACACGCACACACGCACACACACACACACACACACACACACACCCATAAGGAGAATCTATACTGACAAATTAACCTAACATTATCTTTTTGGACTGTGAGAGGAAGTCGGAGTACCCGGAGAAAACCCACACATGCACAGGGAGAGCATCCAAACTCCATGCAGGAAGACCCCAGGCCGGGAATCGAACCCAGAACCTTCTTGCTGCAAGGCAACAGTGCTATTAATATTTTAAATATTAAAATAAATATTACCTGAAAAGTCCCTGACAAACAGAACTTATCTTTTCACACCGGTATTGAGTTCTTCATTTTTGTCCTTTTCTAAGTGTCTTGTAAAAATCTTTGCATGCAGCTTTAATCACTTAGTGAGTCCGTCAGAGAGACCAGCTGACACTAAAATGCAAAGCTCTTCAGGATGTGACTCACTTAAAGTGGATGTGGAGTGATTGTTCCCTTATCGCTGTTGTTCGTTTCCCAAGAGGAAATGTTGTCATTCGTTACTGACAGGAATATTAATTTAATGTTCTGAGGAAGCGGTTAAATGTGGGCTTGTCTTCAGTTTATTATTGTATTGCAAATGTTTATAACCTTGTAAGTTTTCTCACTTTGCTGACCAGAATTAGCACCTGTTGATTTACAGCAGGGGAAAAATTGCCGCAGTAGTGTAAAAATGTTGAGTCATATACTGCAAGTATCACTTTGACAGGGTTCTAACTGGCTTGGTTACTTAGGCAGGGCTTTTGATGAGTACTGTAGTGCGACAACCAGACTTCTGCAGCCTGTAAAAAACCATCCAGAACCAAAATATCCAGAACTGAGTGAAGAGGAGGCAGCTCAGCTCACTGTGGAGTCCCAGAAACTACAGGACCAGCATGTCATTCACACTTTTATTTACACTTGCCATGTTTGCCAGCACACACCCTGGCCCGTTTTGTTTTTACGTTTCACACACTTGTGGCTGACATGCTTGTACGAAAACAGACATGCAAGTGGATACAGGTGGGCAGCCAGGAGCAGCAGATTGTTGTCTCCCCTCGAGGCTTATCAAAGTTTGCTCAGGCTCATTTTGCTCATTTTCTCTTTCTCACACACATGCTTAATCAAACGACAGCTGAGATTATATGACTGTCTTGGCGTGGGCTGCAGCAGCAATTTGTTTTGTGGAATGGATGGAATAACACAAAAACAAATGATTAGTTTGTTGTAACTTTGGTGCACGCCTTCACTCTGCACCTGTTTAATGCTGGTATGGTGAAAAATCAGGGTCATAAATTCCTGGCCTTTGTTAAAGGCTGTCGGATGCCGGGTGCCTGAGGGGGCGGCGAGGTCAAGGGGCCGTGTGTGCGCGCTCTTTTTTTTTTTTATAAATGCGCTCTCTCTTTGTGTTACAGTAATGTAGGGACTGGAAGAGCATGGTAAATGTTGGGGGTGGGCACAGTTACACGGCTTAGGTGACACCCATTGGAATGTGGACCTTTTGACCTTTTGACCTCGGAACATGGCCCTGGAGGGTTGAGTGTCAAACCATCGCCCCTGAACCTCAGCTTGTAGGTGTCACATTACTCTGCTGGCTGCTGCCACAAGTCCAAAGGCTACAAAGCAAGCCAGCCTGTGTGTGTGTGTGTGTGTATGTGTGTGTGTGTGTGTGTGTGTGTGTGTGTGTGTGTGTGTGTGTGTGTGTGTGTGTGTAGAGGAAAAACTATTAACAATGCAGTCGTCAAGATGCAAATCTTGCTGAGAGAAAGAACAACAGAGGGAGTGAGAATGAGCTGTGATGATAAAGTAACTTCTTCCTGGGAGTTCCTCAGGGTGTCACCTCTGGAAATGCTTTAAACTAACATCACAATGCTAAAAGTATTTGCTTTGGTGAATTACAACTTGTGTGGAGTGTTTCTTGTCGACCTGGTAGTTCTCATGTCCAGTGTGTTTAATGTTTGACTCACCAGTCACACGTCCAAGTCAAACAAACTGCAAACCAGGTGATTCTGGTTAACAGTGAATTTTTATTCATTCACATTTTTATTGAATTAAAAAATAATTTACAATTATCAACAGCACATATCATACATAGCCTACAAGTTGGTAAAATGTTTATTTTATTGTTTACTACGTCTAATAATTTACACAACAAAGTTAGGACAGTCCTAGCTATTTTCTGAGCTACTGTAATAATTCTCTGCAGTTTCCTAAAATTCTGTTTTGTAGAAAGTACCTAAAATAGCTGCTTATGTGCAAATTACGCTTCCTGAGATCTCCACTTTAAAATACTTTAAATTTGCGAGGGAGCTATGTCTGATTTTAGCACTCTCTCTCCTACGACCCTTGTTTTAGCCTTGACTGTAGTTCTTTGTGTACTGCTCCCCTCCCCAGATGTTGTTTGGTAAATTTGCTCCTCCAGGGCCCTCCGCCCATATTCTCCATTTTCAGAGCCCCTCTGTCTGGATTACTGGCAGGGCGCTGTGACAGGCAGACACCACTCCACCCGTCTAAAAGGGGGCTTGATGAGGAATCTGAGAGAAAAGCCGTGTTTGTACGTTTACCAGCCAGCTTGCCAGCCTTGCAGTCGACCCTCCAGACCTCTGAGTGCCTGGACAAGGGGCGCCTTTGTCCCTGATCTGCAGGGCTACACCCTGACCCACTAGTGCTCCCCATCTTACCCTCTCTACATCCTGTTGCACCTCAGTCTTTTCACTCTCCAGGCCTGCACCCTAGAATAGCACAGCAGGTCTCCTCTGAAACTAGAGCTGGTGAAGTTGGCAGGGCCTGGCTCGCTTTCTACTTCATATCTCTCTGTGTTCGTTCGCCCTCTGAGAAAATCTGAACAAACTAGGAATAATCAGAAATGTATTCCTACTTTCAGTCCACAATAGCTAAGAAGGATATTTTGTAAAATAGAACATTTCTGCTCAGCTTGGACGTCTCGTCCACATATGAACTGAGGTTTGGTGAGAAAAACATAGATTTTAAGACTGAATTCCAATATGGTGGATTTGGATATCCTGCAGATAATTAAAACAAATATTTAGACTCCCACTTTGCACATGCCCACGATAATTTTCTGATTTAGAACTGCAACAGTTTTTATTGTCTCCTCCAGTGAATGTGACTTCAGTTGTTAGCTGAAGAAATTAATAACTGAGAAGAACAAAAACCTCAGAAAAATCCTAATAATTTTATTTTGGACGAGTGCAGCGATGTTTAGCTAATTTTTTAGGTGCGTTTCTAGTTTTGTAAGCAAATAGAACTGACATAAAAGTATTTTCTACACATTTTCTTTGAAGTTGTTAACTTTCTTAATGACTGTCTGGCTTTGCATATGGAGACTTTAACAGTACTATACAGTGTTGGATGTTTATATAAAGTGTTACACAGAGATTGTGTTTACCACTGGATTACTGGGCTGCATGTACGCCTAATCATATGATGATATGCCATAACGGTGTAGCAGAGACTGTAATTTATGGCTCCTGCATACCTTTCCTTTGCTTTTACGTCCTTTTCCCCTTTCTGTCTTCTCGAGACACTGTGTAATTACTTGTGATAACAGGTTAAACTTACATACAGAAAGCAGTAGCCATAGTGATTTGGGAAGCTTGCATGTGATGGCATTTGTTGATTTTCTTATAGATATTTTATAAGAATTACAGTTAATTTGGATATCATTTCTTCTGTTGTTTCCATTTTAGATGGACCTGACCTGCCCAACGTCGTTAGCTTCTCTCCTCCCTCGAGTCCAAACCCAACCAAGAAGAGCAGCTCCATCAATTGGTCCTTCCCAGACAAGATCAAGTCCCCACGAACAGTCAGGAAGATTTCCATGAAGATGAAGAAGCTTCCCGAACTCAGCCGAAAGCTCAGCGTCAAAGGGACCCAAAACAGCAACACAAGTAGCATTGGAAACAGTCAGCTTGAGCCAAGGGCCCATTCTCTCCGGGCCACCGGCAGCGGGTCCGAGACCGTCACCCAGACTTCCGGTCCACCTCGGTTAGCCCCATCCGGAGGTGGGCCGGCGAGCCGCAACGTAATCTCTCGCTACCACCTGGACAGCAGCGTCTCAACACAACACAGCTTCAACAAGAAGAAGAATAACGGCAGCTCAAAGTCAGCCAGCAAAGGCGGCTACCTCAGCGATGGTGACTCACCGGAGCTGGTTGCCAAATCTGGCAAACATGGCTCTGCCGAGGGGAAGGGCGGAAAAGGCAAGGATGCTGAGGGAGGAAGTTCTAGACTCAATGGCACCGAGCTGGACATTGATGCTTTCCGCCATTACAGCTTCACAGATCAGCCCAAGTGCAGCCAGTACATCTCTGGACTGATGAGCCTCCATTTTTATGGTGCTGAGGACCTTAAACCTCCACGCATCGACTCGCGAGAAGTTTACTGTGCGATCCAAGTCGATTCGGTTAACAAAGCACGAACCGCACTTCTTACCTGTCGAACATCGTTCTTGGATATGGACCACACCTTCAACATTGAGCTGGAGAACGCACAGCACCTCAAGCTGGTGGTGTTCAGTTGGGAACCCACGCCGAAACGGAACCGTGTCTGCTGCCACGGAACGGTGGTGCTGCCCGCGCTCTTCAGAGTGACACGCACCCACCAGCTGGCGGTGAAGCTGGAGCCGCGGGGGCTGATCTACGTCAAGTTGAACCTCATGGAGCAGTGGCAGAACTCGCTGGACGGCGGGCCAGACGGAGACAGAGAGCCGCAGGTGTTTGGAGTGGAGGCGTGGCGGGTGGTGGAGAGGGAGAACACCGGGCTGATGGTGCCACTCATCATATACAAGTGCATCAACGAGATCGAGAGAAGAGGCTGCCAAGTAAGTGTGTTTGAATGTTCACTTTACCATTGATGTTTACTTAACTGGGGCCAGCTTTGGCACTTGTAATTGCTTTGTAATTAAGTGCCTTATCACCTTCTCAGCTAAAGTTTAGGGGCATTGAATATTAACCAGAAGGATTCAATTATCTGAGTGATGGGAGGATGGAGCAAGAGATGAATAGATAACTTAGAGCATCGTCTGCAGTAATGTAGGAGTTTCTCTGGTTTGTTGTGGTGAAGAATCCAGAAAGGAAATCTCTGAATTTCCTTTCTGAATTTGTCATGCATCATGACTGAAAGAACAAGATCCTGGACAGGTGAGAATCATCCCTTCGTTCTGACTCCGTTCACAACTGGGTAGTTCAGACATTCAGTCAGGAAGCCTTCAGAGTGGCCGCACTTTGGAGGTTTTCTCTGTTTCCCTTCACTTAAATATATTGCGTTGCTCTAAAATCCTAAAAAAGCTGCAGTCAAATAACAAATAGCCCTCCTCAGATGGAAGACGGTGCCTCGTTTTTGATGTTCACAGAGTATAAAAGCAGCTGGAGAAAAACTACGGATTCACAACATCCTTTTAGCTTTGTGGGATGAATGCTCGCCCTGCAGCCACTAATGATGTTGAATGAATCAAAAAGCAGCACACATAATGTCACAGAGTTGCTGCCATGGGCAACACAACTGCTTTATTCAGTGAAGAGACAGATGGACGAATTAAGACACTGATGTGGCAAAGATGAAAAGGGATACAAGGATTCTAAACTTTCTTAAAATAATGTTAAAATCATCTCTTTTTCACTCAATATAATGTGTTTTGAGCTGAATATATGCAAAATGAAATGGAGAAAATCGAGAGTTGTATTTTTGCTTTAAACAGCTGGGTGTTGTGATCTCAGGGATCTCAAGTGGTTGTGCAGTTCAGTCTGATTAACACCCTTAATATATTATTTGTCGAGGACAGATTCAGTTTTATGTTTGTTGCAGTTTAAAAGAAAATGATCAGTTTTGGATTCTTGTCAAAAAATCTGAATTTTGCTGGGATTTAAAGACTGAACAATTGTAGCTTCAGTGGGAGTTTCTTAAAATGAAGATTAATTATATTTGCATGTGAAGTTTTAGTCTCATCACATGTTTTGCCTTGACAAGAATGCATCGTATGGTTTTATATGATTTCCTGTCCCTGGGATACAAAATATGATGTGACACAGAAATCTATTTCCCTTAACCATAAGACAAGAAAATCTATCTTTCAAGTAAGACGTATGTCTGCTGATCTTCATGAGTCAGTAAATGGCTACAATAAACCTGTCCGTATCTACAGTCCACTGTACTGAAAAGCTTTCAAACAATAAAAACTGATGAAAACTATCAGATGAAGACCCTAGATTTTGACACACACTAGAGAGTGGAGTCTCCAGGTCTTCTAGTCTCTCTTATGGGAAATACTTTAAGGATTTTGCACTCATTTTATTGGGTGGATCATTTTGGAAAACCCAGTCAGGTTGTGGCACTTGTTTCCTGCCTCACAAAGATAAACTTTTTACAATTCTAGCATTACCATTACCTTTTAAATATGTCGTGTCGGATTTTTGTTCTTTGTTTTTATGACTTTAACCTCCCGGTGCTGTGAGTTTTATCTATTTATCTCTCCTGTCTGTGGATTTCTGAGTCTGACATGTTTGTCTGCTGTCGCTCCCAGCGCTTCCTCTAATCTCTCCCCCATCCTCTTGTTTTCTTGCCTCTTTTTCATTAGTCTCAAATCAACTTCAGGGGTCTTCTGCATGGCAAGCAGACAGAGGTTAGGCTTGGGGTCGACTCCACACTCCAGGGGAATTTCTGCAGGTTTTTGCCCTCAAAATTCACATTTGCTCGTGTCTTTTATGCAGCCGCTCTCTTTAGATAGTCTTGTTGAAATGTGTGTCCTCGAGGCTTTTCTAAGCTTTTAAGATCCTAGACGAGTGCTGGTACTTTGAAAAGACTTCAGAGGGTACCTGCGTCAAAGAATGGAGTTATGTATGTCTGAAAGACAGTCTTAGAAGAAGCTTTTTGACTCAATTTACATACACGACATATATGATTGAGAATGTGCTTAGATGTGGAGTGTGCGGAGAAATTACCAGAGTCTTGAGGGAGCTTTATCACTTCTTTTGTAGATGCAGTATAAAATTTTGACAGTCAGTAAAGTTCTTAAGAATATAATACTGTGTTGAGTTGTCAGTGGCTTATGCAAGCAGTTGGTTTGATGGTGTAAGCAGGTGGCTTACCATAAAACCATGAGGAACAACATTAAAGGTCCTTTTACAGTAGGAAGCTGTGGAATAAGCATTAATTAAAGAGACAAACAAATCATACAAACTGCTTGACAACTGCTTCACACTGGCGTCAACCTCATTCTTAGTGCTGAATGATTAATCATCAGTTCTCCTGCAGCACTCATTGCTCCAATCCCCTTTTCAATCATCATATCCAGGCCCAACACCTGAGAAAAAATGCTGCTGGTTTGTTTCTGCTAACCTGACTTTGTCACGAATGCGTATGATTTGGAGGAGGTTGTGACGTAAGACAAACCATCATCCACTTTTAATTTTAACCAAGTTCCTTCAGTGCCCAAATCTAAACAAATACTGACGCAGAGGGAAGGTAACACATTGTTCCACCCTCAAGGCTTCACAAAAGACTCATAACCTTTTTTGGGTGTCCATAAGGGTTAGTACCTGAGGTATTTGGATACACTCAGAGAGGAATTACTGCTCTTTCTACTCAGCCATCTGAGGGGTTTTGATCAACTGGTCAGGATGCCTGTTGGCCACCTTCTTTACCAGCATGTTGTAGAAGTGTCCTAGTGGGAGGAGGCATTGGGGCAGATCCAGGATTTGCAGGACAGATGGTATCTTATGACTGTCTTGATAGCGCCTCAGACTCCCTCCACATGATCCGATGGCTTGACCAGAGGAGAGGGGGGAGTAAGGGATTCCTGCATGTGCAAACTTCCAAAGACGAGAGACTTTATATTGAAGATCTGAAAAATGCAAGGCAAATTTTACCATGGCCTGTTTGCCTAATCAATGTAGTAATTATCTAAAAGTCTGATTTCAATCAAAGACTGGTAAGAGAAATGTTACCTGCCCGTTCAAGTCCAGAAGAATCCCCAAAGCGCTTCACGTTACATTCACTCATTCATGCACACATTCACACTGAGCTACATTGTAGCCACAGTGAGTCTGCCATGCGCCGGTGCCACTGAGTCCTCTAAGCACAACCAGCAGGCAAGTGAAGTGTCTTACTCAAGGACACAATGACTGAGCAGTCAGCATTTTTTAAATCTGCTGTTTAAATTTGGCGACTCTGGTTAGTTGTAGCCCTGAGTTTCTTGTTGTTGGCGTACAGGAGTGGCAGCTTGAACTATGTTGGACCTTGTGCCAAGTCAAACCTTCTGCTTCAAGGTTCAACATGTTGTGGTTGAAACAGGTTCTTTTTTGAGATGCTTTTGCATTGCTGTCATCCTAAACCATCTGGTGATTCACTTCTGACCTCTGACTTCAACCAGGCATTTCATGCACTCGGCTCCAGCCCTGTTTTCCAAATCATTCTCTGTAAACCCGAGAGAGCTTTGCTAGTTAACGAGTAACTCAGCAGGTGTGAGTGCCTGGTGAGTGAATATTAAGAATTTGTCACAATGCTTGGATATGTTGCTGTCCCAAACCATTTCCTCATGGGATAAAGTTAGCATGACTGGCGGTCATACAGGGATCTCCTGTGACACTGCATTTTGGGAAATCATTTCCTCCTGCCAGATGAGGAAAGTAATTCCCAAACTTGGTGAAACATTTGGTGAAATTTCCTTCCTTATTAAGTTAAATCTTACAGCTGATCTCAGAGCAGGAAAATCCTCGACATCATTGACATCCACTCTCCTTTTCAGCTCATTTTGTTCGGAGGTCATTGTGCCTGCTTTATCCACAAATAGGTCTTGGCCGGTGCCGCCTGTTGTGTTGCCCGGCAGCCACAGAGCATAAGAGCAAGCCCCTCTTTTCTGCTAACAGCTGTTCTCTGCCTGCACTCAAAGAAAGACACCATGTTTTTTATTTCTGAATGGACTTGTTGTTCATTGTGTCCAGTGACTTTTATTTACTTGCACACAAAGCCAAATCCCTAATCTGTCCTTCTCTCTCTCTCTTGTGAGGTTTAGAAAATTGCCACTGGGTTTTGCGAGGGCAGCTTAGCAGCAGTCGCTCTGCTGGGACAGATAGACATGGCACTGCTCCTACGCTGGAGCCCGGAAAGACTGGCAGTGTGTGTTTGCGTGTGTGTTTGTGTGTGTGTGTGCACAACCAGTCTCGACCCGCCATTCACAGCCCACTGACTTAACACGTTACTGGGGCAACCACACCAGTTGGCCTGCTATGCCACATACCAGACAGACACATGTAGGAGAAATTATGGTATGTCTGCAGCCAGACCTAATCCCAGCATAACAAGGAGAGCAGCGGTGCCAAGTTTCAGCTATCAGATGTCTCCAGTCACTTTAGGTCACAGTCTGGAGGCTTAGGTAAAGAAACAGAAATGGTTCATAGCTTTCATTTTTAATGCTCTGCTATCACCTTGGGCCTTATAGGAGATCAGCTTTGACACACTCAGTCAAAAAGATGTGGCACTTTTATCAGACTGAGGCCCTTTTTATGTTTGTCCACTTTCTATCAGAAAGTCTCTTATTTAAGTTTTTAGCGAACTGTTGTGTGATGAGATGGAAATTCAAACTGCTTGTTTCAGCTCATGGGGCCCAGTGTAAGTTAATACTCACTTTAGAGGGTTGTTACTGTGTAACTCACATTACCTTGTCACTTTACCCACTCTGGCACTTTTAAATGTGATGCTGCTGTGTTTTCTGCTGTTTAGCATTAAAATTTATTCTGAAATTGTCTTGACAGCTGTCACTGACATGAAAGAAACAAAATTATTTATTGGAACAACATGTTTTGCGCATAATTATTATCTTGGTACATAACTTACATAGTGATAATTTAAAAAGCTTGCTAACTGCATTTCTTATTAGTGATAAGAAATGCTACTTGAGGTCAAAATGATTTTTAGATGAACAATGTTTGTGACATTTTTACATCTTGAAAATTACATGAGATAAAAATAGATTTTTATGTGAACAATGTTTGGTAGTTTTGCATCTTAAGGTCTGAGCATAGAGCTATTAACTCTCCTTCTTGTAGTGATAATCCCATCAAAAACAAATTTTAGAAATATTTTATTGTAAAACTAGGCAGCAGAATAATAAATACACAGCATACAGCATAATAAGTAGAGATGAGACAAAGTAAAAATTATTAAGCTCAAGTCTTTGACAGCTGCAACGAATAGCTTCTATTGACTGTCAGAAAATTTTATCAGCATCAAATTAGGTGGTTGATATTTCTGACTTTGTTAAAAGGTCACAAGAAACTAATCACTAAACTCCAGTTAATTGCTTTTGTAGCATCTTGTTTGAATTTTGTATGAATACAGATTAGTTACCTATAGAGTCTAAAGCTAATTGTTAGTCTGAGGGTGTTGAAGACCAAAAGTACGAAATTAAAAAAGGCCACAATAGTAATAACAGTGTGAAATATTGCAGTGGCAGCATGCAAAGTAATTAACCCACCATCTGTCATCATGATGTCCTTCATGAGTTTGAACCTGATATTTACCTTTGAGTTTCCCATCATGATGCTCAGGAAATCAGCATACTTGAGGTGTGGCCTTAAAATACATTAACAAAACGTTGGTGTGCCTCCAATTTGAAGTAAAATGTGTCAGTCGAGATTTATTTATCTGTTTGGACTTTACTTGTAACTTATGGTACATTCTATTCTTAAACTCCCACTCTGGACAATAACTCCATCTTTAAAAAAAAGTAGCAACACATTTGATTTCAAACACAAAACAGTTGTAAACTTTAGCTTATCAAAGTCAGAGTCATTCTGCAGAGAGAAGTGAGAATCTTCACTGTTGAAATACTGATTAAAGCTGATAAACGGGGCTGTAAAAGTATCTGAATTACATATCTGACTAACATGTTTCTGTGATTCCAGGTGGTGGGTCTCTATCGCCTGTGTGGCTCCGCAGCCGTAAAGAAGGAGCTGCGTGAGGCGTTCGAGAGAGACAGCCAAGGCGCGGAGCTGTGCGAAAGCATGTTCCCCGACATCAACGTCATCACAGGTAGCGTGATCACCTGGAAAACACAACTGGACCCGTCTAATCAGGGAATCTGTAGAATATCAATCACATTTTAGCACAGTGTAACTGTAACAAGAACAATGTGACCTAATGACTTGAAGCCACTGAGGTGAAATAAGCAGTGATTGATAAACGTGGTTCCAGTGAATCTGCAGAGGAAACTAATGAGACCTTCGTGTGTTGGAGTCTGGGTTTAGTATTGATCGCAATCGGTAAACGTTCTGTCTGAACTGGTGTGACCGCCACACACGTGCACTTCTAACAGTGTGTGTGAGTGCGTGGCGTTAGTAATAAAAGCATTCCAGCAGTCGACATATAGATTGATGCCTGAAGGGAAGCACAAAACACACACACACACACACACAGATCAGACCCGGCTCTACATTCAGGTCATTCTTTCTCCATCAAGTTTGAGGGTTTGAACTTGTAATGGACTGTCCCCTCCCTGGTTGCCTGAGAGGATTTCTGTTGTCATACAGCTTGGCCTGAACTAAGGCATAATTATCACTTTTATTCTTTGTTTTTTCTTGTTGTTTTTTTTTTTACTTTAAAATAAAACAGAGTCAGTGAATTGAAGAACACCTCTGAGTTCATCAGCTCAGGGAGCAAGAAAAAGTTGTAGAAAAAGACTTGAGTCATGACTTTCTTTTCCTGTGGAGGAAGGCCATGGAAACCAGTAGGCATTGTAGAAGCTGCTGTTGGTTTTAGAAAGAGGCCTCGCTTAGGCGTCGCTCCATCATGCCTGCTTTGATCCACATGCAGTTGCAAGGCAGAGCAAAGAACACAGTTAACAGTTGAACGGGCCGGAAAAAAAGGCCCTGCACCATCCAGGACTGTTGGTTTTTGCTTGCTGCCTGAATTTGCTCTGCCAAGCGAGTTGCTGTGGCTGATAGAACTGAAGAGATGTGCTGGTTTGATACATGATGCCAGGATCAAAGAGTTATAATCTTGCTTTATTATATTTCTTCTACTACATTCATTATTTTGGCTCTTTAAATTTCAGATTTGTTTGAAATTTGTCTAATTTTACTACGTTCTAATTAAGGTTTATAAAACTAATCTCCAGGCCGTAAAGTGAGCAGCGTGTGGACGAGCTCGGAGGAGTGGCGTGTCACACGGCTAATTTAAAAGCGCTGGCAGTGAAAGGGATTATCCTAGGGGTCAGAGTTCAACTCAAAGCTTGCAAAACATGCTCAGAGCACGGACCTACACTGTTTCAGATCAAATCCTTTGTTTCATATGCTAATACTAGCATCAATATAAAGATAAAAAACGAGTATCTGCAACAGGTCGGCATGGGAAATAGTTAGTTTTGTTCATTTTGTTGTTGTTTTTTGTTTGTTGTTATGTCAACAACACATTGCAGAGTTTTGTGCATTCGTGGAAAAGCATCTTTATCTGTTTAATGAAGTACTGTATACAAAATTTATAATAATAATAATAATAATAATAATAATAATAATAATAATAATAATAACAATAATAATAATAATTCTGTCATTCTTTAATAGTAAACCCCCGCCCCCACATTTTCACATTTATTTCATACATTACAGAAGATAATATGAACAGGATTTTCTTCTTGATTTGTTCAGGAGTCCAAGTGACAACAGTGTCAAATTGTTGTATTTGAATGAAATCCTCAGTGAATGCATGTGAAATGGACGTTAATTGGGACAATTTGTTGTCATAAACCCTGAGCCCAGAAACCAGCTGATGGATTCCCATCATGGCACCGTTCCTGCACACTTCTGGATCTGAGTTTTGACTGATTTGCCATTTCCTCATCCTCCTTCTCAGCTCCCCCCCTCCACCATCGGCAGTACTCCAGTGAAGACATGGAAAGTCATTAACAAGTGCCCCCTTTGTTGCCGAACAAACACAGATGGTATTTGGCTCATGCATGGGGGATTAGCTGAACTCTGGGCAGGCCAGGGGAGCAGGAGAGCGTTTTACAGAGAGCGGCAGGCAGGCCGGCTCTGTGGCCGTTGATTTGTTTCCTAAACTGCAGGTCAGAAATTAAGAACTAATTCAGGATATATTTATAATAAATCACCTCATAGGACAGGAGTGCAGCTGTTCCAGAGTTACAGAAATAGTTCTGTGGAAATTTTGAGCTAACCGCTATGTAAAGATTCTCCGTGTGATTGGTGGAGGCAGCGGCACACACCTCAACCCACCCCCAAGTACTGTGGGGGTGTGCACAGCAGTGGGGCGGTTAGGATGGAGAACAAATCCCCATTTGTTTTCTGGACGGGGCGCTGACTGCAGCACTGACAGGAGGAGTGACCCTCTGCTTTGTTTGAACAAGAGGTCAAAGGTAGAGCCATGCCCCAAATGCATTGTGTGCCTTGTAGTGTTTGGTGGCACATTTGGGGTTGTGGAAAAGTTAAGCATGTAAGGCTCAATGTAAGAGTTTTGAAGATTTGTCTTGATTGCAGAGATATGTCTCGTTCCTAGAAGATATGCGCTGATCCGGCATTAATATCTGTATATTTAAAAATATAAACAAATTGATTATTGGAGACAACGTGCCTGGTCCATGAGGGCAGATCTATTCAGTCTAACTCTATGATTTGTGCTCTGAAGGACATCATGCTTTGTTATTTATTTTACATTATATTTAGAATTCCTAATATTACTTTTTGAACCTTTTGAAAGAACGTTTGTTGCAGTTGATTTTTACACGTTTGACCTGTTGCTTTAGTCAGTTTATGTTTCTTTACAATTTATTTTACATTGTTAAAGTTGTGTTTTTACATGTTGACCAGGTTTGAGAAGCGATTGGTGTGTTTAAGTGTGCTGTACTGGTGCAGAGATATAAAATAAATTTGTTATGCAGTGGATATGTGTCTGTGTTTAAAAAAAAAGAAACGTTTTAAGTCAATTCAGCAGTTTTTCTATATCAGATCGGTATCGGCTGAACCTCAGATATCTGTATCGTATCGGAAGTGAAGAAGTTGGATCGTACATCCCTAGTTCCTGTCATAATGTGTGTATATACTGTACACGTATGGAGTGTATTAATAGTGCTGACATGCCAAACGCCACCTGCTTGATTATAAGAGCGAACACAGCCAGTGGGTGTTTGTTGTCAGCTTGGATGAGAAGGACGGTGAAGCACCTGCAGAGTAGACACACCTGTTCACCAGTGAGCCCCTGACCGACCTCATGTGTTCCTCATCAAGGTGTTGTAAGTGTGTGTGTGAGTGCATGTGTGTGTGTGTGTGTTCAGGCTCCTGCAGCGTCTAAGTCACTAAAGTAAACACACGTCAGGATAATGATTTACCTGAATGGCAGTGTTCTCCTCCTCTTACCCGAGTACCTGTGCACACACACACGTACACACTCTTCCGGGAATGTATTTATTTTTTCTTCCAGCATTGCAGAAACAGGGACGTGCATGAAATGGCTTCACAGATGTTATGCAAGGCGAGGAAATGGTCAGGTTGTTTAGGTTTGTTACGCAGCTTTTACGTGAAACAGTCCAGCTGCTTGTTGTTGAGTCTATCTCGGAGCGGAGGGAAGGTCAGAGGATCTGCCATGCAGGAGTTTCCATTTGAATGGAAGAAAAACAAGCTTTGTGGTGATTCTCATTAGATCTGGTTTGCCTACTTCCCTAAGCAATGAAAAAAAGTTCAGTTTAATGAGTTGGATGGATGAAAACAGATGGAATTATTTTTGCTTCCAGTTTTTTTTTTCCTATGATGAATCAGTCTGATTATTATTTTCTGGCTGAGTTTTCCATCGACGATGTTTGTTCATCGGTTATCTGGTTTGGAAATCAACTAGCGCTGGGAGTCATTTAGGAAAATGAATGTAGCTTTTATTGATGTTAGCAAATGTTGCTCATTCATATCACATATGACTGAGGCAATGACACGAAGCATGAATGGAAGTGAGTCAGTTATTAAATGTGCTGGTTCACAGGGCACAGGAGGTGATATTTAATGAAGATTAAATATCACCTGGCCCAGCTGCTTTACAGCTGATATTGTGCTTGTTTACCTGTCATACCAGGGCTGATATATCTGCTTTGTTTGGGTACAGGCTGAGTTTTAGCAGATGTTTCAGAAATACATTATAGCTAGGTGTGTTTTTTTATGTCTGGTGTTTGTAAGCGGTTTTGAAAGGTCCTGAAAAGTTGTCAACTTACGAGATTGTTGACCAAAAACTAAAAACATTTGCGCTGCTTAAATAGTATATCCACGTCTCCACAAGTTATACAGTAAGACATATAAACGTTAACATTTCAATTTTGATGATTGTGAATACAAAGATGCTGGTTGAAAGAGTTTGCAGATTAGTGCAGTCAGCACCCTTGATGCCAATCGGCTGCACCCCAAAGAGCAGGGAAAACCAGAACTGTGGATGTTAGCTTCTGTAGTATCAATGCACTGCAGGTATTAATGAATATTATGATATTTTTAATGCTTAAACTATTAAAACAGATTACAGTGAATCTGCTATTTCTGTTTCCAGTTTGCAATACTGAAGATGCATTCAGTATTCATTGAATGCATCTTAAAAAGTAAGATAGTTGAAGATTTGAGCTTTTCAATTCTAAAGAAACTGTCAGACGATGGACCAACAAGGCAGTCAAAAATAGCCATAAATGCTCTAAGCCTCAGGTTCTTTTAAAAAGAAAAGCAGTGGCTTATACAGATTAAAAACTTAGCACATTAAGGTGTGCCTAAGAGGACGGCCCTGGATTCGCTTCAAACTGTACGGCTAGAAATAGAAGGCACAAGAAAAGGATGCTAATCACTCCAGGAGGACCGGAGTGATGAAGAAGAAGATCCTAAATCCAGCTCAGTAATCAGCGTTGGTTATGTGAAGCGATTGTGTTGCTGCTTTGGGAATTTCTAGGAAGTGATAGCGGTTGTCACATTTACATTCATCTCACTGCGATCTGGTTTTATTCAACACAGACAAGTTGGGACTGTTCGTTCAACAAGTCTCTGGGTCTTACGAAATACACATATAAAGGCTGACAGCTGTTTGAACAGAAGTTTTATTTGTCTTTTCGATATTTGTGTATTCAAAATGTTCAAAACTTGTCAGTAAGTTTCAGTGAGGGAAGGGATCATTGACAGGGTCCAGCCTGACGGTGGTTTTCAGGGTGGATCAAGCATGTAGTGACTTTTCAACTTAAAACCCGCAAACATGCAATATTAGTTTTTTTTCATGAGCTGAGATTTTTCTTTGTTGCTTATTACAAATTAGTGAAATGATAGCGCTTACTCTATATAGTCCACAATTTATATAATGATTTTACTTAACATAGTCTTCCCAAGACAAACCTCTGATACTCTTGTTGTTTGCACTTCTGTCACCAATGCCAAGTAATTAAATAATTACTTTACAAGTAATTATTTTCAATTGTTGTGCCTTTCCTATATTGTTTAACTCTTAGTACTGTTTAAGTTAAAGTGCTCTTTAAAAGCTTTATTTTCTAACCTATAAACTCCTAATTTAAATTCTTAACCACTGCGCTCTTGTACACCAAATTATGTTTATGCAACTCATTATTATTCATATTCCTGGTAGATTTAGATATCAAATAATCTCCATTCAACTTATAAGTTGTTAAATAAAATATACATTTTTATTTGCTTTTTATTAAATAATAGCATTTCAGATGGTATTTAATCAATGGGAAAAAAATCATTATAGCATTATAGCAGAATATGTTTTGTAAATCAAAAGTTTGAATTCAAGATTGTAGTCGCATCAATTTAAAAATATGTTTTAGCATTCTTGAAGGTGGCTGTATCTTTCTGAAGATTAGAGTTACTTACAGGCAGAACCAATAATGCTAATTACACAGCCGCTAGCCTTCCCTGAAAACCGATCCAGCTTCATGTAGAGGAAAATGAGAGCAGACATTCGCCACAAAGACCTGTCAGGCTGCCAGAAACCTTTTTTATTTTTTTTAATTCTCCCTTTTTGCCTTTGAAGAAAAGACATGCCAGGAGCTTAGTGGAGACAGACAGACAGCGTCGGTTTCATGTCGTTCTGAGGCTTTTGTCTGAGCTACAGGAGTCCAAAGTCACAGGTGTTAAACCAGACGCTCCCCAGTCTCCCAGCACACTTAGAGCCAGTGCATCACACCCTGCTCCACCAGGCCGCCTGCCAGACATCATAGGATCACTAGCAGAAATAATGGAGCCTCATTTGGTAGATATTTATTTCCTATTTTACAGAAAGATGTGAATGAAAGACGGCTTGCTAGCTCCCTACACATTTAATCCTTTAAGAACAAGATAAATAAATTGTTTTAGAGAGGTATTAACCCATTCTGATAGTCTTCACCATGAAGTTTAATAATGATCCTAATAAATTTAGATATTTTACTTTACGAATATAAATATTCCAGGTTTGGGAAGATTTGCTTGTAGAGTGGATCCATATTATCAGGTTTTTTCTAGTATAGATAAAAAGAATAGTATTTTACATTTTCTTTTTAAAAGTGTGAGAAATTTAGATATAGCTACATTAAAACATAAGCTACTTGGGACAGAGAATATGGATATATATTTAATCTCCAGCACAGATAAAGAGAAGCTAATACGTCTGATAAATCATATAATTCCTATGTATACATGAGTTTAAAAGAGAGGTTCTAGAACAGGTCTCTGTGGCACTCCAAACATTATGGATCCTAGCAACTCATCAGAAATGTTTACTATGTTTAGTCCTTTAAACAAAACAAAAACTTTCTTTTTCATTGTGGTTAATGTACATAAACACAAATGTCTGAAAACCATCTGTTCAGACTGAACTGTGAGTCATATTTTCTCATGCCCAGTCATCTTTCTGTTCCCCTCGGCAGGAGTACTAAAGGACTACCTGCGTGAACTTCCCTACCCTTTAATCACCAAGCAGCTGTACGAGGCGGTGCTGGAGACCATGGCCACCAGGCCCCTCAAGATGGCGGCTGCGGGGTGCGAGAACGATCCGGCAGACTCGGAGTACACCGTGAGCCTGCTGGAAATCCTACCGGAGGTGGAGAGGGTGAGTTAAAAATACGGCCGTCCCTCTGCTGTGTCCTACAGTTTCATGGCGGAAGATACATTTACAAAGGAAGCTATGAGAGAGGTCACTGCGGCTAAGCTGCTGGCGGCTGTGGAATGACGGCAATGCCCAAGATTGCTACCGTTACAACGACATTACGTGTGTTTTCAGAGTAGTGATAATAGCGGTGCTAAGCGGTTTGCAGGGCTGTACATGTCATTCTTGGAGGAAAGTCTAAAGTTTATTACTGACAATGCACCTAACAAACCAGTTGAATGTCTCAGCTGCGAGGAAACATAATTACTGTTATGTTACCAATAAACCTCCTATAAAGATTTATATATAGCAAAATGTTAAATGCTTTGGTGCAAATTATAGATTTACAACTCAGAGTCAATTGACCTACTTGGAATAGAAATTAAAATGATGAAAACAGAAAATGACAATAGTAAAACTATGAGAGCAGCTTTATTACCGTTGCTAAAAAATAAAAATATTGTGCGCGAATAAATAGATGTGCACATGGTTAAACTTATACTTTAACATTGTATAATTAAATTTTAGCTTTCTGTTTTCTTACAAAGGAGGTTGTTAGCATCCCACATCTTGATTTCTTTGGTTCCTTTGGTTTTGGACTCTGGAAAACCCGTTTTAAAACTTTAGTTGGTCTTTCAAACTGTTGATAACAACAAAAACCCAGTTCCATTATGTGGGGAAAGTAACGGTACATGGTAAACAGCCTGTATTTGTATAGCACCTTATCAAAGTGACTCACCCTACAATCAGACATTTTCCCATTTAACCACCAGCAGCAGGGAAGGCAGGGGAAGTGACTTACCCACGGAGACTACGACTGACAGGCTTCAACCTTCTGCAAAGTTCTTACTTTTTTCAAAGAAAAGACTTCTGTCATCCAAGCAAACTTCATAGTCCAAACATTATAGGAAATACAGAAGATTGCCATCACATGTAAATGAATAATTTCAAAGTTTTTCTTCCTTTAAAGTGATAAAAATTCTGCAGAAGTTAAGCAAAAACTGAACTGGTTTGTAAGAGGAGAAATTAAAAAGTAAAAAAGGTGTGATAACTGCGCGGCTTACAGATCAGTTTCTATCTTTCATTAATTGATAATAAAATGTTCGATTTTGTAATGTCACTGTTTCCTCATTTTTCACTCCACTTTTAATTATTTTGACTGCTTTGTCCTTTGTACCTGTGTCCTGACCTTTTCTTAAAGGACAACAATAAATTAAGATTTATTAAGATTAAATAAACTTAGCCTGGTGGGGCGCCAATAAAGCCCGCCAGGTTTACAACACGTTGGGCGAAACCCTGATTTGATCTCATGTCTTACCTTGAAAATGTGGCATTTTAATAAGAGGGGAACACCAAGTAGATCCTCTGTTTCCTGCTCCTGCAACAGATTAGCTTGATGAAGAAGAGGCTTCACTCTGAAACTCCTCTGCTGCTGACAGTGGTAATACTGCAACTACTAATCAGCATAATGACATGCCTTATTTGTCCACGCTTATGTGTGTGTCTGCATTAGATGACTTTGCGGAAGCTTCTGGACCACTTGAAGCGCGTGGCGTCCTACCAGGAAATGAACAAGATGACATGTCAGAACCTGGCGGTGTGTTTTGGCCCGGTGCTGCTCAGCCAGCGTCAGGAGGCGTCGTGCCACACCAACCGCGTCTTCATCGACTCAGAGGAGCTCGCCAGCGCCCTGCACTTCAAAAAGCACATTGAAGTCCTGCACTACCTGCTGCAGCTCTGGCCAGGTGAGCCCGACAACCTATTATTTTGCTTTTTTGATTGTCTTACATTCAAGTCGTGCTGCTCCTTTTTATGGAGTAGTTTACAAATTGTTACCAGCTTTGTGGCTCAGCTCTAAAAAAAGAACTGGGCTGCTTTGATCACTGAGGTTTCAGGCTGGCATGAGTGTGGCTGATAGCCGCCGACCGCCATCTTTGGTTTTTCTGGGATGCAACTCTCCACATGGGCTTCATCGTGGTGGCTGAGCCAATCAGAGCCAAGCCAGCAAGCCCAAAGTAAACCCAATTTATGAGGCGTATCCTCGCCGTTCTATGACAGATCAGTCCTCCAGCAGAGACCCAGCTTTCCTCTGAGCGGCCATCTGTCAGCCGCCACAGCTGTTCCTGCTAGCTGCAGCTGTCTGCTGTGAAGTATGAAGGAACCCAAAGATTATTCCAGAAAGCACTTAAGATCAGGGATGATAAATGTTGCAATTAAGGAAAGGTTTGTGCTAAATGCAAGTTTACTGCATTCCTTTTGACATTTAGTAAACATTTACGTCATCTCTGCATGAGAAAACTGCATTTTTATAGATTTTGACATTCAAGGAATATGTTTCAACCATTCCCAAATGCAAAGTAATGCAATAATATTGGTTGCGTTCTTGAATAAAACAAAATCATGTCAAATTTTAAAACTACAGTCTTGCTACAAACCTCTGTTAGATTTTATTACAGAAGCTTTATTTGTAAAAAGCATTCATCTATTTCTGCTTCAGCCTGATAAATGTAGCTGCATCCTCTGAATCCTGCTCTTAACTAACTTTGTTTTAAATGCATAAGAAGTTATTTTAGAAGAAGCTAATGGTAGCTGTGTTGAGTTTCATGGGAGAGATTAAAAAAAAATGTAAAAAAAAATTAAAGGATAAAAAAAAAGCGATGAAATTATAATGTTTACCCAAAAGAAAGTCTCCAGTTTGAAATTGAGTGCATTAAGAAAATATTTCTATGTTGATTTATCCAGTGAGGAACATTAAATCAGTAGAGTAGCAGATAGTAATAGGTTGGAGATCCAACAGTCCGGCACCCTACCCAAAGGTTTTAAAGGTGTCATTTAAGTTATTGCAGAAGTGAATGGCTGCTCGGATTAAAAACAATTTCAAAACACAAACATTATAAATTCAGATAGACATTTTCTGCTGTTGTTCTGCTCACAACTGACACAGATGTGGATCAAGACACTCGCCCCATCTTAGAACATGTGCATAAAAGCGATTTTTTTTTTTTTGCTGTCAGAACTTGCTTTTAAGATTCCTTATCTTTCTAAAATAGAATAACTAGATCTTCAACATATAAAAACTTATCCAGAAAGGAAGTCAGTGTGAGATGTAATAAAGGAAGCACAGGATGAATTTTATATATTTCAGAAAAAAATCTTTCTTTCTTTTTAGGCCCTAAGATATGGATAGAAATAAAGTGAGTTTTAGACTGAAGCAATTCCTGAGAAGAGTTTCTGGTGTTTTCTGGCTGCCGTCTGTAATAACTTCTACAAAAAGCTTTCATTCCAGGTTCAGGCCTTTGTTTACACCCTCACCTCCATTCCATCCTCTTCCCCAGCGCGGACTGGAGGACGCCTGGACTGTAATTAAAGACATTCCAGACTTAACCTTACCCTTCAGCCCCCGGAGCTTCACCCTAACATTTCACAATCATTATGAGATATTTTCAGCCGCCACTTCACGCCTCTCACACACACATACCAAACGCGATTCAAAGCCGCGTTGAGCAACATGCGCATGGGGGCAAAGGCGATGGCATCCGACGGCTGCTGGTGGGAAAACACTGGAGGCATTTACAGAAAGCGTGAGAGAGCGGGCAAAGCTGACGGACAGCTATATGTTGGGCGTGTTTTCTAACTGCGAGAGAGAAAGGGCATGTGTCTGTGATGACAGGAACAGCAGGAGGGAAGCGGCTGAGTGGATTTGTTTACAACAGAGCTCTGGTTGAGCTTTAGCATGATCTGGGACAATCAACATCTAGTCACCACTTACTGGACTGTCTTTATTAACCCTTTCATGCATAGTGGTCACTACAGTGGACAGCTATCTAAAAGCTATTTTCTTGTGCTTATTGTGGATTTTTATGTTATAAATGCACACAAACCACTGAAGTAGACACTAATGTATCATACAATACACTATCAACTGCTGTCCATCAGCTGCAAATTCAAGAAATTATTTTTGTTAGATCCAATATGGCTGACAGACAACAAAGCGAGCTAACCGACCCGGTCCCTCCTTCTCCTGTAGGCGACTCTTGCAGGTAAAAAAAGTATTGTGACATCAGATAACCCCTATAGAACAATAGTACCGATGCATTTTTTCAAATAACAACTTTGCATTTGGAGAATATTACAATTGATCAAATAAAAACAAAATAAAATTTAAAAAAATATATTTTTTTACTATTTTTTTTATGCCTTAAGAAAAAAGTAAAAAAAAAAAATGGGAAAAAAATCCTGACACAATGGATCATAATTCATGCATAAAAGGGTTAATAGATTAAGTATTTAAACTTAAATATAAGATTTTTTTTGCACACATTTAGATTCACAAAGTAAAATAAGAGAATATCTGAAAAATGCAATTTGTTTTGTAAATCTGTCCAATTTCATTGTGAAAAGTGTTTGAAATATCAGGAAAATATGGAAAAGAAGCAAAAAAAAAAGGTTTTTGGAAGCAAGAGTCGCTATAAAGAACTCGTAGTTTAATTGTGAATAAGTTCTTAAGATGATGAATGAAGTAAAGTTGCACATTTTTTATTCAGAAAAAGCTCAGAGATAAAATAGTTTAAGTGAGAAGTTCTACGGTATGAAATGGACAGGAAGTGCTCCAAATGAGCTGCTGCTAACGTCCCTATCCAGACGGACTGAGCTGATTTCCCCATATCTTCTCATTGCCTGAGCTCCTTGGCACTATGCATGCACACTCACAGTGGTAGCAGCCAAATAATTATGTGTCCAGTTACTCAGAAGACAAAGTAATCCATTCTGCATTTTAATAAAAAAAAGTGTACAGGCCTCTCCTGGGTTTTTGTGAAATAAAAGAGAAATAATTTCAGAACTTTTGCCGCCTTTAATTTGACATTTAAACTGTATAATCTGCCAGATTGTGAAGGAATGTGCACAGACCTTTTCAGATTTTTCCAACCTTTTAGCACAAACTCTACGTGTGATTTTAAGAAACCAAGATATTCTGACAGTTTCTTATAATGACTCAAAATGTTTCAGACTTCTAAAAACAGTTAACAGAAATAACTAAAGTAAAACTGAAGTTTTCCAGTTCCTCCTTATCTTCTTTTAATGATTTAATTCATGCCATTAGTGAATCACGTCTGAAACTGAACAACACTGAATAGGGAGGATAATGTCTGTAGCCTCAGGTCTGCTGTTGGGTTATGAACATATCAGTGACGTGCGGTGAGGTTCATAGCTGGTGAGGCACCGATTTAACGATAACCGGATTTAAAAATCTAGACCCCCTGCATGTTGTTTACATAAGAAAATTTCGCGCATGCGTACAATGCTGGAGGGTAAAAAGATTGTGATGTTTAGCCGCCGCCGCCGCAGAATAATTCCGTTATCTCAATCAAACTTAGACATGTAGATGCTATTGACTTCGTGCTGTGCTTAACAGCAAAGGGAGAAACCGTTAAAGTACAACTCAAAACCACGTCTTTCTCGCTCTCTGTATCAGCGCAGCTACTGTCTGGCTAGCTGGCTGTTACCGTCTCTTACTCTGCAGTCGTGCAGTCACAATGTCTGGGATCATGAGCGCCCCCCAGCGGTGAGGCAAGAGAACTGCCTGCCTCGCCTCGAATCTGTTCTCTGCTGTTTCTGATCGCTCCTCAGCAGACGAAACACGTTACACACACAGTTGGTGACAATAAAAGCACAGTACATTAAATACATAAGCTAAATTATGGAAAATCTGTTCATACATTAAATGTTTTTAACCATTTTATTGGCGTCGTACAGACAGGAGGAGCATGCTCTCATAGAATGGCAACCGGTGTTGCGCAATCCCTGCTGCCTCACCGGCTTCGCTTGCAACCATTTGAATGTGAAAATGCTCAAATTCAGCGATTTTAAAGGAAAAAAATCATCAGATTTGGTTAAATTTAATGAAAAATAGGTACTTTATAGTACAAACCACAGGGTGAAAATATCTTTATAAATGATTTTATTATTATATATTATTTTCCTGGCCGCACGTCACTGGAACATATATGTAAATGTAGAAGCCGTTGAGATGACAGAAAAAAAGCTGATGTCTTTCATAACTCAACATTTCTGTTCTGGGAACACGGTACAAAAATAAACGTTTCAAAAAGCAAGCAGAATTTGTGATCTCTTTGTGACTTTCTTTTCTAAGTACAGAACGTGACTCTTAACGCCATAACTGTGTTTTATTCTTTTCCAAAGCAGTAAGAAAAGGTACATAGAGGGTTTTATTGGTGCTCAGATCATCCAAAATCACACAATACATGATTTTTTTTTTCTTCAAAGTTACATAAAACAATTATTTCTGTCTTTCTGGAAAGAAATCTCTTCTTTGCATGGAGTACTTTTGCCTTCTTTGTATTGAAATAAAAGGGAAGCAACAAAGCAAACCACTTTATGTGAAGCTGAGCCTACAGAAGCTAAACCTTTCTCTTTTCAAACCTTTGGCTTTTATTTGCTTGTGATTTGTAATTATTGTTTCGATCAGGAACATCATCAATCAATGTAAAATAAGATATTCTGCAAAATCCTAATTTAGCTACTATATTAGTTTGGGTTTTATACGATGCATATCTGTATAACTGTGATTTTTACAGCGACATCCGTGTAGATTGTAATATGATTAAAAAGCTGCTTTGTTTCTGTAATTCAATTCAATCCTAACTCCATTAAGTGTTTTTGATTCAAGTTTTTATTTTGGTTAATGTTTTACACTTAATAAAAACTGAAATTTTGTTTTTCAGAATATTTGAATTCTGCATAAAAGCAATCTAAAATTATTTTTATTACCAAAATATTTAATAGTTTTCTAGTAAACTACATGTTCAGCCAACAACCATGAACATACTTCCTTATTAATAAGTAATTATTATTATTATTTTTATTTTATTTTTTACTAAAAAGATGATTTTGGGATAAATAATGACTTGGACCATTACATGAAGAAGGTGGCGAGAACATAATTCTGCATTTAAAAAATTATTTTTTTGAATTGTCTCATGTAAATATTAACATTTTCTGAAAAACTGAATTTTGGATTTTCACTAGTTGAGCCAAATTTATGCAAATTAACAGAAATAAAAGCTTGAAATATCTCAAACTTATATAAGTTTATCTTTTTAAATTGAATTACTGAAAAAAAAACTACCCGGATGCACCTTTAACTACTTTTGTTTTGGGTATTTAAACAAATCTGCCATGCTAACTTTTATTTATTCTATGCTAGTGTGATTAATTACTGTTTTTTTTTATCTCTCCCTGTAGTTGTGGACCCAAATGACCAATCGTCTCTTCGGTTCCCTGCAGCCCCTCCTCTGAGACGTAGGAAAGAGCGCCCCCAGTTTTTAAACCTCAGCGAAGCAGAGATGGCCGGTGTCCTGCGGCCCAAACCAGGACGTCTGGACAGTCCCAGCAACAGATATGCTGGCGACTGGAGCGGCTGTGGCGAAAGCTACTTCCCCTCTGAACTGCTGCTTCCTCACAGTAAAGAAGAAGCAGACTACGACGATGTGCCGTCTGAAGACACAGAGGCGGCCGAGGAAGCCCACGAGAAGGACGCAGCAGAGGAAGATGACCAGGAGAGGGCCACAAGTCCTGCGTCTGATCTCCGTGTGGAGGAAGAACCTCAAAGAGAGGAGTTTGTGAAAAAGGATGATAATAGGGAAGAAGAGGAGGAGGAGGAGAGAGAAAGCGAGAGCGACAGTTCAAACAACACGCCGGCTTTTGAAGAGGAGGAGGCGGAGGAGAAAGTGTTTAACCACATCCTGCCAGCTCGGCTTCCTAAAGAGCACACCTACCAGGCGTACATGAAGATCCAGGACATCAGTCCCGTTCTGAGTAACAGGGTGAACCTGAGAGACCTGCAGGAGAGCATCGACGCCCTCATAGGAAACCTGGAACGAGAGCTAAACAAGAACAAGCTCAACGTCGGATACTGACTACTACGCAGGCACACACGCATATCCATTTGTAGACCCATAAACACAGATGAGGTTTGAGGAGGACCTACTGTACTGATCAAGGTGCTTCGCAAACACCCACAGTGTTTCCACAGGAATCCTGTGGCTTGTGGTGCTGCTGTAATAAGTTACAAGGTGAGAGGAGAAGAAATGAAACAGGGCACTTCTAGAATTTCTACCTTACCCACAGACATTCCATCATTTTTTTTTGTTTTATTTTGTTTTGGTTTTTCATCATGTGGTTTGTTTTGGTTTGCATTCTTTCCTGTTCTGTGTTCCATGTTGTTATTGTTGCTTTTCTTCTTATTAGAAGAACCCATTGACCCCTCAGGGGTTTAAAAGGTGCCTTAATTGTGTGAAGGTGGTGCGTCAAGAGGAAAATCCACCCTGAAAGAAAATACGTTATCTCCTGACAGCTTGATTGTACAAACAAAATAACATCTTTGAATATTTTAATCATCCGTTCTACAATTTTGGCAACGGACTACAGACCGGTCTTAATTCCAATATCCCAAAAGTTTTGGTTTTAATGATTGAAGCGGATATTTTTTTGACCTGAGAAATACTCTAACAAAAAAAAAATAAAAATAATTTACATCTGTCTCAGAGCTGCTACCTGTTACTGCCTGTTTTGATTTGAGTCCTGATTAAAACAAGCCAAGTTTTTAGGAGAAACACGTCATTTTCTTTTATTAAAGTGGATTTCCTTTTTAAGGCAACGGAGAGCTTTTCTGTCGAGGTACAAGAATATTATACAACAATAATGCACTTATTAGGCAGGTAGCTGTGTAGATTATCGTGCTTTTTAGAGTTAGAATGACTATGACTGTGATTTGAATAAAGTGAGAAAATGGGCCAGTGGAAAACTCCTCTTAAAGATAAAAAAATAAACATGAATTTTTGTTGCACTTGCAAAGGTTTTGATAAACATCTCATGCTGGAGGTCATAAAAGCAACCAAATACTAAATTTACTTATTTGATTTCTTATTAGATGGGAATTTTGACACATTTTTATCTGGTAGCTAAACTAGCATAAAAGTTACAGCTAACTAGCTTAGTTTTGTAAAACAAAAAGACATTTTCTCTTTAGTCATCTTTGTGCTTCACTAAAGTAGGCTCAATGGATCTAGATGTCTGTCTTCTCATCTACAGCAACAGAAAATGTTTTCATTTGGTAAATAAATATAAGTTGCAGTAATAGAGAAATTAGCTTTTTTTAGCTTAGCATAAAAATCCAAGCTAGCTAGCCCAACTTTGGGTGAAAAAAAAGCTTTTTCTTTATGCTTTTTTTTAAAACAAACTACAACAGAAGACCATAAGCTAAATAATGAAACGGATGATGTCAACATTAGTTTTCTGTAGCGATATTTAGAAGGCCTCATCCAGTTAGCATCTGTTACCTTGCTGCCTAAAGCAACAAAGGAGGTTTTCATCAATCCAGGGATTCAGAGTGATCAGTATTTAACCTATATGGATATGTATATAATTATATAAATGTATTTGGAGTATATTATTTTTACATCCTATATTTCAATGGCGTATTTAAAAAACTTCTGATGACCTTGTAGTGTTGACGGCAGTCGTGTAAATCTCCCTTTGAGCTACCTGTACACATCTTAATGTGCTGGACTAATGGTACAACTCTAGCTGTAAAATATATGATAAAATGCTATTGGTGTTGTTATTATGTTGTGTATATATTTGAGCTAATCTGTGTCTGGTGGACTGAGATGTGTTCGTGACTTTTGGTGTGTTTTTTATGGTACTGAACGTTGCATGGTCAAAAGCTTTACCAACATAAGCAAGGCTCTGTCTGATCTGCCATTGTATTTCATATTTATGTGTAAAATAAGACTATTTTATAATGTATGCTTATTTGTTTGACCACTTGTTACTTAGGTAAACTGATGTTTGGATTGCGTTTTCTTCTAAAGGATGTAGAGGCGGAGATTGATGAAGATGCACAAGATTTATTTTATAAATATGGTACCATTGTCAAAAAGTGACTACATTATTACCACATGATATCTTCTGGGCCCTCTTAGAAATGTATTTGAATTTTAAGGTCATTTTTATAATTTGAAAGATGCTTGAACTAAAAAAAGTTACTTATAGTCTTGACCCATCTGGAGAAAGCAAGTGATATGGGGCTAAAATTGAGCAAAATCTCATGAATTGTTTAAAAACTATTTATTGTTCATCTGCCTTATCAGAAATAATTATCTGTTTCACCGAACACAGGCATTTTCCAGATTTTTTTAAAGAAGTTTTGTGTTACAGAATTTAAATATGCTTATTGTGACCGTCTGTAATGTATTATTTAAAACCCTATAGTCATGGACCTTAATGTTTAGGACAAATGCAAACAAACTAAATTTTTCTCTAAGAAACTCAAACTCAAATTAAACAGTATGTTTTTCAGTAGATTTCTTTTAATGCCATTTATTCATAAAACTCATGGAGGAAGATTAGCTATTTCCATCCATTTATTAAATACTGTACTTTAAATCCAAGAAACATCTAATAGTAAGGCTGATTACAGAGGTTACAGCACATTGTTGTAATATTTGTTATTACAAATTACATTTGCTTCATTTTGTGGCATCACGTTTTCGATCATTCTTTTCTGTCTCGTCCTCTTCGTCCTTTAGAGGAGAAAGTGCCACACTGATCGCTTCTCTAAACTGAACCGATAAGCGCTTTGTATTGAACCCGAAAAACATGGTCATAATAAAGACATTATTTTACATTCATGTTTGGTTGCTGCGTGTTTTCGAACTATCTGTTTAGTTTGTATTTGTTTTCCTCAAAATGCTACTTTTATATCTACAGAAGAGGATGAGGGCCACGGAAAAAAAGAAAAAAAAATCTGACTTTAATCTCAGAATTCTGAGAAAAAAGTCAGAATTCTGAGAAATAAGTCAGAATTCTGAGATTAAAGTCTCAGAATCCTGAGACTTTAATCTCAGAATTCGCAAGCTAAATTAATTCCTTGTAGCTAGTTTCCTGCAATTATTTCAACGATTGTAGGAAATAATATAAAATAAATGTAAAATGAATGCAGAGAACATGGTTGTTTTAATCTCAGAATTAAAGTCTGAGAAAAAAGTCAGAATTCTGAGATTAAAGTCAGATTTTTTTTTTTCTTTTTTCCAGTGGCCCTAATCCTCTTCCGTATATATCAAATTTAAACCTAAATATGGGTGAAAATAAAAAGATTTAAAGTACTAAAATGTATAAAATCAGTGGTTTGTTTAAGTGGAAAACATGCATTGGAAAATCATTTTCAAGTTTGCATTGATAATTAGCATTTGTTTTAGTGCAGTATACTTCTTTTTTTATGTTTTGTGCCACAAAAAACAAACACCTGGTTGATGACAGGCGGTTGCTATGGAGACCGAAGGCCTTATCTGCATTGCTGGTAACTCTCACCTTTTATGTAAGTTTGGCATCAGAGGGAAGCATGAAGTCCTCTAAAATTTTGTGAGTTTAAACTTGGACAAAAAAGTGTTGATGACAGTTGACCAAATCCTCACCGACTGTGGAACCTCCACTCTGACCTCTAATATGATTGTTTAGGCCATAAAGCCATTTCTTTAGCTGTAAGCCGTGATAAAGATGAATGCTCTAAATATACCAGCTTGCCCATAATGAATCTATGTTATCTATAAGTTTCCATTTTCTATTGAATTACTCGAAGAGATAAAAATTTCCAATGTAAAACTAAACCAGTATAAGGACTGAATGATGAGGTTTTACCGCCTCAGCTCCACACAAAGCAAGTTTGGGTGGCTCTGGGTGAAAACCGCAGTATAGAAGCACAAAAACCAGAGTGGTAATCCTTTTCCTACGTTTTATTTCAAGCCTTGAACTCATTCATAAGAAAAGCGTTTTAAACAAAGACACAAACGCATCTGTTTCTATGTCACACATCCGTCTTAAAGATGTTATTTTCTCTTTTAGATTCTTTGCAGAGCTGCGGAGTTGTTGCACCCAAACCTCAGTGGATAGATTCATTGGGGAATTGCCCATGTTGGTCTGTGGGAATCTCCCAGAATGACTCCTGGCTTCAGGGACATTCCCAAGATGCAGCTGCTTTTTTAACTCGCAAGCTAAATTAATTCATTGTAGCTAGCTTCCTGCAATTATTTCCACTATTGTAGGAAATATTATAAAACAAATGTAAAATGAATGCAAAGAACTTGGTTGCTGCCACGGTTCAGGTTGAGTCGATACAAATCTCTGCTGAATAGCATGAGAAGCCAAAGCAGCCAGGGGCCTTTCAGCACTAAATGGTTTTCAGCCGTGTTTGATGTCACTTCAGAGGACTCCTATCATGTTTTTTATCACAGCTCTGAGCAGGTATGAGAAAGTTTTAGGATACAGAATGTACACATATCTGTCTGCACTGCACAGCCCTGTTTAAATTCCCACATGTCCATTCTCCAGAAACACGTCCTGTCTGGAATTCATGTGAAGACGGAGCCAAAAATTCCACCGGCGGTCTCCGAGTCTGTATAATCTTTCACACTAAGGAAAATGCTTTTGTCCGTTTCTAAGTTAATTTTAGGTCTTTGGAGACGGATCCAATCCAGCTGAAATATTCGTAAAATCTTTAAACACGTGGAAGAGAGTCGGCTGCAAACAATTCCTGCTTCTAAATATACTTTGTTTAAACTTGACCTGCGAAGGTTTCCTTACGAAAGCAAGAGTGAAAACAAAGGCAGACTTAATAACACAGAGTGTTTGGACAGTCAGGGTCGCCCACTTGATATCATAGCTTCTGACGTAGCGAGCTGAACTTTCCTTCATTTCTAATTTGGGAGAGCGGAGAAACGAGCCGGCTTAGGTAAACATCCCGGACAGCCACCCACATGAGGAACAGACCTTCTCTCTTCTTCTCTCCATCCTCCTTCGCTCCCTAATCTCTGCTGACCTTTGAGTCAGGATAGTGGTTGCATGTCAGCCGACCAGCCGCACAACACGCAGTCTTTGTTTGACTTTTAATTTCCCTTTTTCTCAGCTGTTAACCATGGCAACAAAATCTGCAGTTTAATGGAGATGCAACTAAAATAAGCAACTTATTTGATTATACAAAATCACTCTGTTTTCTCTGATTTCTTATTATTTTGTTTGTACAGTTAAATTTTGTGTGAGATAAAGTTGACTTTCTAGTTTAGGTAAATTCACAACTCAAAACATTTTAATGACGTCAAAACCAAGTTAACTTTGTTCCTATTCTAAGTTTGGAGATCAGATGGGGTCAGAGGTCAGGACATTTGTGTTTTTATGTTACCAAACAACCTGGAGAAAGTCTACAGCCTGCTGTGATGTGTTAAGATGTAGAAAAATAACTACATGTGTTATTTCTCATTTTTCTGGAACTGAAAACTTAGCACACCCTGGGACAGGGAATTAAATACCTTGTTGGACTTGAGGGAATCTCAAACCTTGTTAGTGTCAGAGAAAACAAGGTGGTTTGAGTTATATAACTTGCTCATCCCTCACAGACCAATCTGCGTTTCCCAGAATCCCTCACAAAGGTTTTCTTTGGCTGAGGAATGCAAATATGATACATTAGTGTGGCTTTCCTGAAATATTTTATTGTAACATGTTTCCAATGCTACTGGCTGCCCACTATTTTTAAGTGAAATGTAAATAACTTAAATTCGACTACATGTTCAACTCAGCAGGAAAATGCAGTCATAGGAATTTTATGACAGAATGTTTCAAAATAAGAGCGTTAACGTTTTATGTTTTGAAGGATATTAAGTGACTGTTAAAATGTTAAAACACCTCACTTACTTTCATGTGGAAGAGATGCAGTTTATCTTACACTGGACCTAGAATTAGCAATAAGGTTTCACTGTTTTAAATTGACCAAAATGGTCAAACCTGTCAGCAGCTTTTCAGAAAAGTGATTCCTTTCTCTTCCTGTGTCTGGCCTCCATCACTCCTGATTTTCTGCACCACTGACCACAAGATTGTGCAAATTGAATTCCAAAAATAAATGTACGTAATGGAAACCTGGGTAGTTTGAAAAAAACAAACAACAAACGCATTTTTTGAGAAAAAGTCTTTATGCCAGGATGAGCAGGTTTTTCTGCTGTATCAAAACTTGTGCCGTTCAGGAAACTGCAATGGAAAAACGTTTTCACATCTTATGAGTCAAGTGATCAACAACTGGATGTTACTGCTGGTGGAAAAGACGAAGAAGACGACAGGAAGTCATAAGGGGATGATGGTGTGGTATGTATTTTACACTGTGATTTTAACTGTTTATTTAATGGAAGCACTGCAATTACAAAATTGTTGGCAGAATATCGACAAATGTTTGCAAACATTTGTAATGGAAACACAGCGACTGCTATCTAAAAGCATATCAATAATCATTTTTCACTTGCTTTTATGCGTTTCACACACATAAAAAATATAAAATCGCTAAAACAAACCAGTTTTTATATCTTACGTAGAAACAATTTCGGCAGATAACTTTGTGTAATGATCAAATGTTGGCTCTTTGTACACAAACCTGTGCTTTATATCGACTGATGTATGAATACAAGGTGGATTCATGTCGGGGCAGTAGATCCGGTATGGGAGGGGAGGGGTGGGAGGGATTTCTGTTGTGTGTTTCTTTGTCAGTTTTTTGTTTGTGATTTATGTAAAAAAAAATAATAAAAAGACCTTGATTAAAAAAAAAAAAAACAAACCAGTTTTTGCCTGTTCATCCATTTCTTAGACGTTGTGACCCTGGGTACACATTCCTTACATCAGTACACGTCAATAGTAGAGCTATTAAACACAACGTACCAGAGTCCCAGGATTTCTGGTGTGTTTTTTGGGGGCCTTTTGTTCCCCCCGCGGTCCTGCCCCTGTACTTGGCCGCTCATCTGAGGCCCTGGGGGCAGATCTCTTGACGCGGCGCTGACAGATCCGGCTGTTCTGAACCCCGGCGATGATGAGAGAACAGAGCAGATGAAAAATTGAAAGGGAGATGAAGAGAGAGCGAGGAAAAAAAAGAGAAGTGAAAGTGGAGGATGGAGGGAAGGAGAACACGGGAGCGGTGCCTCAGATCTTCAGGGGCCAAAAGCCTCACATAACGCAGGCCCTCTCCTCTGTCCTACCAGCCTCTTCCCCGCTTCACCTCCATTGCTCTGTCACTCAGGACTAGACCATTTCATTTTAATAAGGCTAATCCCTCCTAAAGGTAAGCTGCTCATCACCTCTCACCCTCCCGCCCCTCCAGAAAAGAGCATTCTCCCTTTGAGCTGGAGGACAGGAGGGTTTGCTCTGCTTGATAGGAAAGAAGAATGTGAAAGGTGAGACAGAAAAGAGGCCTTGACAGCAGCTGTGCTCAGATTTAATGAGAGGATTTGGACCTGACTGGTTTGATAAACGTGCAGGTGGCGCACTGCTAGTCAAAGTTCTTCCTCTGGGCTCCAACACTGAGCTGATATGAAGCGCAGAGACGATGGAAAGTTATGTGGAGGAAGTGCAGTGATCCAGCTGCTATTTTAGTTTATAATATTGCCTTCCTGCTGTCAGCAGAGCGCTCTCCGGCTGTCAACGGAGAAACTTTGGCTGTGTAGCCACCAGCGACTCCGTCCTCTGTTGGAGCAGGCAGATATTTTGAAAAGAAAAATGTAAATAGTTGAAAAAGTAGAATGTGAGGGACTCACAGTTTACTGAAACATTTATGTCTTTTAGAAACAAAAACTTGGACTAATAGCGTTCTTTCAAAAACACCTTAATGCAGGACTCCACATTAAACAAGATATTTTGTAAAAGAGAACGCTTCTTATCCCCAATTTTGGTCATAAAGCTTTAAAAGTAGTTGAGAAATTTGTGCATTGTTGTGATAAAATTTAACTGAACATGCGAAACACTGAACATGTGCAAAGTCTTGCACATGTTCACTCTAGCTGTGAGAACTGCAAAGCAAATATGCAATCCTCTAGATCTAGAGGACATTTGCTCAGGATAAATATGACGTTGTTTATGGAAACGGTTTTGAAATAGTCGATAATAATCTTATGTTTACAGCAGACTTCTGGGTATGCAGACTTCTGAACTCTTTCTGTTTCTGTTTGCTCAGATTGTTTCCTCTATTTCCTAATAAACACCTTCAGCCCTGTTCCTCTGCTCTAGGTTTGTGAGACCTCATTCTTCTTGTTTATATTATAATTTTTTTCCCACAATAGTCTCAGTATGCTGTAACTTTCAGAAGCCCTTGACAGGAAATGATAAAGCCAAAAGAACGACTTTGCGAAACCTCGAGAAAGACGGAAGAACGACTTGTGAAGACCAGCTGCAGAGCGCATCCTGAGATGCATAAAAACAATGAAGTGTTAGAAATGTTACACGTTACCAAAGAGAGGACTACAAACCGCTGAGAGCTTTAAATGAGAAAATGAAAAGGAGTCAAGGGGGTAACATTCCACAGCAGTGTCCTGGCCACCTGATCTCTTATGAGGTCAAGGGTCAAATAATGAAACCTACCACCTACCTCACAGAGGCTCCAAGGAGAAACAGCTTGCTGCTTTACAGCAATATATCAAAAGACTGATGAAATAAGTTCAGATGGTTGTAGAAACTAAGGTTTGCTCAGAGGAATGTCTCTTAGTACACGTTTAAAAAGAAAGAGAAACACAACCAAGCAGTTCTGTAATCAATTTGTAAGATTATTTTGTTGTTCTTGTAATGCATCAGCTCCCTTGTTCTGCCCGCTCTGTGCAGCTGGGCTCCAGCTTGGATGAGCATGTGTTGAATGTGCAGGGTGCCCCCATGTTGGGAGATTTGTGGAAGTGGACCTTCACAAAAAAAAAAACAAGAAAAAAACCCCCCACCCCACCTAACACCCGTCCCAGCAGGAGCTGCTAAGAGGCCAGCCGGAACAATACCAAGGCAATGGCTTAATTCGCCAAGCCAGATTTACAGCTCCTCCTACACAGCACCTGCTTGCTTTGTTTCCCGGGATCTCGCTTGGAAACTTTGAAGAACCGGCGATAAAAATTGAACCCCAGGCAATCCATTCTGTATTGACAGCCCCTTTAGTTACAGATCTCTTTTTTATGTTTGGGAAATCTCTTGGACTTGGATGAAGAAGTCAACTGAGGAAAATCTGACATCATGAATGCCCCCCTCATGCCAGTGGGAGAGGTTGGGTTTATTGCTGCGCTGCCGACCATTGTCCTGGACATTAAAGAGGCGGCCAGCCCAACAGCTTCTCTGCACAAAAGTTTTTGCTGCAAAAAAACAGAAAAGAAAAAAGAAGGCGCAGGCTGTTACATAAGATCCAGCGCATCAGCCATAAAAACAATAACCAGCCAGTGAGTGTTGGATTGCAGGCGGCGCATTCCTGAGCTGGCCCACAGAGAAAGTGAGAGGCACTCTGAAACAGATTTCCCAGAGAGGTTTGAAGAGGAGACGACTGGAGAGCAGAGGCCCCTTTTGTCACCGGGACCTCGTTGGAGCCTCAGGGGCCATATGGACGCCTGTCTCTGTGCAGCCCTCACATCAGCCCATTCTTCACCCTCCTCCTCTCTCTGTGCGCTCCGTGACAGGGCCGTCCACGTGAATGAGTCATGGGCAGAGTGAAGCAGAGCCCGGCTCGCCGCTTCCCTCTCTGCCACCCCCGCTTCCCCAGAGGCTGAGCTTGTGTCGCTCATTGATTCTGTCAACCCTTGTGCTCTCCTTCTCCTTTTGAGCGATCGTGAACACAGTGTGAAAAGTTGCCAATAGTCAGCTGCCCCTACATTATGCAGTATTTGACCTGCAAACCCCCCCGCCCCCACGCCTTCTCTGCCGTTTCTTTTCTGACAGGACACCGGCTGTCATTCTGGGACTAAAG
This sequence comes from Poecilia reticulata, assembly GCF_904066995.2. NCBI lineage: Eukaryota > Metazoa > Chordata > Actinopteri > Cyprinodontiformes > Poeciliidae > Poecilia > Poecilia reticulata. Next base: position 4,880,265 of record NC_088833.1, on the reverse strand, counting down.
TTTGTTTTTTGTTTTTTTTTATCAACGTGAAGAAGAAAAACTGATGGAAACAGAAAACAGGAGAAAGACTCACTGCAAGGTCCAACATCACAGAAGTAAATCAAATTTAATTTACCTTTGAGAAAAGTCATACCTGCTCAAAATTACTCATATCTCTGGAAGTATTAGATTTAAAGCCAACATATATTTTTATGATAGAAAATGACAATCATGCCCCCAGAAGAGAGGCACATCGAGAGAAACAATGTCTGTTTTTATGTATAAGTAAACATAAAACAGAGTATTAGGGTCATATTAATAAAATAAAATAAAATACAATTACAAGAATAAACTCATGCGAGAATGAAGTCATAATAATGTGGTAATAATGCAAGAATAAAGGCATATTACCAGAATACAGGTATAATATTATGACTTTATTAATATCTCAAATCACTTTACAAGCACCAAATCACACGAAAATATAAAGTCCAGTCACATAGACACATTTAAATTGAGCTACATTCCAATTAAATCCTGGTAACAATGAAATGCAGACAAATAAAATGTATAAAGTGAGTTACATGCCAAGTTTAACAGGGAGTCTACCAAGAGAAGATCAAGCTGGAAAGATTTCACCTGTCCTTTTGATTTCAGAAATCTTCCATCCATCCATTTTCTTGCACCCTTGTCCCTTAGTGGGGTCAGGAGGTGCTGCTGCCTCTCCAGCTAACATTCCGGGCGAGAGGCGGGGTCACCCTGGACAGGTCGCCAGTCTGTTGCAGGGCAACACAGAGACACACAGGACAAACAACCATGCACACACACACTCACATCTAGGGGCAACTTGGAGAGGCCAATCAACCTGACAGTCATGTTTTTGGACTGTGGGAAGAAACCAGAGTACCCGGAGAAAACCCACCATGCACAGGGAGAACATGCAAACTCCATGCAGAAAGAGCGGGGCTGGGAATCGAACCCAGAACCTTCTTGCTGCAAGGCAACAGCTCTACCAACTGCACCACTGTGCAGCCCATTTTAGAAATCACGCCGTATCATTTTGGATAAGCTGGAGGGTTTTTTACTGAATAATCTGCTTCCTTGTAACAGAGAATTTGTGGAAATTGGACTAGAAGTAACAAATGCATGAAATAACGTTTCTGCCTCACTCTGGGACAAGATGTTTCCAACTTTCACATGTTCTGGAGGTGAAGAAACGGCTTAGAAAGTTTATTTAAAAAAAATTGATTTATTTAACAGAAAAACTACACTTTAATGTTTAATTAGAAAAATCCTTAACATTGTAAAATAATCTCCAGTTAGAAATAGTTATTGAAGTTAGCTTCCAAACCAATAAACAGGTTTTTCAAAGCTTATATGAAACAAAGGCAACACAATTTGACTTAAAGCTAAAAAGAGGAAACAGTTTTACATCTGATTAAAATATGGACAGCACAAAAGAAAAACTATTTTGAAAACAACAATAAAAATACAAACTTTTACATTTAGGAGTAAGAGACAAAATCTCTATACAAACAATATCAAAAGTGGACAGAAATCAGGCAATAAACAAACAAGCCTCTGCTTTGTATATAAAAAAATATTGTGTAAATATTCATGAATGCGGGTGATGTTGGATATTCTTCCTCTCCGGCGGCTCTGCAGCCATGGGCCACATGCCCATGTCCTGTAAGAGTTCTTCCTCTAGTCTCAGGTCATCGCTGTACTCCGATAAGTCCAGACGCTGGATTTCCTTTGGAGGCGTTTCTGGTTTTTCAGGTTCCTGGAGACACGGAAAGATTTAAAATGCAGTCAATCAAGTTTATTTGCATAGCACATTTCAGCAACTATACACAGCTCTACATTAAGATTTAACCAGGTGACTCTGAACCCATATAAACACTGAATAAATGCTTAGAACTGATAAATGTGTGGATGTGCCACAACTGAACAGAAACAAAACTGGGTGGGTTATTATCATTGGACCTAAAGAGGAGCGAACTAGAATCAACACACGGCTTCAGTTATTACAGCTGGAAACCAGCGACCAGGCCGAAACCTGGGTGTAGTGATGGACTCTGACCTGAACCTTCAGAGACACATGAAGACAGTTACAAAGTCGGCCTTCCGTCTGTCACCTGAAGAATAAAATTTGATTGATTGATTCACATCTCCTCAAGCAAACCAGAGACTCCAGTCAGACAAACTACAGTTTGATTAAACCGTCCAATGTGTGGCTGGGTGTGAATGCACCCTGAGATTTCAGTTTACTGCAGAACTTTAACGTGAATTATCAAATAAAAGTCAGGTCCTCAGGTCCTAGTAGAAAACCAAACTATTCTGCTAGTACGTTTCTCTCCAAATATGCACATAATGATAAAAAAAAAAAACATCTGAAGAAGCAGTAAAGATGGAGGTTAACTCGCAGCTCTCCTTTGGTAGAGAAACATTACCTGCCTTCATTCTGCAGCTGCTATCCAGTCTGAGATGGAAACACTTAGCCCTCAATAGATTTAGCCTATATAGTTAGCAAAGAGCTTGCCAGACACTGCCTGGTAATACGTACACTATCCTCTGTGGTCAGTATCAAATAACATGAAGCATGAATTAAACATGAGGCCAGGGAAAAAGAAGAGACACTGATAAACACACAAAGAGGGCCAGGCTGCTGCCTCTTTTTTCAGAGTAAACTGACAAATGTTTTTATTTGACTTAAACACGTTTAAATGTTGCTCAAAAATGTTGCAGGACAGCAGCTTTGAATCTTACGCAACTGTAACAGCTAAAAATGTAAACCTGTCAGCAGCTTCACTTGAACAGATTTATTTCTCCATCTTTACCTTCTTTGTTCAGATTTCTAACACGTCTTACCATTTTCTGTTTCATCTTGATTTCTTCCTCCTCCTTTTTCTGTTTAGTCCAGGTTTCTTCTCTCTTTAAATAGTCCTTCAAACTCTCTGCTTCAAGATCAAAGAATCTCATCATGCTTAAGCCCTGCAAATAACCCAGAAAATCCGATTTACACATTCATACCCCTTCAATTGTTTTACATTCTTTTAAGTCGTGACCACTAACTGCCGCGCATTTTATTGGGTTTTTATGCGACAGACCAACACAAATTACAGCACAAGCTTGAAGTTAAAGAAACGATCCTGCCACACCCATGTTTCATGCTACTGTTTCGTGTTACTTTTCTTCCGCAGGTTTTTGTTTCTTAAATGTAGGTCAAAGCGTTTGAGTCAGGTCTCCAACCACAGGTTCTAATTTGACATTTCTGCTGTGTTCCCAGGATAACTTGTGTCAAACATGCCTGTTAGGAAGTCTAGAACTGTGCCATCCTCTTGTGGAGAACTGAACTGTTCAAAGCGTAGAATATTGCTTTATAACTTCTTCAGAACTGTATTCCTTGATCCTTTATGATGCTGTTTGGTCACTAATGTTCTCCGACACACCTCAGATCTTCACAGAGCAGCTGTATGGATGAGATTAAACCACACACAGGTGGACTCTGTTTCCTAATTAGAGGACTGCTCAAGCAATTGGTTGAACTTGAGTTTAATTATTGATATCAGAGCAGAAGGGGCTGAGTACGTGAGAATTTTGTTCTTCACACGACATTTTCCTTCAACTTCAAAATCATGTGGTTTTGTGTTTGTAAAAGCAAACTGTAAAAAAAAAAAAAAAAAAAAAACCATCAAATGAAAATGAATATTTTTTGCGTGGTTATGGTTAGGTAAACAATAAACGGCTTACTCAGACTTATTATTATAAATAGTTTGAACAAACAAGCCAGTCTAGCTGTGCCGCCTCACCTCCTGCCTGAAAGGAAGATAGAGGGCCTTTGGTATTTCAAAAATACGAAGAACCCCGAGATCATCTGCAACAGCCAGGAAGTGCTGCTTGCCTGGAGGCAGAGAACAATTTAAATAAGCAGCCTGCTGATTCACTGAACACAGAGCTAAACTTTGAGAAAATAAATAAAACATGTACAGGTGTAATGTGACGACAGCCGTAGAGATAGTACTGAAAAATACCTTTAAATAGTCAATTTGCAAAAGCACATGTCAACACTGGTGGGAGCTTGGGAGTGACATTCCCAGTTGTTGTGAGTGGTAGTTGAGAAACACACGAATTAGCTTTCATTTGATAATTTCTGTCATTCATGCCATCAATCATGCCATGGTATGTGCTGCTCACAGCTTTCCCCTTTCTCTCTGCTACTCTACAGCTTCTCCCTGACAGCAGAGCATCCTATGAAAGCTCAAGCGTGCACACGAGCCTGATTGACAGCTTAAAAGCCCTCCTCCTGGTTCTGATTGGTTGTTTTTGAACGGGAGCTGTGCATTTCTTCAGACAGCAACGGCAGCAAAGGGAGGAGGTGGATGAGCTTAATTGTTTCTGAGATTATCTGTCTCATATTATACTGTCATGTGTCAGTTTTAACAAATACGTAAGAAAAAAAACGTTCTTTTTTTTTTTTAAATAAAAGCTTCGTATACAAGTTTTAATACACACATGTGTTTTCTCACTTGTGAAACTGCAGGCTTTCATGCAGGTAATCTTGCTTTTGCTGATGTGAGCGTGGAGCTGCAGTGGTTCACTGCTGTTTTTTAGCATGTCCCATATCTCAACGCTGCCGTCTGCTTTTCCAATGAAGAAAACAGCCGGCCGGGACAGCGACCAGCATCCCACCGTGCACTCCTGCTCAAAGTACTGCGACGCAACCAGAGGGCCGTCCTGCATGCAGCGGTTTCAGGGAAAACAGCGAATGCAACTTTATACATTTTTACAGCAAATCTGAAGTTATTTTTTGGTAAGTTGGTCAGTTATCTGTATGCTCCAAAAGCCCTCTGTCAAACATCTAAATGATGTTTAGTTGTTTAGAGTAAAATGGCGAAACAAATTACTGTAGATGTGCAACATACAGTAAGTTAAATGAAGCTAAGGAGCAAATGTTTTACTTGTTACACAAAACTTTTCAAGGCGCTGCCACTGAGACATTAACTTTCCCTACAGTCAATCTGTAAAGCGGATGTGATCTGAAATTGTTTGTTCCTTTATTAATATCAAAGCCAAATATTGTTTTATAGCTTTAACCTCCTGTCTGCTTTGTTCCTTAACCTTTGTTTACTATTATTCTGGAGGTATTTTGAGAATTAATAACACAAATCGATTCTAGGTGATAAATGGGTGGCATCTGAAGGCAGTCAGATTTTATTTAGGGGTATCAGAGCAGAAGTGGCATGTGCTCACCACATTCTTCAGATTATAATCTCAATAAAAAACACAGAGAACTGTTCTTCTAATACAACTTTGTAACATTTCAAGAGGTGTGAATCCTTCTGCAAGGGCTCAAAATTCCCTCTCTTGTTAAATAATATAACCAATATAACCTCCTTGTATGGTTTTTGTATTTGACTCTGGGCACATAATTTATGCCCAGCGGACTTGTTTTTAGTGTAGTTACCATGACTCCCTCTTTCCAAATGGCAAAGTTCCAGCCTCCTGTTGTCAGAAGAATGTCTTTGAAGAACGGAGATCGCTGCACTGTGTTCACCAGCCAGTGATGGGTGTTGAAACACGCGAAGGGTTTGGAATCTGCACATTGTGAGAGAGAAAAGGCATGTTTTACTTGGCACAATGCTGATTGTGATTTCCAGTCTCAGTCACAATAAATGATGAAGACAAGTCAAGCTTCTGCAATCCTATGCATTTCCTGAGGGTAATTAAATTTAGCACGGCTGCCAAGGGACAAGAGTGATTTAAAAGGGATATGGGTGTCAGATTTATTGCTATAAAACTGAAAAACAGAAGTTTAACAGTTCAGTTTATTGTGATGAATGTCTTGGTTTGATAAGAAAGTGCTTACAGATGGTAAACTATATATTGTTTAAGCTCCTTTTTAAACAACCTGGAAATATGGCAGCACTCACTGTGCGGGCGCCCGGAGTCGTCGCTTTCCATTTTCCAGTCAGAGTAAATGATCTCTCCGTTCTGGCAGCGAAAATACGACACGTCATATGAGATTCGTCACAGAATAAACCAAACCTACACATACCTGACGGTTTCTTAACCATTCAAAGCCAATGTTCTGTCATCATCTTAGCTTTAAAAAAAATAAAAAATTCAGCAATTTTACTAAACACTGAAATGTAAACTGAAGGAAGTTTGGGAAGAAAAAAGATTTAGTAGAAGAAGAAAACCCCGAAAAAATGCTGTTGTGGATTTGGTTTTTAAAGTTTCGACATTTTGAAGTTTTACCTCTGTCCCGACAAAAAACTTGGTGTTGATGCTGTCCATCTCCTTCAGTTTTTCAGATGCAGGTAGCATGAGCTGGCTGTAGTCCGGAAGGACCTCTGTCCCCTTAATGTCTTGTGGGAAAACGAGGTTAAAGTGTGAATCATAATTCTACCAACTAAGAGAGACGGCTTAGCTCCTCAGAAAAACACAGGAAGAGGAGGAACAGTTTGAGTCAGTGGTTTATGCTTAATGTAAGGAAATAAAGATGCCGTCTGCATAGTACTCTCACCATTAACGACATGATGGGAAGACTAAAGGAGGGAGGATAAGGAGAGGTGTATCTGGTGAATGGGGTGCGGAAATGATGAGAGGAATGAGAAATAAAGCTGGGAAAGATGGTTCTATAAAGAAAAGGGACTAGCTAGGAGAGGATACAACCAAATGTTTTTATTAAGGAAAACAGTTATCCAAAGCAGAGAGTAAAAATAACTAACTCTGAGTAACTTTTTTAAACCACTAGCAGTGAGATTTTTGATGACCTTACTGGTCAGAAACGTCAGAGTCGCTCAAGCCAGAAAATCAGCTTGTTTTGCTCAGCAGCTGATTTCTCGGTGCATTTCTGTTGCACGTTTTCTGAATTCATTTCTCCATTTAAAAATGTGTGGAGAAAACAGTAAGACTATGTTGCACCGCAGCAGAAATCGATCCAGTGCTGCCCAAGGACAGTTTAGCTGTTCCACGGTGACCGTGAAGCCTGCTGACCATAACGCGGCGTGGAAAATCACGCAAAGTATATCTGCTGCGCTACAAATGACTGCTAAATGGCTCCACTTTCAGAAATAGCAGTGGCAGCAAAATGATGAACACTGGAGCCAACACAAAGACTTACCTTGTCAGTAAGATAGGAAATCTCCTTAAGCTGAACCAAAATATTCATCATATTCATTAAAATCTTAATTGGTGAGTGCTTGGGTTAAGTGAAAAAAAGATGACCTTGCAGCAAATTAATTCCCAGCTACCAAAGTGGTGTTTATGGAGCCGGACCTTCAGACAAAGACACGTCTCTTCTTGACCAGCATGGACACATTCAACCTTCCTCAGGCTTTCTGAGCAAGATATTACAAAGAGCTGACAGTGAGCAAGGCCAGTGCTTTGCTACCAGAAATTAGTTTATTTTGGAAGAGTGGTGGGAAACTCAAGGAAGACAGCCTCACCGTGCTCATCAATGAAATCCACTTTTCAAACCAAAACTAAACAAAATCTTTGTTAAATCTGTTAATATGTATTTTCCAGGCACATTGTGTCATTTTATAGCACAATCCATTAACTATGATTGGCTGTTATAAAATTCTATATATATCAAATATGACCTAGTTTCAATGGCTGCACAATGGCGCAGTTGGTAGAGCTGTTGCCTTGGGTTCGATTCCCGGCCCCGGTCTTTCTGCATGGAGTTTGCATGTTCTCCCTGTGCATGGTGGGTTTTCTCCGGGTACTCCGGTTTCCTCCCACAGTCCAAAAACATGACTGTCAGGTTAATTGGCCTCTCCAAATTGCCCCTAGGTGTGAGAGTGTGTGTGTGCATGGTTGTTTGTCCTGTGTGTCTCTGTGTTGCCCTGCGACAGACTGGTGACCTGTCCAGGGTGACCCCGCCTCTCGCCTGGAACGTTAGCTGGAGAGGCACCAGCAACCCTCCTGACCCCACTAAGGGACAAGGGTGAAAGAAAATGGATGGATGGACCTAGTTTCACTTTCTAATTTAAAGCTCTGTCTCTTTAAAAACTCCTGCTTTTTCTGAAGCTCCGCCTTCAGGAAGTCATCACAACATCGCTTCTCTATTAATCCTTAAACAATGTTGTGACCAGCGTTGCTCTGAGAAGTAGCTCATATAATGAACTCAGCAGATGCGCAGCAGGTAAACAGCAGGTGTTTGCTAATTACTGATGGCTAGTCTGAAGGAGCTAAGTGAGAAAGTAGCAGGGAAGGTCTACTACTCTATAACGCTGGAGCCCAGAAGCTTGAAAAATGTAGCATTGTGGAGAAGCCGCACCTCGAAGGTGTCGCTAAGTCCAACCAGGCACTTTGGATAGCTAAATGGTTGCCATAGGAGATTAAAGGATTTCTCAAAAATGCATGAAAGAATCAAAGCAACACTCCAGTTATGTTTTTGATGAAGAAAAAACATTACAACATGTCATAACGGTCAAAAAAGTCAATTTTACACAATACTGCCCCTTCAAATTGTTAAATTTGTAACATTTCTAAATTTCTATAGCAAAAGTATTAAAATTAATAGAAAAATGAAATATCCCTCCTTTGGCCCTACCTGTAGGAGCGATGACATTTTCAAAGCTGAACTTCATAGGAACATATTCTCCTTTGGTTTCAACCTTTGACAGTGAAACCTGACAAATGACACAAGATAAAAGATCCTTGATTCTGCATCATTCTATTACCTTTCATCTATATTAAAATTAGCTTAGATTCTACACATATCACAAATTCCAGAAGCTAAATTACTCTGAGCAATGGTTTCCATGTCCTGTCGAGGTGTTTGAAAGTTTCAGGGACGCTACAGGTCGTCATCTGGGTTTTATTTTCGACAGCCGGCGTGCTCTCTCCAGGCGTGTTCGTAAACACAGCTGGAAGCCTCACGTCCCAAAAACGGAGAGAGCTATGGAGCAAATTGAGGCAAAAAGGTCAGACCTGGGAACGGACGAAAACTCTAAATCAGAAGTTCAAATTCAGACACACACACTGAGTTGGTGCCTTGAGATCCTTTAAATCTGTCTTTCAAATATTTTGTGTTTTTCAAAAGATGGCCTACCAGTCAGGGGAGCAGGTGATGATCTGAACCGAGACTTTCTGCTTGTTCTCCACTGGTAAACCCAACATAGTAATCTTTTCAGGGAAAAAGTTACAAAATCAAAGGTAAACTTGGTACAAATTAAAAACAATGCAAATCAATCGCAATTATCAGAATTTCATTTGAAAAATCCCGCATCCTGTTTCTCAATTTATGCTTTCTGTTTGTCTAAAATACTAATTCCTCAAAAAGGAAACAGATGTGTTTGACGATGTGAAAAAGTTCAAGTCTATAGCATCGTAGGATGTTAATCTTCCCCCTGAGGGAACTTTGATGCTTACAACTTTTCCACCCATCTTGATGAATACAAGACGTGAAAATGATTTATGACGACCCTCTATAGAGGCGAGGAGTAGGCGCCGACAGGAAAAAAGAAACTGCAAGGCGCATGCCAACGCTTCTTTTTTTGTCATCTTGGTAGTAAGCAGTATATCCCACAGTTGACTTTGAGGATCAGTCTATAAATATCTCCATGTACTTACATAAACAATGACTCTTTAGAGTTTACATTTGGTCTATTATTTACATGAAGTATAATGCATAATGCTATATCCACACAAAAAAGAACACCCTTTTCATCAAGCGGACATCTTCTAATATTAACCGTACTCTATTTAGTTTACAACATGTCTCTCTTTCAAAGTCGCCTCTAACTTTTCTGTACCTCGAATGTTGGCGGCAGCCACTGCACATCAGTAACTGGGGCTTTGTGGCTGCTCTCTAACGCCGACACCGCACAGAATCGCACAATAGGAATATTCTCTTTGCTGTCGTTGAGGTCCTGGAGAGACAGCAAACACAAAAAGGCACTGGACAGTAAAATCTGACAAATCAATCAAATCAGGCGGATTGTATCAAAATACGCAAAAGTCCGAAGAGTTCAAATTTAATCCAAATACTTGATGAATGTTTTTTTTTTTCTTTTTGCTATGATATCAATATGTATGCAAGGGAAAACAAACCTTCCACATGCAGCCTTCATGATAAAGAAACAAGTTAAACCAAAGTGATTTATCTGGTGGCGCATTTGGTAGAGCTGTTGCCTTGCAGCAAGAAGGTTCTGGGTTCAATTCCTGGCCCCGGTCTTTCTGCGTGGAGTTTGCATGTTCTCCCTGTGCATGGTGGGTTTTCTCCAGGTACTCCGGTTTCCTCCCACAGTCCAAAAACATGACTGTCAGGTTAATTGGCTTCTCTAAATTGCCCCTAGGTGTGAGAGTGTGTGTGCATGGTTGTGTGTCCTGTGTATCTCTGTGTTGCCCTGCGACAGACTGGCGACCTGTCCAGGGTGACCCCGCCTCTTGCCCAGAACGTTGGCTGGAGAGGCAGCAGCACCTCCTGACCACACTAAGGGACAAGGGCGTAAAGAAGATGGATGGATGATTTATCTAGTAGGCCGATAACAGATCCAAACACCCAAATTAAGTCCTTTTAACCAGCACAAATGCTATTGTTTACTCTGCAAACAGCAGAGAGAAAAGTGATCTGATTTACCAGAACGTTATCTTGCATAAGGGGACAAACCAGGATGGAAGATGGGGAGTTGTGTAACAGCTGGCACTGTGCCGTGTTGACTCAAGAGAATTAAGAGCAAACAAAGATAGAGAAAGGAAGAAGGATGACAGGGGAGGAGTAAAGGAGAATAAAGCAGAGAGGAGAGGGATGGAGACAGCTGTTCCACTGTAGAGACCATAAAAACACACAAAGTAAATGTGGGGACCTAGTATATGTGTCTGTTTAAATACAGCAGCATCAGCGCAGTTGGCCAAAACTGACTGAGTCGGACACAATTCCCACTGCGGTGAAAAGTCTGCTCCAAGCCATACTACTGAAAAGCACCGCTATCAATTACTAACAAAATGTATGTAAATGAATTAAGCTTTAGAAAAGAGGAAATAAAAAAAGTAGAAAATTTTATCTCAATTTTCTGGCATTTGGCAAAGTCCATATATATTTGCACTTACAAACTTGTCTGAACTTGTTGGATCTTTTCTACTGCCGGGTTGTGTTGCCTGTATGTAGATGACATGAGCTGAGATGTCCCACAACAAAATCTGAAACATGAGTTAACGAACAAAACCAGTCAGTGGAACAAAATCACCTGAGAACATAACACTTAAATAGTATTTTATAGTGGGCTGAAGAGCAGACCTGTGTGACGAAAGAAATCATTTTGAACTTTTCAGAGTACAAGAGACAGGAAAGGTGGTACAGGAAAAATAAAAAAATAAAAAAATCACCTGGCCATTTAAACAGCCGCCAACAATAATATTTGGATTGGAGGGGGAGAACTGGAATGCAAGAATGTCGTCTGGGCATTCAAGGAGAAACTGCAAATAAAAAATAAAAAAGAGAGAAAATCAAAAAGAAAATGTAGTACATACAAAACATAAACAGAAACCTATGTGCAGTACATTGTTGCAAAAGTATTCATATACTTTTAATTTCTCCACATTCTGTCACATTACAGTTTAAAAGGTCAATGTACTTCACGATTTGCCCAACGATGTAGGATATGCAGAGATCCAAAGCTTAGAATGTGTTAACAGGAATCCACAACTTTGGCCTTTATGGAAGAGGAGCCTGAAAATAGCCAGACAACAGAAGTCCTGTACGCAATTTGCCACATTCCAAGTAGGGAACATAGCAAACCTTCTGGTTGTCTGGTCGGATGAGATAAAAATGATACTTTTTGGAATATTTTTCTTCATCAGGGACGGGGAATGTGGTCAGAGTCTACGGAAGGATTGATGAAGCTAAACACGGGGCGATCCTGGAAGAAAACCTGCTGCAAAAGTCTTAAGACTTACCCCCAGAGCTACAACTGAACAGCTTAAATAACAGCAGATTCATGTATTAGAACGACCTAGTCAAAGCCCAGACCAGAATCTAATTGGGAACCTGTGGGAAAGGCTGGAAATTAAATCATTCAGTGTTTTTTGAGCTTGAGCAGTTTTCTAGAGAAGAATATGTAACGGTTCTAAGCTCCTGATGAGAAAAGCTGCAGGAACGATAAAGGAGTACGAACACTTTTGCAAGGCAGATTCAGACATCATATGAGTTTTTATTCACTGCAGTCTTCCGTCTTGTCTGTTAATGCAAGGTTCGTCTTACAATACAACAATCCATTAGCATCAACTGCATTTCATCAGATATGCGTATAAAGTTCCACACACCCCCACTTTAGCCAATGAAGCAACGGGTCACTCAAGCTCCAGGGAAGATTTACATCACGCAGAAGTGGTATTACATTACTTTAGCTGCTCAGATTTATTGACTGGGAGCATATGCTCAAATCAATAGGCGCTCTCAAATTTTCCTACAGCAAACAATGGTCCTGAATGACAAAGTGCATTTCATTCCAGCTGTTTCTCCTAAAAGCTTTTCTCCAAGAGATGTGCAAGAGATTTCTTTACTTGTGTGTTGGAGGGTTTTCTTGTTTGCTTGTCACACCTGGGGATTAGAGGGGTCGGAGAAGCTGTAGAAGACAATGAGAGGAGGACTGGAGGTCTCTGCAAGCTCCCCGTGTCTTTTTGTCAGGGCCACAGCAACCACACCTGCAGCACACACACACACACACACACGCACACACACACACACACACACACACACACACACACACACACACACACACACACACACACACACACACACACACACACAAATAATTATGTTTTCAACTATCAACATAAGTAAAGCTCATCTCTGCATTACTCTTCTGTTCTCGATGGGAAAACAAAAGCTTAACTGCTTTAAAATGTTGCACTTTACCATTTATTGTCGGGTGCCAGTTGAGGCAACTAATTGTTTTGTTTTTAGCGAACTTCTGATCTGTGAAGACCTGATGGAGCACCAGAGTATCGGACACCTGCCCCGACCAGTCACAGGTTTCAACCCCGGTGGCCAGAGCCTTCCAGTCATCCAGAAACACGTTTCTGATCTCTTCCTGCTGCAGGGCAAACAACATCCTAAAACCAAACAGCAACACGGCCGACTGTGATAGCAGGAAACCTTATGCAAAGTCACTGTAATGGGTGTGAGTTTTAGATTTTCTCAAATCTAGTTGGTTGAGTCTGATTGGATGGGAAAACAACCAATCAAAAACCTTTTTTTTTCACCTGGGAACCTGTCTCTCACAAAAATCTCTCAGGTTCAGTTCTTTAAGAATCTTTTCTCTTTCCTTGGTGCTGAACTCTCTTGGTTCATACTGAGTGAAGGTGTCCTTTGGAACCATCCTGCAAGGCAAAACAATGTTAATAAGAAATATGTACGTCGTTGTTCCAGGCAGACTTCTTTCAATCTGTTTCCGACTCAAAGGCCAGAACTTTTCAGTCTTTTCCTGCTGATTACATGTTTTAAGCACAAAGGTTCATCATTATACCTCATTGTCTGGCAACTGTTGGTCTGCAGCGTGGGAACAGCCTGCACTGCGCAATCACTCATCAGTTTCTTGATCTTGAATTTACTGTCTTCATAAGAAGTGCACTCCAAGTGACCGTCCTTTGACTCTGCACAGTCGCGGTCTGAAAAACAGACTTCTGACTGAGCTTCCCGGTCCACTCTTAATTTCAGCCTCAGCTGATGAGGACAAGAAGACAAAATGAATAGAACAACAGCAGCAGATGTATTTTCACTTAACTTTACTCTGCATATGTGTTTTTTTATTATTGTGGCATGCCTTTTCTCTCGTCTCCTTGATAGGTTCTTCTATTTCCTTCTCGCTACCAAGAGAAATCCAAAGTTTTGGTCTTCTTTCGGACTCAAGCAGCTCTTCAGCCTCTGGGGTCTGGATGACAGAGACAGAAGAAGATTGGGTTATGGAGTTGAACATAAATGTTTTATAAAACAATTAAAGCTGAAGCTCTTAAGAGTTTCATGCTAAATTACACAATACGCCAAAAATATATCACATATGAAACATCTTTGTTATAGAACGGAAAACATGGACGTTTTTGATCATGTTTTGTGAAACTAATAACATAATAAAACTGAAGTCTCACTTTCAGGATTCGTTCCTTGGTTTCTGGTGTCAGAACCAAGTAGAAGCACTGGCCGTAAGTGAGGTTTGAATCAAAAACCAACAACATCTCTTCCTCTGGGTAATCCTGTTGAGAACAATGACACCAAGTTCACACTAAGACATGCAAAGACATCTATGAAATATAGGAGTTACACTCTAAACATGAAAAAGAAATTCACGCCTGATGAGACTGCGAGACTGCGAGTAATGTGCTGAAAGGGATTCTGGGAAAATATGAGTGAGCTTCGACCTTTTGCTCACACTGTCCTTGTTTTATGACCCATGTGTTGTCGTAGCAGCTCAGCTTATTTGTCTATTTGTCTGGATGAATCTTACAAGAACGGCGTGCTTCACTGGGCTGAAATCAGAAATGGCAGCTCTCGTCTTCATGTCGTCTATGATGTCGTCTCTCTTGAGCAGTTTGAAGGGGCGCTTCTCTGAGACGTCTTCATCAATACGGCAGTTGAAGAGCTCCTGGGTGGCCGACGTCAGGACCAGGGGGAAGATGTCGTCAGGGTGATCTTGAGGAGAAAATTCAGAATCAGTTTTTTTTTTATCTTATTCTCTTGAAAGTTTGTTGGTCACAAACCTGTAATACAATTGAAAACAATCCAAGTGAGAGGAATGAAACTAAATTGATGTGCAAGAGGAACATGAAGATTTTCTTTCATCTTAAAGTGTGTAAACAGAGCATATCTAAAATTCAGATTCATTTTCACAAAGATAAATATTTCAAAAATGTAATTCCTGTGCCTTATTTTTTGTATTGATATTGAAAACACACACTCATATGATCTCTTGGTTCAGATTACATGAAATGAGTTAAACTGGGATTACAATGTAGAGGGCTGGAGTTTCCTTTTTCTTTTTCTTGTGCATTCACCAAAAGTTGTGTTCTGTGGAAACAATGTGCAGAATGGTGTGAACCTGGCCTACACACTTTTCCAAAATGAGCCATTGTCTGGAGAAAGCGAGAGCAGTTTCCTGATCTGCTAATTCCAAAAAAGTGCAAAACAAAACCCAAAAGAATGAGATCTGTTTCTTCGTTTTCTTCACACGTTGAGGAAGTCTTTCCTCCACAGAAATCAGAATCACCCACATACAAGTCAGTCCTAAAAAAGACACCAGGGCTCTGTTTTCATCTGTTAAGTGGTGATGACGGTCAACTTTGAAATGTCATACAAAGAAGATTCAGCTCCAAAAACCTGGACACCTGCAGTAAAGAAGAACAAACTGACTTTTTCAGAGCATGTCAGTTCATCTGTCTTGTGGATCCTTACCAAGTCAGAGCAACATGACAGATAAGTCAGAAATTAAAAGCAAATAAAGCTTTTGTTCTCATGGTGTAAAATACACAGAGGAACATTTTTCCCTCACGTTTCATATCAAACACACATTTCATGCACCTGCCCCTCCTCAAACATCACAGGCAAGCAACAACCATTGTAATTAGCTGACTTATCCAGCTATTGCTGCTAAACACTGTCACCTGTAATAATACTGTCACTTTACATTAACATACTGCTGAATGACTACTGGAAGACATTTTTAGCTGTTGTGACTGTCTTAGTTTACACTTTAGACGTTTTTACTCCTCCATATCTCAGCTGTGTCTCAGGCCAGGGAACACAAGAGTAAACAGGACTCTGCATAATAACAGTTTTCCTCCTCCTTGCGATCTCTGTCTTCAAAGTCTTTCCACAAGGTTGCCGAGAGGACGGGGGGAATGCTCAAGTAAAGCTGGAGTTACCACTTCCCAGCTGGGCGTGTCAGCCTTTTCCACTCACACCACTTAGGCTTCGTGCCAAATCATTGTAGTGGAAACTCACACCCCTCATTTCACAAAGATATGTGACAGCCATGGCATTTGTGTTCACAGAGAATGTTTGTTTAGGAGGGAAAAAAAACTGAGTATGATGTACAATGTTACTTTTCCCCCCAGAGTACAATTAAATTGCATTTGTTGTCTGCTGCTGAAAATGATTCTAAATTAGGTCTTTCTTTTCTTGCTTAATTCACCAAAGGCTTGCCAGCACATCAATCTATATGTTTCTCTGCAATCATAACACGATTTTAAGCATTTCTATTGGTTTTAAGTGACCTAGAGTGTGCTGGAAATGTATTATTACTAATGACATTTTCTTAAACTTTGTCAGATTACAATCGTTAACTGCATTATTGGGATTTTATGGGACACAACTTGAAAATCATAGTTCATAATTGTGAAGTGGTAGGAACAGAATGCAACAAATTATAAACTGTGGCTTCTTTCTACATTTATTCTATTGTTAATTCTTTTGTAGCTTTATTTTATTCCAGGATTTTTCCATCCATCCTTCCAATCGACTCCGACCTTCGTCTCTGTTGCTGCTGAGAAAAAGGATGATGGTAGCAGAAGATAAAGTTCAAGGGCTTTGGTTGCTTGGTGTAAACAAAATAAGGCCTGTATCATAGTTGATCAGAGGATATTTTTTATATTTCACAACTAAAAGTTAGAGCATGTAAGATTAACCACTGACTTTTGGGTTAAAAGTCAGTGGTTTTAGGTTAAGTGGAAAGGTAAAGTTAAGGCTTGGCTAAGTCCCTGAGGAATGTGTGAAAGTCTCTTCCTGAGAAAGAGATGGAATTTGGTAAAAACTGATTCTAAGGAAAAACAGAAATGGATAAAAATGAAATATAACATAATAATAAAAACAGTTAATGATTCATTTAGGTAAATAAAAAGCTTGATTTCAAGGATGAACGCAAGTTTTAAATAAAAGGGACCCAATGCTGAGCATGTCCAGAGGCTACGCAATAGTACGCACATCACATTGTAGATTGTGTGAGGCCTCAAGGCACATCAAATTATCTTAAATGAACTGGAAAAATGGAAAAACAAAAACCTCTCAAGGGTGTTCTGCCTGAATTCCAAAGAAAAGCCACACTATCAGCTGTGTCAAGAGACCGATTGTTTAATAAAAATAAAAGATAACAAATGTTTTGTGAGTTTAATATGAAGTATGTTTTCCAAACTTCAATACAGACGTAATGAAATTGCATCTGGCTTTTTAGTTTGTTTCTTTTGCTGCAAAAATAACAACCGTACCAAAGTTCTCTTACCTGAACTTGCACGTGTAGAAGTCCGACTGCTCCTGCCTAAAATGGAAATAATTCCTTCCATTAGAGATTTTAAAAGAGTAAACATACATATAGTCATATTAAAACAAAAATACATAATGCCTTCTGATTGAATATAATCATTATCTAATTAAACTCTCACCTTTCCCTTTGCCTTTCCCTCTTCCTCTACTTGGTGATCTTTTCTTTGCCTTGGGACCCATTTTTCTTATTTGGATCAACACGTTCACTGAGGATAAAGTGACATTGATCAAAAAGAGGCAGAGACTCAATCAACCATTTTAAAAATCACTGTTTGTAACTGGAACTAGACTTCAGTCAGCGGGATTATGAACAAAAACAGTGCATTTGCTGACATCTTGTGGAGAAAACATGAATTACAATGAATTTAAGTTTCTCAGGGTCAATTAAATCATCCATCCATTTTCTTGCACCCTTTTTCCCTCAGTGGGGTCGGGAGGGGTGCTGGTGCCCATCTCCAGCCAACGTTTCGGGCGAGAGGCGGGGTACACCCTGGACAGGTCGCCAGTCTGTCACAGGGCAACACAGAGACACACAGGACAAACAACCATGCACACACACTCACACCTAGGGGCAATTTGGAGAGGCCAATTAACCTGACAGTCATGTTTTTGGACTGTGGGAGGAAACCGGAGTACCTGGAGAAAACCCACCATGCACAGGGAGAACATGCAAACGAACATGCAAACTCCATGCAGAAAGACCCCAGGCCGGGAATCAAACCCAGAACCTTCTTGCTGCAAGGCAACAGCTCTACCAACTGCGCCACTGTGCAGCCTCAATTAAATCAATGTATGAATAAAGTACATCAACTTTTAAGGTTTATTGGTTAGAAAATTATAGTGTACTAAAATAAATATTTTCAAACAGGCAATAAATTAATACATGTTCTTTCTGTAATAAGAAATAATAGTTAAACAAGGAGTCAGAGTCATTTTAATACCAAACTTGAAAAGTTAGGTATTAAAATGCAAGTCAGTGGCCTATAGTTTTACAACCAGGATAAAGATTTTATTAATTTATTAATAAAATGAACACCAATTCATTTTGTGTTTAAAATGAACACCAATTAATTACTTTGATATTACTTTTAATAAATACGGAATTAAAGCTGCTTTTTGCTAACAAACATTTGCTAACAAACATTTGCAACCAAACAAAAGCACATCGTTTGAGACAAAGTATTAAACAGTTTTGCTCACCAGGGTACTACAGTAGCAATTGACCTCAGGTTTTGAAGACATACCGTGCGGTTTGTTTTGGCCCCTCAAAACTGCCGTAACCTACCTTGAATACATTATCTTTAGCTGCTGCTGCTACGGTGATAAAAAATACATAGATTAAGACCAGATTACATACAAATAAATAGCTCTTACCGGTAGTTTAAGCCATATATTGAACTCCTTTTTCGCTGAAAGTAACTGCTCGTCAGTTGTGGACTGTTTGGTTGCCAAGGGTTACAAAAGAGGGCGGAGAAACTCATTGACAGAGTACTGCACAAGCCAATCAAGTCCCAGCTTGACAGTGACGTCAAAACAATGTTATAAATTTACCTGGGCAAGAATTTATAGTCTCGGTAGATCAGTCATCTGCAATTTGAACGCAGACATGACCATAACACCAAACCAGAAATCCCCGTGAGATGTATTGTTTTAATTGAAACGAATCTTAGTAAAAGTTTGTGTAAACTGCGGTGGGTGCTTCAGAAATTGATTGAAGTGAAGAACGGTGAGTCAAAGATTTATTGCTTATGTTTGGGAATATTATCCTTTTTTTTTCCTTGGATGCTTATTTCTAAAAGAGAAAACAGTATAATCAGACTTCTCTGATTGGAAACTGTAATGAATTATTGATGTTCAGTTCAGATGCACCACGACTTCTTCTACACTCTGTCATATGGAAAACTGTCCCTGGTTCATTCTAATCAGAGACACTAGAACAACGGGTTGATAACACGCCACGTTTTGTAAATAAATTCTTTACTCTTCTCGTAAGAAGCGAACTTATTCATTTCCTGGTTAAAGCGCCTTGCGAAAGTATTCCTTTCCCCCGCTTTCACATTTAGTTCCACCACAACAGTAAACTTCAGTGTACTTTATTATGATTGATACATTTAAGAGGTGATAGAAAAATGATTAAAATGATTTAAAAAAAAGAGGCATGCATGTGTTTTTGTCTGTCTTTAACTAGATTTGCTTACGTATTGGATAGTTGTGGATTTTAGTCTCATTTTGATTTGGATCTGGAAGATAAACCTTCACTCCAGAGTCAAGTATTTTTCAGCCTCTGACAGGTTTTCCCCTTAACTGTGACCTGCTTACATGTCCTGCATTTTACTGCCGCTATCACATTTTCCTGTTACAAACAGGAAAGTGGCATCTTTTGGATATATTTGAGCAATGACATTGTAGATGTCACTTATCCAGTTTCTCCCACTTCACTTTTGGATCTCTGCAGCTCATCCAGAGTAACCAAGTTAACCTCTATACTGCTTTTCTGAATAATTCTGTTCCCGTCTGGCTGCTCACTTTAGGCGAACAGTCATAGTTTGACTGGTTTGCAGTTGTTTAATCCTTGTTCAGTAACATTTTCTAACAAACCTTTACACTGAGAACGCTGAAGTCTAATTACACTATACATTATGTTCCATTTCACAATCAAAATAAACTACCTTGTGTTGGTCTTTCATTTGAAATTCTAATGGACAAGCTTGACAGAATGTGAAAAGATTCAATTGATACAAAAATGTCTTTAAAGCACTTTATAGACATTACTTAACCTACAGTAGACAACAAAAATGTAATAATAAATATGAGTCTTAAGGGATGGATCAGTGCATAGAGTCTGAATACAAGTCTTTATTGCAAGCTACACACAATGCATATGGTAGTAATGATACTGATTGTTATTAACCCACATTTTCTGCACTCTTTATTTTGATTTTTTCTCATTACCCCTGCTGTCCCTGAGCTTTAGCATCTACCTCACTAAAGTCTAACTTAGTTGTGGGCATAAAATGCATTAAAACTTTACCTACCTGGACAAATATGTTTATATTTTGGCATGCAGAGTTTCAAGAAATTTAACCTGAAATGTGCCATAAGTCATCCAAGGAGTTGTTTGGGAGTGCAATATTTAACTTATAAAAATTTTTTGATGGCGGTTCTGATTCAGTATATTGTGCAGCTCTAAAACTCTCTGGCTGTTTTCTGTTTCACTTTGTTTCTTGCCTCAGCTGACATTTCTGCTTCACATTTTTATTATGGTCTGCCCTACATATGCTTATTGTGTCTTCCTTATTTGATCACTGTTTTTAGGCGCTGCAGTTTTGTCGCCTTTCCTGGGGGGAAAAAATCTGAATAAATTCAGACATGGAAGAGTCCAGCGAGACTTATGGTGTCCATGAGACGTACCGTTCCATTTCGTGGGAAGACCACCAGTGTCAGAGCATGGAGGAGAGAACTGAATGCCTCCGAAGGAAGATCAAGTACTACTTCATGAATCCGTGTGAGAAATACCACGCGCGGGGACGGATCCCTTGGAAACTCATGCTGCAGATTGTCAAAATTGCTATAATTACCATGCAGGTTTGTAGCTCTCTCAGATGCAATCAGCAGAATGACACTTCACTTTTTCTTGTCTCAAACTTCATCTGAAATGATTTTTGGTCATTGCAGCTGGTCTTATTTGGCCTGAGCAATCAGATGGTCGTTACATTCAAGGAAGAAAATCTGCTGACCTTCAAGCACCTTTTCCTCAAAGATTATGTTGACGGAGGCATGGAAACCTACGCCGTTTACAGACAAGCTGACGTTTATGATCACATCGACTACATTATTACTCAGGTGAGAGATATTATTGCTTGAATGAAAATTCATGTGACATTATCAATATTTTTGCTTTTGTGCTGGTGTTAATTATTGATGGACTTTTACCACTCTAGAGCCTTATATAACATGAAAGCCTGCAGCTTGTATGTCACCATGGGGCTGGACTTTGTTCACCTCCCTTCAGTTTTTCATTGATCATGATTGTGCTGTTCTGTCAGATAACTTGGTTTACGCATGCTACCGAGTTTCTTCTCCACCATACTTTGTTATCCTCTCAGGTGTTGTCAGACTAATTTGAATTGTTTACAATTGCCCGTTTACAGTACGGACTTCTGCACAACAACACTGTTGGGAATCATGAATATGAGAAAAGTGGCTCTTCCTACAACCCGCTGCTTCTCTGTCAGGACTTCTACAGGAATGGCAGCATCTACCCTGGAAGTGAAACCTTTGAAATTGACGCTCACGTGCATACGGGTAAATGCTGCCATTGTTGTAACTCATGATTATCGGCTGCAAAAGTTAATTTATTTCTTTCATTTAATTCACAAAGTGGAACTTGTAGCTTCATTATGAAGAGTGTTTATTTCTGTTACATGTGATGAGTATGGCTTACAGCTAAGGAAGAAAGACAATTTCTCAGAAAATTAGATTATTGTATGTATAGACCACAGAGTCATAGTGGAGACTGCTGACTTCACTGGACAGTTTTATGGACATCCTCAGGAAAAACAGTGAGCCACAAAAAGCCATTGCTAAAGACGCTGACTGTTCAGTGTTCTAATGCAAAATCGTAGCTTTAAAGATAAGTGGAGGGAAAAAGCAAGACGAATAACTACAGAGCTGTGAGAATTGTACAGCAAAGCACTTTCTAGAGATTAGCGCCTCTGGAGGATATCAATGCATCAAAAGCCAGCACACTTTAACACATGGAGGAAGTTTTAGATGCATTCTGACAAGCTTTATGAAAAGATTGCTTTCATTTTCAAGCAGAACACTTGACACTTTGTCACACTGTCAAAAATACCAATGGCCACTTTACTGACCATGCAACAGAAGCACAGGTATTGATTGCATATGCTACAGAGTGCAAGGACATATTAATAAAAGGTATTAAAGACACTTCATTAAATACTTATTAAAATATATCTCCTCTTAAGATTTTATATTTATGCTCAACTTTCTGCGAGATGGAAGTCTCGCAGAAATTTCTTGCTTATGTACACAAACTAGGTTAATAAAGCTGATTCAGATTTCTGATAAAAAATATATTTCTTTTCATATTCAAAAACAGAATTTTGGGTTTTTCAACTGAACCATAATCATCAAAAGCAAGAGAAATAAATGCTCGAAGTATGTCACTCTGTGTGGTATGTTTGTGTCATATAAGAATTTATTTATTCTATAGTGGAAATGATTTGACTTTTTAGTGATGCTGCACCTCCTCCAAAGCAACATTAGGGTTTTCCTTCCATGTAAAGAATCAAAGCATTTCTCCATGACTCATCAGTCTGTGCAGAACAATGTCTCTTCTGCACAGACTAACAATTAATCCAAACATGAAACGGCAGAGGTTTTGCATAACTCTTCGTGGTTTCTGGAAATGCAAACAGTTCCTGCTTCACAGTCTTGCGTTGTCAGAAGCTTTTTGTTTCGCAGACCGGAAGAAACTGCACTTCCTAAAAGAGGAATAAATGCTTGGCTAGTCATTTCAGAGAAGCTCCATTTAATCTCAAAAGTATTCAATAAGTAGCCTCGCCTTTCTTGAGAGCGTCAGTTCTGGTTATGCGCAGTAAGCAGCCTTATTTGGTCGCAGGAGTAACTTGTAATACAAGTTTCTCTCACTGAACTATGTTAACTAAGCTGATCCAAAAATCCTAAACATCAGACATCAAACATCTTAGAAAATAAAACTGAGGATTTACCCTGGCTGCTGATGACACAGTGAATGTATAACAGGAGCTTTCTTATTAAATGAAAAATATCATGGGAGCATTAAATAAAAAAAAAAAAGCTTATAATTTGCCTTGAACAATCTGAGTGGTTGCTTTGGAAATCTGGACATGAAACTGTTAAACAGAAAGCTTATCAGCTGGAACCACATGAGATTGAGGAAGCAAACAAGAAAAGAATCCAGCACAACCTGGCCTGCTTAAAGCTGCACTCAGGTCAAGACAGCCTGGCAGAGAGGAGGAAAAACAAAGCTAACATGTTGAATGCATCCCAGTGGAATTGTTCTACAATGCAGAGAATCGCATTAATAAAGAACCCTGATGGATAATCACGCGTTTGTTGTCCCTCTGTAACAGAATGCCTTAAAATCTATCCAGCCAATCCCGAACCGCTGCGTGACATGCCTGAAAACTTTGAACTGCATTTTAAAAGGTTGGTGAGAAATGTTTGTCTCTTAAGTAAATAAAGCTTCCTTTAGTTCTCTTGTAACATGTAGTTTTTGTTTCATCTTGTTCTTTTTTGCAGGCTGCTCCTTGTGAAGATCACATTCGCTGTAATGGCCATTAATCTGCAAACTGTGAGATATCGAGAGCTGCCTGACTGCTACGACTTCACTGTCATTGTATGTTTGTTTTTTTTACCTCGGTAAATTCGCACTGGAAATACAAAAAAATTACTTAACTGTACCTGTAATAATACCAAGAAAGAGTTTAATGAGATTGCTTCCTTCCTGGATTTAATTAAAAATTGTGATTAAAAAAAAGATATTTCCTCTCACTGAGCAACATCTGTTGACAGATTACTTTTAACAATCAAGCTCACAGTGGCAGAATGACAGTCGACCTGGAAATGGATGTGGAAATCAACGAATGCAAAGACTGGAAAGTCATTGGAGCCTGTAAGTTCACCAAGCTGAGCGCACACTGGTCTGCGTGGGTATTCCTTAACCTGAGACTAAAAGACTTTTTATTTTCATTTCATTCTTTTAGCTGCAAGAAAGATCTACCTGACCGTGATGTTCGACTGCGTCATCCTCATAACCTGCATCACCTCCTTTGTGCTCTGCACGCGCTCGGTGGTCAAAGGGATTCTGCTGATGTTTGTGAGTAAAATACTTTTTTTTTTCAATAAATTTAAATGTATTATTTTGTTTTGTGAAAATTTACTCAATATGCTAAATCAAAACAGTGCTCAGAGATCACTGCTGGTGGTTTTATTGACTTGGGATTTATGGTTCTGGTTCTGTCAGCATAAACGGGAATGTGACTTCACGTTCATACTTGTTTATCTTAAAACTTCCAAAGGAATGAAAGATAATTTTAAGTCATGCATGATCTGCCTGGTTCCAATAGGACTGACCTATTATTTCTTAGCTTTACAGACTTCTTTGTGTTTCATGTTCGTAAAAAACCCAAAATCTCTTCTTTTTTTATTGTAAACAGGAGTACAGCCGTCATTGCAGAACACACTCTGGTAGAAACGTGCCGTGGTCGGACAAGCTGGAGTTTGTGAACGGCTGGTACATC
Source organism: Poecilia reticulata (assembly GCF_904066995.2). Taxonomy (NCBI): domain Eukaryota; kingdom Metazoa; phylum Chordata; class Actinopteri; order Cyprinodontiformes; family Poeciliidae; genus Poecilia; species Poecilia reticulata. Next base: position 4,855,713 of record NC_088833.1, on the reverse strand, counting down.
CTGATCATCGTCAGCGACACGCTGACCATCATAGGCTCCATTCTCAAGATAGAGATCGAGTCTAAGGTAGTGAAGGCTTCTTTAGAAACGTCTTGATTACCAGTTTCTGCATCATCATCCGACCAACCAGAACTTTTTTTTATACTGTGGTATGCAAGCTTAAGCTTAACTATTCCACTTTTCTTCCAGGTCTTTACAAGCTACGATGTGTGCAGCATCTTCCTCGGCACCGGCACCATGTTTGTTTGGATCGGAGTCATCCGTTACATGGGTTACTTCAAGAAGTATAACGTATGAATCTAAGTCTAATCCACCCATTGTTTATGTCTAACTTTAAAGAAGTATAATCGGGAAACAACAACAATTACAGTAAGATTGGACCAATATTCTAGTCACTTCTACACTGATCACTTCTTAAAATGTTATTAAAAATAAAAATAATGTCATTAGAAAGCCGTTATTAATAGCTTATCAAGTGTATGGTTTAGTTGTGAGGCTATTTTTCAGGAGATTTACTTCTTATAATTAATAATAAGGTGAAAAGACTTACATTATGCATCCATCTATCCATTTTCTTCCGCTTATCCGGGGTCGGGTCGCGGGGGCAGCAGCTTCAGAAGGGAGGCCCAGACTTCCCTCTCCACAGCCACTTCTTCCAGCTCCTCCAGGAAGAAGGAGCTGGAAATCCCAAGGCGTTCCCAGGCCAGCCGAGAGACATAGTCCCTCCAGCGTGTCCTGGGTCTTCCCTGAGGCCTCCTCCCGGTGGGACGTGCCCAGAGCACCTCACCAGGGAGGCGTCCAGGAGGCATCCTGACCAGATGCCCGAGCCACCTCAACTGGCTCCTCTCGACGTGGAGGAGCAGCGGCTCTACTCTGAGTCCCTCCCGGATGACCGAGCTTCTCTCTCTAAGGGAGAGCCCAGCCACCCTGCGGAGGAAACCCATTTCAGCCGCTTGTACCCGTGATCTCGTTCTTTCGGTCATGACCCAAAGCTCATGACCATAGATGAGGGTGGGAACGTAGATCGACCGGTAAATCGAGAGCTTCGCTTTTGGCTCAGCTCTCTCTTCACCACGACTGACCGGTACAGCGCCCGCTTCACAGTAGACGCTGCCCCAATCCGCCTGTCGATCCCCCGCTCCCTTCTTCCCTCATTCGTGAACAAGATCCCCAGATACTTAAACTCCTCCACATTACATTATGCAGCAAGTCTTTATTTTTCCTATTTCTGCATTCCAGGCAGAGTCTGAAGAAGCTGGTTGCCTACATGTGGCGTCCTAATTACGTCAATGACTTTATTAAATCAAAGTTACACGCTACATAATGAAATAACGGGTAGCATGACCTGTGGCCGTCTGGATTATGAGCATTTGTGTGTGTGTGTGTGTGTAAGGAGTGATCTGTTTGTAAAGTAAGTGTGTATGTTCAATAGATGTGTGTGTGCTAATTTGTCAAATGGAATTGAGAATTTATAATGTTGGCATTCAGCACCCAAGTCTGTGTTGACGGACAACTTTAGTTTATTACATTGTAACACTTTCAGAAGTGACCAATATAGAAGTGACTGAAGTTTTTGGTCAGATTTGATCATTTTACAGAAAAGAGAAAAATAGTGCATTTGTTTGGATGCAACTCGTACATCAGCAGCTGAATCCATGTATATGTTCCACATTAATTAAGCCTCATTTATACATTTACTGAGACACACCTGGAGGTTTTGTTAGCATCTGTTTAAACAGCTGCAGAATGAAAATATGTCAGCATTAACTGCAAAAACATCCAAAAAGTTACAACTCTTAAGGTTCACAGTCACTGTGTAATGAAACAGTTCAGTTATCAAAGGAAATATCTATTAATGAAGTGAAACACATTAATAATCCTGTGTCAATGTTTATATTTTCATAAATAAATGAGATTCAGACCAGATATATTTAAAGAGATTACACTCTGAAGGTTTTTATCCTGGGAAAAATAAAATCTGCTATAGTTTGGATTTCTGAAGCCATTTAAAATCTATTGGTTCTGATTTAAATTAGCTTTTCTCATTTCCGATTAACTTCCTCTAAAACTTTCACTGCAGTGTGACGGACTTTGTTGCTTCCACCAGAGCATGTAAATGTCTTCTTGAAGAGGAATATTCAGACTATTTAAAATATAACCAAAATAAAGCAGTGAGCAGTCTTTGTCATTCATACATTAACATGCACTTTGCAAGATTTGCTGTAACTTCGTTTTGAAAAAGAATACATTTAGAAAATTCAGTTTGTAATCTTAGATTTAAAATAAATTATTTTTTTCGCCTGCTTTTAGATTCTCCTCGTGACGCTCCGAGCAGCTTTTCCAAACGTTATCCGTTTCATCTGTTGTGCTGGAATAATATACATAAGCTACTGTTTTTGTGGCTGGATCGTGATTGGCCCGTATCACGAAAAGGTAACGACACACCGTCGTGTATTTGGATTAAACAGAAATCTAATGTGTTTTGACAGTTTTTCATTCTGACCCGTTTAGTTCCGGACCTTAAACACCGTGTCGGAGTGTTTGTTCTCACTGATCAACGGAGACGACATGTTCCCCACGTTCAAAGAGATGAAGCAGAAGAGCAGCCTGGTGTGGGTTTTCAGCAGAGTCTACCTCTACACCTTCGTGATGCTCTTCATCTACATGATCCTCAGTCTTTTCATCACAATAATCACCGACACATACGACACAGTCAAGGTACAGGCAGCAATAAGCGCACCGTTTGCAGTATTAATAATTAATGCCGTTAGTATCTTTAAACCAGAGCAGCCATTCTGACACTAAAGTCTTTTTGGTTTCCTTCGTTTAGCAGCAGCAGGAGAACGGAGTCCCAATATCAGAGCTGCAGAAATTCCTCTCCGTGTGTAAAGATCTGCCAAACTCTGGAGTTTACAGGCTTGAAAAGAACAAGAGCTGCATCATTAGCTGCTGCATCAACAGGTAAGATCACATATCTGTTCTTTTGATATGGATTTTTATATTGTTTCATTCAGAAATACTCAACCCCCACAGATTATATATATATATATATATATATATATAGAGAGAGAGAGAGAGTCCCTTCACATATATGAAATTACAGACATTTACGAAGTCAAACTTCTAGTCCTCTTTTTCAACTTTGTACAAGTTGAATTTTATTTATTTTTAAATCGGCCGATATTGGACTGATGGCAAACTTTAAATATGGAACATGGACAAACCAGAAACTAAAAGCAAGTAAAGGAATAAAAGAAAGAACTTAAGTACACAGTCAAGGAGGAAACGGCTAAAGGATAGATGGAAGGAACAAATAATGGAGGGATTGAATAAAAAAGGATGGATGGCTGGTCCATTTAGGGAAAAATAAAAGTATAAAATATTAATTTTCTTACATGTTCATCCAGTCTCTCCCAACCCTTTCAATACTCAAAGTCTGTACTTTTCCAGACTCTATAGAAACATTGTTTTTCTCCAATCACACAACTGTTTTTTAAAGTAAAACTGAAACATAATTAAGTCTTTATTAAATCTAGAATGATCCTTTATTTGACTCGGCTCTGATTGGCTGCAATCAAGACAACGAAGCTTCCACAGATTATTTCCTCACACCAAATAGGCCGTAGGAATAAGACTTATTTATTTTATTCCATGAGTCTGTGAAGCTGAAAAGCTGTTTGATAAAAAATGTTGAGCTTTTATTCAAACATTAGCAGTTTAGCCAGGAGAGCTATAAAGATCAACAGCAGGATCTGATAAAAGGCTGCTGTAAAATGTTCAGTGGAGAATTCAAGACACGCAGTGAATAACTTCACAGTCTGCATCAAAGATGAACTCGTGGCTGTGAGGAAGATCAAAAGTCGACTAAAAGATTCCAGGGAAAATTTGGACAAGACTGAAAAGATTTTGAAAAAAAAAAATTAAAAATCACTATGAAGTGATGAAACCAAATCAGAACTAAATGAAATATTGGGCTGCTGCATATCTAAATCAGGCTTTAGATATAAAATTTTCCTCTCTTTTCATTCCAGATGCAACAATCGCCAAGAGAGGCTGACATCAGAGGCGTAGCATTTTATACTTTAGGGATTCCTGGAATCAAATTAATAAACGTGCAAGAAACCTGCTGCGAGAACAAACTGGAGAAAGATCAACTCTGGTCTGGGGTCAAAAAGGCACACAAACCTGAAAACATCTTGTAAATAGAAAATATATAAAATGTAATGTTTGTACAGTAACTATAACTTGAGAAATTCCTTTGTTGTACACAAAAAAAAACGAATCAGTGATGCTGAAATGTAAATTGAATAATTTTTTATTTCTCCGTTGTGAGGAGAAAGAATCGGTATAAAACCCATTTTCCCCATCATTACACTGGATAACCTGCAAGTTTGTTACAATACATAAAAGTCTTTTATTTTGTAGTAATACAGCCTTTGACAGTGAAACTGAAAATCATAAAGTGATGTGCTGTAAATGGCTCCACTGCCCAGCAGCGTCACACCAATCTGGCCTCCAGTTTGAGCCGCTGGACCGATCCGAGGGCAGCGAGGTGGACCATGCTGTCAAAAACTGAACGCTCACACAATATTCTGTCTGTAAATAAAAAATAGATTATATTTTGATTTAGTCTGCGGCGCCTCTATGGTGTAATCCTCCAGAGTGAGCGGGACGTTCAGCAGCCAGTCGGACTCGAAATGAAGGCCACCTAAAAAAAAAGATACTTCAAAAAATAAAATAAAAAAATCTCGGTTTCCTTTTAGCCATTTCTGAAATCTTGACTCCTTCATGAGGTGCATGTCGTCCAAACCGACGTTCAGGAACGTCGTCATGACAACTGAAAAGGCATGAGTCGAGCCACTCCGCGGGATGAGGCGGATCTCTGCCCGTCGTCAGCCCGGTTTGCTCTGAGAGACTCCAGGTGGAGCGGCGACCCGCTGCTCCTCCATCCGGTTGGACTGGGAGCGCAGGATGAGACTGAAGAAGTCCTCGTTCGGGACAGTTGGGCCCTTAGCCTTAGAAGTCGGAGCAGGGCACCGCTGATCGTTCAGCCTGGAGCCCTAAGGAGGCAACATCAGGGGTTTACTAAAAGACAACAGCTGGGTGGAAAGATTAAAAAAAAGCGACAAAGTTCTGAATCATCTAGTTTTTGTAAGACTGGAGATTTTTTTATTGATGACCACAAAGTAAATAAGTTTCTACTCAACTGAGGAACAAAACAGAATCAGGGGTTAAACCTCTGGCAAATATTGAAAACTTGAAATGAGAAACCAGCTTTCAAGCACAAACTAAAGGAAACAAAAATATATTATTATACATGGGAACGCCCACATTAAATTCAAGAAAGACATGCAGTGAGTCCTGGTTAGTTCTCCAAGTGGTACATATAAAAAAAACATTTTCATTTCAACCAGCCTCCATTTAAGAGGATAAACAACCTCAGGAAGTGGATCAAACCAACAGGAGGCACTAAAAATCCCTGACAAGCCATTCCTTTTCACTGAATTATTTAATTAATGTCAGCATTTATTTCAATTTCATATTACATTTGTGGGATGCTTATGTATAAAAATAGCAGTTGAAGTTGAATCTGAACATGTATTCCTTCACATTAACAGTTTTATGTATAAATTTGCCCATCAGTGACCAGCATCTAGGTCATAGTTATTAACTGTGTGACTCATTTTGGCATGAAAAATAGAAGATATTCCATTTGCTGGAGACATTAACACCGACTATCCACCACCTCTCATGTCTGTCTTTACCTGGCTCTTCACGAGCATGTCGAAGAAGACTTCGTCTCCCTCTGGCCCGTCAGCGTTGTCTTCGAGATGGCTGTACAGGGAGGGTGCGCGAGGAGTATCTGCACTGGAGATCAGGGCTGCAGGGACAACAAAAACCGTGATCACAAAGAGAAAAACGTCACTAAAAATGCACCGAGCCTCTCATTTCCATCACCTTGAGATTGGGCTTGGTCTTTGCTGGAGGCGGAGGGCGTATGAGGCGGGTTGCAGCTGCTGAGACGCAAGCCAGGCAACTGGTTGAGGCTGACTCGCTGGTCGTCCAGACGATGGGCCTGGGAGCTGGCCAGCAGCTCCAGGAAATGACCAGGATCCTGTGATGGAGTTTCGTGCTTTGAAATACCTAAAAAACATAAAAACTGTGGCAGGTAAGTAAATACTCACTGCCTGGACAACACTGTGTGACTGAGGCGGAAAAGCAGGATAACTTCATCTACAACAAATATCTAAATGAATAATATTTCACCCAAAATACAGCATTTTTAATGCCGACAGCTTGCAAGCTTTCATTTTTACCAATTTATTTTTTTTTTTTTTTTTTACAAAAACGTTTTAGTTTCTGAACATTTTTTTCCATAAATGACTTTATATTGAGTTCATTTTGTATCAAGGTAGCACAATCCACAGAAGAGGATTAGGGCCACTGGGAAAAATAAAATAAAACAGTTCTGACTTCAATCTCAGAATTCTGAGAAATAAAGTCAGAATTCTGAGAAATAAAGTCAGAATTCTGAGATTAAAGTCAGAACTGTTTAAAAAAAAAATTTCCCAGTGGCCCTAATCCTCTTCTGTAGAATTCAGATTAATTTACAGAGTCAAACGGTAGAAATTGTGCCACTCTGGTCAGTGGAGGATGACCAGAGTGGCACAGGAACAAACAAACAACACTGAACTGTTGACACGCTGCAGTCATACCATATGTGCTGAAGTTGCAATGCCTTCTGTGAAGTAGGCATTGCTAAAACTTTTACATTTAATGAGGAAAGAACAACAGGAAAAATGACCCTCAGTTTTCTTTGGTGCGTGTGAGATCATTCAGAATATGAACCTTTTCTCACATATGGTGTGAAAACACAGGACACACTCACATTTCTCCTCAGCTACAGGTAAGGAAGAGGTAGGGGAGGGTTGGGCAGAGGAGCGGTTCAAGCCATCCAGTGTACACCTTTGGTCGTCCATTCGGTTTCCCTGGAAACGGGAGAGGAGGTCGAAGAAGGTGTCCTCCCCTATGGTGTCGTGTGGCGTCGACTATAGTGTTGGGACAAAAAGAGATTTAGTAACTATTGGGGGGAAAAATAAATGGATTTCGAACATACATAAGAAAATCGGATCGTCTACGAAGCTCTTAATCTGAAAATGTTTCTTCTGACTAGTGTGCGTTAGTGAAATCTGGGTCAGTTTATCATTTTATTTTAATATTAAATCAAATCCAGTTTTAGTTATAAAGCATATTTCAGCAACAAACATAAAAAAAAAAAAAAAACACAACCGAAACATTATATTTTTCAGAGTGCCGTCATTTACACATCCAAATGTTGGTTAGTGTTTCATTAATTACGGTACAGAAGCGTATTTCACCAAATCACCACTAAATACATCAATAAAAATAAATAACTTTTAGACCAACTATTGAATTACTAATGTGTATTCACAAAATAATCAAAAATAATTTTTAAAAAAGCTTTTTTTAACGCATACAATTTTTTTTTTTATTATCAAATTTTTATAATTTTTTTTACATAAACTTTAGTTTCTGCACATTTTTTTTTTGCCATAAATGACTTTATATTGAGTTCATTTTGTATCAAGGTAGCACAATCCACATATCCTCTAATGGCATAGTGGTTTACAAAGCCTCAAAATAAATTGCATAAAAACTTTGCTGATGTTCTTTAAGATGCGAGTCAGAAAGGATCGTTCAACATCGTCACATTACTTCCTTTTATTAAACCTAAAAGAAGCAGATGATCTCAGAAATGTGAAGCTTTGTCACAGAATTGGTCACAATTACTGAAAACAAGTGAACGGTTCTAGAAATGAGCATCATGAGTCATGATGCATTTCTTCATGTGAGAAATACCTTAGACAGAGGCGAGTCCTCCTGGCAGGCCGGGTGCTCACTCAAGTTTTCCAAATGTTCTTTCGATTTGCCGTCCTTGTACTTCTTGCTTCTCAGGCGGTGGAAGAAAAAATGTTTGGTAGACGCCATGATTGTGTTGTTTTTTGACGAGCCGGTGAACAGATGCTCATCCCAGTCCTGGATACACAAAGATTACTTTTTAAAAAGCATATCTATCAACACAGATCGCTTAAGTTAATCATCCGTCTTCTTCATACCTGATGTGGCTCGACTTTTTCACTTTTAACAGGACTCTGACTACGCTCCACGTTTTCTGGACTCTCTTTTCTCCTCAAAGATGACTTGCATCCTAAAGCAAGAAAGAAAACAAACACTTAGCAAATTTGAAATATTTTCACAGCATTTTTACACACAGACAAAAAAAGTAAAAAGTTTTCAGGTTAACATTTCTGGCAGATTTCCTGCTAGAAAATGCATCTGACAGCATTTGGATGTTTTAAAAATGGCATTATTAAAATCTCAATGCTACCACACAACTTCACCTGGCAGGTTGATGTAACCCTGAATGTTGTCTGCCACACCAGAGCTGTTCGTGTTGCTGTTGCTGAACATGTGATTCAGGCTGGAGTTTGCCTTCAGGTTAACAACGATCCGCAAGTCGGATAAGTTCATCCTGGCGGTCATCTCGCTGCTCTTATCTCCAGTCTGCAACGTTAGAAACGGAGCAAAGAAAACAAGTTCCAATAAATAAAATGCAAACGTTCAACAGTTATGTCCTGCAGTTTACTTTTCAACCACTAGATGGAGATGATGCTACGTAAATATTGGCTTACAACTATGAAATGGGAGGTGAAGTACAAACACACACACACCTCTTTGGCAATTTCCAGATGTTTTTCAGCGAAGAACATAGCGCGCTCGTGATTCCCCAGGGCGGTGTGGGCATTTCCTAAGCTCCAGTACGCTCTTCCTTCTCCCACTCTGCAGGGACACAGAGGAAAACCGGCTTAGCAGCTATAACTGACGGTGTGCAAAAACAAGAACTCCTAATTATAAAAGACAATCTAAAATACATGTTTTGCAGAGTAAACAAAATTCCCAGTTTTGGCCTGAATGCAGTCACACTGAAGGGATCTTTTAAAGGCACATTCATTATTCTACCATAACAAATTGAGGGCTGGTTTCCTACAGAAACTTGTACTTTACTAAATCTTTAAAATGCATAGCAAACGTTCGAGTACATTGTGATATATGCACCACATTAAAGTCTTTAAAAGTCCATTTCACATCCCGTCTCCACTTTAGTCTTACAGGTGTTCATTGCTACACCACAAAAACGGCTCCCAGTTTAAGAACCATTAAAGAAAGTCAGAGGAAAGTGAGCAATAAGCAAGTGCTGATGTGGTACCGGTCATTAAGGTCCTGAGCGATGACCAGATGTTTGAGGTGAAAGTCTATGGCTCTCTCGTAGTCTTGCAGCAGTGTGTAGGTGTTGCCCAGGCTGTAGCAGGCCTGAGCCTCCACTGCTTTGTCCTTAAACAGTCGGGCCAGCTGCAGAGTCTTCCTGAGGGCCAGAGAGACGGGGAGGAACGGGTCAGAGGAGGATGAGAGTGGGCGCAGGAGAGGGATCGGTAACAGCTTTTTCAATCTCTCTCTTTGTTAAAGAGTTATTGTTTTGCAGCAATTCGTTTTTTAAAAGGAATAAGTAATTCTCTACAGTAGGCAGTTTGATTTAAAAGTCTAAAATTCTGTTTCTCAGAACATTATAAGCAGCGTTTCTTTCTTTAAAAGTATTTTTATCCTATTAGCAGTAAATTAAATATGCAACATTTAACAAAACAAAGTGGTCTGATTCCTGAAGAAGTGTACAGTTTCCTTAGCATTTGACCCCAAAAGGTTTTATATTTTGTTGGTCTAGAATGTTTTTTAGTCAATCCCAGCAATAAAAATGAGAACTCTCTCTGAAAACACCAAGTTTTTAGCCACATTTAATGAGTGAAGAGTGCTTTTGAGTAACACACTGCTGCATGTCAAGACGCTACAGGTCCGTTGTGACGTTTCCTCCTCTTGCCTCTGCCGACAGCTTTATGGAAAAGATGATTTCCTTTCTCAGAAGGACTTGGCATCTGCCCACACCGTCAGAAATAATGACGCTGTGCTTGATTCGACAGAAACTGTTTGACCTGAACCCCACAGAAAATCTAACGAGTGTTACGAAGAGGAAGATGAGCGACACTAGAAGCAATGATGCAGAGAAGCTGTAGCCATTAAAGTAACTTCCTGTACACCTCCGCAGAGCCACACGCTGATCACATTCATGCCATGTCACATGGATTCCCGAAGCATGTGCAAAAGAAATATCGAGTACATATACTGCAGAGTATATTGTTAGACTTTTCAGAAAGCCAAAATGTAAAACAGAAAAAAAAAAAAAAAAAAAAACTTTTTTCTGTTTTTATTTTTGTTTTAAATCATCTTCTTGGGCAATATTTGCATTTTCTGAGAAATTTAATTTGGGCTTTTCATTAGTATAATTGTTTAAATTAATATGAAAGCCATCTGTAAATGGATAGAATTGTTGAAATATATCACTATTTATTAAATCAATCCAATTCCCTTTCTGAATTTCTGAAAAAAAGTAAATTTTTGTGATATTCTGCCTGTTCAGCAACACACAAACCCCCAAGTTCATCTGCCTGCGATGCGGTGAAAATGACCCTGAGCCCCAGTTTTACTCACTTGTAATGATTAGCAGCCATTTCAAACTGGCCCAGGAATATGTATGCGTTCCCGAGGTTGCAGTGAGCCCTCCGCTCTGCAGATTTATCACCAAACTCTTTGGCAATAAGAAGCCGCTGGATAACAGAACAAAGGTGCAAATTACTGTTCCGAGGTCAGGTTTTAACTCGCCCATTATAGGCGTTAGGATGCCTTCTTTGTGAATAAAATAAAACCAAACTGAGGAAAGTATGGAGCTAAACTGAGGCTGTAAAGTTTTTCAGAAAAAAAAACTTCAATCATTATTTAGTTTCACATCTTTTTTTCAAAATATTCTTTCGGTTTTTAGCATTTTAGAACCTCGTTTTCCCAGGTTTTTTTTTTTTTTTCCAGTTTCCAACAATTTAGCTTCAAAATAATTTTTCATCTTCATTTTTTTTTACTTTTATTTTCTTTTGAACAAACTTTACGACCCACATTTAGCTCCACAGGAGTGCGACGCTGATCTGAACAGTGAGCTAAAGCCTACCTTTTCATGAGCAGTGACGGCTCTTTCGAAGTCGCCCAGGAGATAGTAGGTGTTCCCCAGATTCCCATAGGTACGACCTTGAGCTGCACGATCACCCAACTCGTTCACCAGCGACAAATTGGCTCTGCGTTTTAAAAAACAACCAACAAAACTTTAATATACAGCAAAAAGGTTGTTTCACAGCACATCATACTTTTTCATGTAATGTACCAGAAGCTGCAAGAGCAACACTCCCTCAACCAGACACACCGAGAAAAATTCAAACATATTCTTTTGCACATGAAGATAAATCCTAAATCAACAACACAGCTTTCGATTTTCCCTTTGTGTCATTTTAGTCCAATTATCCATTTGTTTTGGGTTGTTAGAAATAGTGGAAAGGAAGGTTTTGTTGTTATACGATTAGCACAGACAAATTTCTGGTAAGAAAATTAATAACTATTTTATCTGGAACCACACAATGGCAATAAGTAACAAGGAAACATGCATTTCCCTCCTCATGCAATTAAACATGGATGCTGTGGTTCTCAGCTGTATGGACTCAATAGATGGCGCAGTTTTTAAATCGGCTACGTGTTTTATAAAAGGTGGAAGTCTATTTTAACTGGATAGCCTCAGTCCACAAAACAGCACCGTGACTGAGCGACACCCCGTCTGAACAAAATGTTACTAGATGATTTCCAGATGGTTGTGAAGAATTTCACAACCTTAATCACGTGATAGTCGTCATTTATCAACCTTATTTAAAACAATATAACAAATTTAAATCTAAAGGCTAACACTCGAACAATTTAAGCAAAACAAAGGCCAAACCGTGGAGTTTAAAGCAGAAGTTTCTTAGCATGAGTTTTTGACAACCAGTAGGTTCAGTGTTTACTGGACCTACTGGTTTCGGTTTGGCCTCTCTGGACGACCCGGTTCTGGAAAACCTCCTCCTGGCTCAGTGCTTAACAGAACCAACTCCACTGGGTTTTTCCCAGTGACATGAACTGACAGTTCAGGTCATCATGGCCTTGTGCAGGCCATGATGAGGTGCACAAGGCCACCTCATCATGGCCTTGTGCAACAACACATAAATACCAACTCACTCATAGAACTGTGCAGCTTTGCTAAAGGCGATTCTCGCCTCCTCTGGAAACTCTCCTGGCTCCGTCCCACTCCAGCAGATGCTCTTGCCCTTGGCGTGGTAAATGTTTCCGAAATTATACAGAGCTCGAGCTTGCCCAACCTACACCACCAACAGCAGATTTTAACAGTCAGAAACCACACAGACTATAGCTGTAATTATATACTTAAAATACACAGACATCAGATTTTCTTGTTTGTGTCCAGACTTTGTGAAAGTTGGTCCGGAGATTTCTGCACTGGCAGATCAACGAAAAACAATGCTTTCTCATAACATTTTATTCCATCTACTTTATGCCTATAAACACTTATTACTTTTTAAAACTTCAAAAATATAACGCACCTTATCAAACACGGCTCTTGTGATATCCAAATGTCTTTGGCAACAGACCACAGCTTCATTATACCGTCGTAAAACCTTTAAAGTGTTTCCAAGATTTCCGCTGGCTTTAGCTTCTCCAAGTTCATCTCCAATTGTTCTGGAATATCACAGACAATGCAATCAAAACTGGACGTTTAAAAGTGCCAAAAATTATACTTGAACAAATGTTAAACCATAAAAGGTTTTACCTGGTTAGAGTGAGGTCGTGTCGATGATACTCCAGGGCTTTGTTATATTCTTGGAGGTGAAAGTAAGCGTTCCCCAGTTGGCTGTAGATGGCGCTGAGAATTTGGAGATCCTCTGTTCCAATTTGGATGGCCGATTCGAAAAAGGAGACACCTGCACGATAGTTACCCGCCTTACAGAGTCGCTCGCCTTCCAGAGCCAGGTCCAGGCAAGAGGACTCCATCCTGCAAGAACAAAAAAAACACAACAAATAAAGACAATAATCTGAAAACTGATCAAGAACAGTCCAGATTTAGCAACCTAATGTATAACAGACTACGATTCTCTTAATGTGCAGAGACCCTGTGACAAAATCATGTTATGTTCAATGACTGAAACAACAGAAATAATTTATGGCATTTTGAATGATCCCTCCCAGAGGAAAACCTCACAGTTTGGACATTTAAACGCAGCTATAAATCCAAAATAAGATGAAACATTTCCTGTCCGTCATGACCGCAAAGCTGTAAAAATGCCTCAGTTACCCCGGAATGAAAATGTGTACCTTACGTTTTAACCATAAACACAAAGTAAATTCAGATGTGTCTGGGAAGCAGAGTGCTATTTTTGAACCTGCTTTGGCTCTTTTCGTAGGCCTGATATACAACTGGAGGACCCAGGACACGGAACCAGACAACCCAGGACACGGAACCAGACAACCCAGGACACGGAACCAGACAACCCAGGACACGGAACCAGACAACCCAGGACACGGAACCAGACAACCCAGGACACGGAACCAGACAACCCAATGGTGTTTTAGAACAAAAAAAGACATTTTAAAAAGTAAAGATCGACAAATATAGAGTTCTTCTTGAAAAATAACCCAATGATCCCGACAATAATAAGTATTTTCACATCCTCTCAAAACAACTGGATGTTTGCTTTTAATAAATTACAATAAAAAAAGGTTTATTTGGATTAAACCTGGCAATAAAGTAAAAGTATTCTCAGTTTGTGATTGATTCCTCGCTTATCTAGAGCTGTAAATAAGATGAACAGCTTCACAGAGTCAAATCCACTCACATCTAGTTGAAAGCAAACATCTGCCCTCAATGAGTTGGGTAGAGTACTCTGGTTATTACTTTCTTTTTTTATATATACACAAGGCACCGTAACAAGCGAATCTTGAAAATCTACAACCAGCACGACAATATCCTAAAACACACAACCACAGCTACTATGAAGTTGCTTCCTAGGAGGCACTTTAAGGTTGCAGCTTAGCCCAGCAGGAAACACTGCTTTAGAGGGAACTGAAACTCCATGTTCCCCAGCAGCAGCTACAAAACCAGAAAGATCTGGAGAAGATCTGTATGGAGGAATGGGTCAAAATCCCTGACCAAGAACTGCAGGAAACATCTGATCTCTTCAATGGTAAACAAATGTTTCAGTACCAAATGTTAACCTGCATCAAAATCTTATTTCATGCAATCAGATGCAAAATATTTAGAAAAAAATTATTTTAAAAATTCTGTCTCACAATTAACATGTAGTTATGATGAAAATTGCAGACTTTTTTGTAAGAAGGAAAACTTGAACGGGTGGTGTATTAAATACTTCCTGCTGTAAATCAGCCTGCAGTGTGAATCATTTTTGGTTTACATAAGGTAAATAGTGCAGTTGGATGCAGGATATTTTTCTAGTGAGTGTATTCCCCTGATCACATGATACATCTACTGTTTGTTAACCTCAACCCTAATTGGCCCGGAGGACTGATGTCGTATGAAGGTTTCCCAGCCCTCCTCACTCCGCCTTCAGGAAGGAGCAAAAACCAAGTATCAAAGCAGATAATGATTTTATGATGACAGAAAACACATAAACTTGCACAAGCCTGAAAGAAACCCTGTCTGCTCTTGTTTGTGTGCGAATTCAGCCGAAGTATCAGTTACATTGCTTCCCTTTCTCTGGTCGAGTTCTGACTTGCCCAGCTGACATACGGAGCTTTGATTCGGATTAATTGGCTTAATCATCGCAGGTCTTCGAACAGCAGAGGAAGCACAAGCACCAATCCAAAGTAAGCTTTAATTCATTTAAAAAAGTAACCGAGATTAAAAAACAAAGTATCTGACTTGGGTCTTCAGAATAAAAGGGCCGTTGCTACTTTGAGTAGCATAACCGTCTCCCTGCCTTTACTTTCTCCACTTTGGATATAAACCGATTCCACACAAGCCTCCATGAAATCCAATCTGCTGTAGAAGATTAGAAGTACACTTAGTTAATCTGAAACTTTGCATTCACTATACCCTCAATTACTAACCTACAAACCATTCTGATCACATGTGGCATTGTTGCAACACTCTGACAAGCTTCCACACAGACATGTAAACATCGCCAGGACGCCTTAACCTGTTTGTTTTACTCTGACCGACGGGAAGATTCCATTTCACCAAGACGACACACGCAGAAGCCGACACAAACTGCTTGGAAGACGAAAACATGCCATCAATGACACTGTGGTGCAAAACGGAACAGATGAGCAAGTCCCAAAGATTACTTCATAACATCGTCAAGCAGATCCAGTCATGAACGCCTGCAGAGGATTCACTCCTCTGCAGAGCAAAAGCAGATGAGTCAGTCAGGAAAAGATAAACAGCACAATTTGAATTGCAATTTAATAATCGCGTGTAAAGAACTAACCATCTGAATCGCTGGTATTTAAAATACATGTTGGATTAACAGATATTTCACTGAAGAGAATAAAATTTGACTTTAATCTATGTTTAACATAGATTACATTTCCTTCCGCTATAAAGCTGGACTCTAAAATTATTGAAATCCTTAAAAAAATTAAGTAAATTTAAGATCAACTCTTAAATATCAAGTTAGACAGTTGTATTTGACTACATTTTTCAATTTCTAGATTAAAATAAAATTTTACAAAAAGCTCTTCCTCAATGACTCTCAAATTTTGCTTTGCTCTTTACAAAAAACAAAAATGCATGAAGAAAATTAATCTGCAACGGTTTTACAAAACGACAAAAATGAACATTCATTCATGAGCAGCACACAGATCTACATACCCGGTTCCTCTTCCCATGCTGATACACTCCAGGCAGGTTGACACGACAGACATTTCAAGCTTCTTGACAACCTTGTGGAGCAAATGTCGCCCTTTCTTCATAACAACCTTCCCTTTTTCCTTTTTGAACATACACATAACGCATACAGACAAAGTATAGCACCGCGGGGTGCTAATTTTACTAAGCGAATAACGAAAAGAAAAAAAAAACCTCCTTGGATCTGCTGCTCTCTATGTGCACACTGCCAAGTGGTTGTCACAGCAAAACAAAAGACTTAATCCGCTCAGCCTTCGCATCGACCTTAACAGCCCAGTGCCAGAGTCGTAGACCTCTGGCTTGGGTGAACATAGATTAACCTTATGTTGTTACCGGGCTGAAATGATTTAAAGTGAGAGCAACAGGCTCTGCTGCCATGTTTGGTTTAGCGCAAGTTTCTGTAGCAATTAGCCTTGAAAAAAAGAAAAGAAAAAAAAAAAAACAGGAATCTATAGGTCACCTGATGGTACGCGTCACTTCCAATTAGTCCAGATTTGAGTGGTAATTTTTGCCACTGGCTCTAGAGAAACCAAAAGCTTGATAAAATCTGAAGCAGATTTAGCTGAAATAAATGATAATTCACTGTTAACCTTAACCTTTTTTCCAGCGTCATAATTTATCTCCATTTACCTCCATTTACCTCCTCCAGCAACTTCTTAGGCCAACATAAGGGAAACAAAAGTAAAACAACTATATGCAAGTTAAGATAAACTCCCATCTTACACAACCAGCAACTCAACTGCTGACAATCCAACGAAATCCACTTGTCTGAACTGATTAAGAAGTCTGGACTGAAGCGCCCTCTGGGGCGAGCAACAGTATGTTGCCTCACCAGTAGTTCTCCCATAAGATCTGGCCCAAGCCATGTGACGCTAAAGCACCACTCCAGTTGATCTTAAGCCAGGTAAATCATTCTATGACCAGGACAGAGTTACAAATAACACAAAACTAGATTAGATGGAATTAATTTAGAGTGATAAAATTAAACTTGGAGAGCAAAGTGCTACTTTTAGCTCAAATGCTGATTGCATTTCCAGCCTGTATGAAAAATGTATGTCCATTATGCTGTATGCAAGCTGCACAGATACTCCAGAGTTGTAAGTGGATCAGCAAACACCTGGTTATTATGACATTGCGTCACTGGGCTGCAGGAACATTCAGTTACTTACAACCAGACACACAGAGAGGAATTCATTCAGAGGATAAAGAAGGTGACGGTTCACGTACTTGATGGGACTTGTAGGCATTGGTTTAAATGACTACATGATGATGCAACGCATCTTTCTATGCACAGTGACTACCTCCACATGTCTACATAAACTACAGTGTTGGCTACGTGATGTTTCTCCTCTTTCTATTAGTAATATCCCATAGTCTGTGGAATTTAGGTCAGCCGAGTTGGTAGGCCAATCAAAGCGCTCTGACTCAGCCTGCCAATACCAGTCAAACCAGATACTGGTAGTTTTGTTAATGTGGAAATGTGCCGAGTTCAGGGAAGCATGAGATGCTTGAAATTTGCAAGACTAAACCACAGTGGACAAAGTTTTTTTTTTGTTGCTCATGTACCTTTTTTCCCTTCCACTAAATTTTCCACATACATGCTCGCATGCAGAAACCTGCTTTTTAGAAATGACCTTCTGTGATTAACGCTCCTTGTGATGCAAGTAACCGTCTGCTGGACTTCACTTAAATCAGCAGTCTTCCCCATGACTGTGTGCCAACATCATAGTGAAACCAAAACATTTCCGTTTCTATTGCAACATTCAGGAAATTATATGATGTTATAGATTTGTTGGACTAAATAATCAAAATTAACACACATAAATACTTGAAATGCATATTTATATGAAATTAATCAATATCCAAGTCTGAATTACATTACTAAGATTAATTTCACTTAGGTAAGATACAAATTAAGAAGTACCCGTCTTTGGATACTTTACAATTTAAAAGTAAAAATCCCTGCTGCTAAGAGATGACATAACTTGGAATATCAGTCACAAAGAGATTTTAGAGTAAACGGTAACATATACTGCAATCAGGTGCTGCATCTCATGAAATATTTACAAGGAAGCCAGTAAAGACCTCCTGTAGTCTCTACTCAAAATCATTCATCAGGCAGCCAATGAGGAGTCATCTTACACACACAGATGAGCTCAACTGAAAAACAAACTTCTAATATTGAGGAACCCAAAGCTGCAAAGCTCTGAATAGAACAAAGTTCATTATGAAGATTTTCAATGTGAAGAAAATTACATGTTTTCCCATGATCAGAAAGCACAGAGGGTCATTACATTATTTAGACGAAAAATCATAAATCCTACCTCTGACGGAGATGATGTAAAAATTCCCTGTCCTTTAAATGCTGCAGAGAAACGAAGCAATACATGACCAGCCAGCAGACCTGATGGGAGCCAAAGTAAACACAGGAATCCCACTTCAGGAATTCCTGTCAACCGCCAACACTGAAGGAACACAAGCCTTTTCTAAGCAACCCGAATCAGCACACACCCCATCCGTGACATCCACCAGGAAACACTGAACACTGCTGTCTGTGGATTCTACCGTCACACTATCTCTGTCACATAGATCTTGAAACCAGAGCTTGTGAGAAAGAGAAGACACACACACACACACTTCCTGACACTTAAATCAAATGTCTGTGGTTGGAAAGCTCACATCATTGAGAATAATTAACCCAAAATCAATCCAAAAGCACAAGAAAAATGCTGAAAATGCACTTAAGTCAGTAGCATTTTTAAGCCACATCCTGTTTAATACCAAAAAATTAAACAGGATTTTTTAATTTTTGCTGGATTCAAGTTTTGCTTCTGTGCGCTGTGAATTAAAATAATGCTCACCTAAGGACTGATGTCACAAGAAAATCACACAACCCGCTACTCCTCCCGATGCCGTTGAGACGTCAGAGGAAGGATTATTGCAATGCCTGCAAAACTCCACAGACCATCAAAACAGTGCACATACCACTGCACTGAGATATGGTGTTTGCACTGCTACGCCTCCCTGTTCAGTGACTCTGCTTATCCTCTGACCTCACTTACCAGCTGAAGTCTTTTCACTCAAAGGGCTGACTGCATGTTTTTCCTTTTGTGTTGGCATCACTCTGCCGGGGTTTAAACTACAGAGCAGAGCAGTTTCTGCTGGAGTCATTCAAATGTCTAATGATGAAGTCAAGTTTGAGCGATTTCAATAAACATTGTACAAAAGAAGAAATGAGGATAAAGTGGCAATTTAAATCTACCCTAAGCTAGAGAAATGTTCATTCAAGATACAACTGGCACACAGAAAGGTAAGCATCCAACAAACTAAATTTGTACAATCTACCCTCTTCATTTCTCGTTTAGCTTCTTCCTCATACTTTGAATACAAGTCAAAAATGTCCCTACGACTTTCTCACATGCATGTCATGCTACAACCACAACTGACGATATATTTTATGCAACATTATGTTGAGGTAATCAACAATCACCCTCCACACATATAAGCACGAGGCAGGGATGCTTTTCTGCAGCTTGGACAGGGATAAATGTCAAACCTGCTGTAAATGGAGCTAAACGGATAGAAAACAAAACAAAAAGGCTGCAAAATATTTGAAGCACAAAATGACGCTTAACTGGATTTGAAGGAGAGCATTTTCTGGGTTAAAACTAGGCCATTTTAAAACATGAATATTCTTTGATTTAAACAGTTCATTGGTTGTTCTGGCTGTATGTTGTCATCATCTGGCTTAAAAATTAACTCCTGCCTCATGTTGCAAAAAACATGATGCTCTAGAGGCAGAACATTGGCAGAAACAGCTTAAAACACTTGGATGTGCAACTGCAGTGAAAAACCTGACAAATCTGTCTGAAAATAAATTGAAAACCATCCTTTTCCCTCCACTTGACGAATATGGGCTGCTTTGTGTTGGTCTAGCCCAATAAGATACATTGAAATGAATGGAAATACCAAACAATTGACAGTTTCATCAAATAGCATCATTGTACTTCTTGAAAACTGTCAAGTTGCTGTTATTGGAACTCTATTTTAAGACTCCTAGCAACCACAGCAAAATGTAAAGTGAAGTCCTTTGTTAGCATCCAAACTTCATTTAGTTACATAGTTTTGATACTTAATAAAAGGCCTAATGTGGCATTTTCCACACCATAACTATTTCAGTGTGAATACGCCCAACAAGGCCCTCTTCAATTAAATGGTGCCGTTTGGGGTGCTAACCATTTTGACTTTTAGAAGAAAAAAAAAACTGAGGAGAAACCATCATTAGAGACTTTAAAACCAGTCCTGCTTTGGAGAGGAGGGGAATAAAAGAGAAGGAAATCCGGGTGGACATTTTTACTTCGAAACTGTAACAGCAAACAGCTCTGTAATTAAATCAAAATAACTTGACCTTAATGGCATTGCGACGTTTAAGAGAATATTTTTGAAACGTCTGTGTAACGAGAATGAGGAAAAACTTGTAAAGTTGTTTTTTCCTGTTCAGAATTATGAATCACCGACTTTGTGGCGGTGACTGTTTGGGAAATAATGTCCTAGAAAACTCGGAGTTAGTCGGTGTTTTTTTTTTTTTTCCTTTCTTTTAAATACATGCCGCGACATGTAGCTGCTCCCTGAGACGTGAAGAGAAATGTCTTGAGAACACCCAAACTTTTCACAGGGAACAAAATAAACAAACAGCGGTAAGGAGACACTGAAAAAGTTTCACCTACTTAAAAGGGAGATCCGCGAAGATCCCACAGGAATGCCTCCAGCTTAAAAAACAGACATCTCGAGTCAGAAACGTTATGAATAAGCTATTTTTGATTTTCTAACGGCTGTTTACAGTGGTCCAACTACTCACTCGTCCATCTGGGAGGAAGACTGCTACAGGGTCTCGGGAAGCAGAAGAAGAAGAAGAAGAAGAAGCCCCTCCTCGCCGTTACAATCTGACTTTAATTAGGATACGATGGCTGCTGCCTTCACGACCTGTGGGAAGTTCTGTAATTGCTCATCCAGCGACCACAGTTTATGATTTAAAAGTGACGTTGACGGGGTGGAGTGAGATGAGTACATTTCCACTAAGACGTCCTTCATTGCAACGACGCAGAAGTGATTAACTGGCAACCACGCGCCATGTTAGTAGAAACATTTTAACGCTCACTTCCGCCATCTGCTGTTCAAAGTTAATATTGCTCACATTATTTCACTTTTTCTTCATTTTTTTATTTATTTTACTCATTTTTTATTTATTTCACCCATTTATTTATTTATTTAATTTTGGCTGAAATGGCTCTCCATACTTTGCAAATTCCCTGCCCGCCTTAAATACCCATTTCGTCGTTTCCTGCCACAATTTCTGAAGCAAAACATGCCATAGATGTTGAACTTTATCTCAAGTATTTTTATTTAATTTTTGAGACAATAATGCACTGTTATGTTCATTTTACATTACCTGTTTCCAACTTTGGTTTTGGATGGTTTAGTCCTTTTGCTACTTTGCCATCTTCTGTTATTGCAATTTTCATACAGGGCACTAAAAATGTTTGTTTTTACTTTATTATTCAGTGTTATTGCTACACAAAACGCTATTTTGACTTGTGAAGGTTGTCACCTGTAAAACTTGTTCCTTTATCTTTCCCATACATCTTGGATATATAGGCATATGTTGTAATTATACCACAGAGAAAGAATAAGTGACAGAAGATTAAACAAACATTCTGGTAATAACATCAGTTAAATTACTTAATATATTTTCAAAATGGGATACTTACTTTTTAAAAATAATGTAAATATTTGCATAGGTTTGAAAAAAATCAAGCTGAAATATTCAGGTCTAAAGCAATATTTTTAGATGGAAAAAAAACAAAAAACAAAGAGAGAATAAATCCAAACTTCTTTATTATCTTCAAGTTGTTTACTGGAGATTTATTACAATTTCTTAAAATGTGAGTAGCCATTTTTAAATTAATGTCTGAGCTGCTTTGGGAACAACAGTACAGAAGAGAGGTCGCTTCAAGGCCACAGAGAAAAAAAATGCTTTCCTCTCATTAGCACAAATTATTACAAGCCTCCAGTGACGGGGATTGGAGCAGTTTATCGGTTCAGACTCTCAGTGGGTAAATCATACATGAGTAAATGGATTTCTGAGCAGCAAAGGGCTGGTTACACTGTGGCGTATCGAGCCGGACCAGGACAGGATCGAAAAGGAGATGACCCGCTGGGGAAATCAGACAGGAACACCGGGCTGTGTGAGGGAGAAGTCCCCATCAAGCTCTGCCTCTTGTCACGCTTACGCCTCGGGTAGCGGAAGTTAAACGGTGGACGCCGGGCCACCAGGACTCCAATTTCCTCAGAGGAAGAATCCAGAGTCCCTGTGGGCTGTTGTTGGCTTACTGTTCTCTCAGCAGACTCACTGGAAGAAGAGAGAAGGACGGAGGGGTTAGCCACCACTGGGGGATCTGTAGGAAGAGAGGGCATAGCTGTGGGGTCAATCGGAGCTGGCTGAGCGACATCGGGAGTCGGAGGGTCAGAGGGAATGGGCTGCAGGTCAATCACAGGGTCATCAGGCAGAGGTGGAAAGGTTGGGATCATGGGGTCTATGGGGAGGTCGTGAACCTGCGGTTTTACCGGTTGGACCATGTCCACGTTCTGCAGAGAAACAGATAACATTCCACTGAATTATTATATCACCTGCTTGTTCAGACATGCAGCAAAGAGGGTCCCATGCAACACTAAACAGTCACATAAACTACTGCTAAACATTGAAATAAACATTTCTAAAATAATTATAAGATATAAATGGTTACATTTTACAGCAAAGAACGAAAAAAAATCTGCTAAATAAATGAATGAGGCTTACATCACCTTTCAACAATCGAGCCGTTTGCATGTATAAGTCCCCTAAGAAACATGTTTGATATTTCCCAATTTTGTTTAAAATTCACCACACATTAGTAATAATTGAACGATTTATTCCTACATCATGGTGGATTATGGACATTTTAGTGCTTTGTAATCTGAATGTTGCATTCTGTTGAAGTTTCATGTCACATGCTTCTTTTATTATTTCCATCCATCCATTTTCTTGCACCCTTGTCCCTTGGTGGGGTCAGGAGGTGCTGGTGCCTCTCCAGCTAGCGTTCCGGGCGAGAGGCGGGGTCACCCTGAACAGGTCGCCAGTCTGTCGCAGGACAACACAGAGACACACAGGACAAACAACCATGCACACACACTCTCACACCTAGGGGCAATTTGGAGAGGCCAATTAACCTAACAGTCATGTTTTTGGACTGTGGGAGGAAACCAGAGTACCTGGAGAAAACCCACCATGCACAGGGAGAACATGCAAACTCCATGCAGAAAGACCGGGGCCGGGAATCGAACCCAGAACCTTCTTGCTGCAAGGCAACAGCTCTACCAACTGCGCCACTGTGCGGCCCCTTTTATTATTTCTATTGCCATTTTATTGTTTGTAAAAAAACTATTCAATTTAAATTTGTTTAATTGCAAATGAACAAATTTTGTTGAAAAATGTCGACAGTCTTTTCTGTTTATGCTTTCTCTTTATTTTTATCATGCTGATTACTGATTTGTGTTGTTTCCAATGGAAATGACTCTATAATGTGGTGTGAAATACAACAAAACAATAGAACATGAACTTTTTTGTTACTGTACCTGTATCTTATACATCTCACAGGACACCTGGACGTCCGGGTGTTTGCTCATGTCTCCATACACGGATCCTGAACAGAAACCTGCCGTCTGAGGGAAGGGGGAAAAAAGACAATTTGTGTTTTTATTAGTTCAAGTATTTAGATGGAGTGTCAGCATAAATATAAATCCTGTCAAAGTTTTGAAGTAAGAAAAAAAAATCCTACGCTGAAGCCTTTTAACTACTCAAAGCTTAAAAATAGAGAATAACTTGTCACGTCCAGGGACTGCTGAGGTGACAACAAATAAGATGCAAACTGAAGCTTTGGCAACATTAATTACCTTCAAAATGTTAGAAGGGCTGACGGCATTATTTACTCTCTGGAACTTTGTTTAATCTATTCATAGAACACAGTGAATTCATTCTTTGTTGTGTGTTAGTTCTCTTATTTATTATTATTTTTAATTTTAGACTGAGGTTGTAGAAGTTTTTGCTGGGAATAACAGCACCTTGTACATTTGTTTGCTCGCCTAACAATTTCACACTGAGAAAACTGACAGTTCTCTAATGCAGAAACAAGAAATATATAATTTATTTTGTCTGCATTAGTTAAAAAGCATGTTTTCTTGTCTTTCCATTTTTGGAGATCGGTGGAATAAATTGGCCTCTGTGTCATGTCAGATTTATACAAAGCATTGCATAACTAATCCTTTATGAAAAAAAAAATCTAAACTAAACTATCAAGTAAAAATGATTAAATTGTATTTATTTAACAATAATTTTCAGTGCAAGTGTGTCTGTAAATGTGATAGTCATTTTTGTCTGAAAGGTATTTCTTAATGGGGGCGTTATTACTACATGTACCCAAATTAAAGGTTAGACTTTTCCACATTCATTGTGCAAGTTTACATGCTAATTTATTTGACTTTTATTTGTGCACACAGATGAAAACACAATAGTAGATTTCTAAGTTGAAGAACAACCTTACTCTAATATATTGAATATTTTCCTGCAGGATCATCTCTGAGGAATATTTAAAAAATGTGCAACAGTAAATAAACATAAACATCAGTCACAGATGTTACTAATGGAGCGACCCTTTGACGTTTGACCGGGTTAGTGCCTCCTGAAGTACCTGCGTGTCTGATTTGAGTGTCAGCCGCTGGCAGGTCCCTCTCTCCGTAAATCCCTCTGGACACTGCTGGACCGTGTACTCCACAAACACCGCTTTTTTTGGCACATTCTGTGTAATAAAATGATGTGACAAACTGCACAAATGCACTCACAAGTACTGGCAGTCGGAGAGCCGTTGTATTTTTATGTGAAATGTCCTGTAATGACCATCACTGGCCATAACCCTTTAGTTTTCATCCCACAGCTGCACCGTCATTTACCACGAGAGGCAATATACAAAGATTTAGTTTACAAAGAAACTATTCTGTTCTGTATTTGCTCCCTGAACATAAGCTGGACAAGCCATACAGGCATAAAAATCTTCATTGAACCTTTGAAGCCTTGTGTTTCCATTGCATTATAGTTATTGCTGAGTGGTAATGGTTTTCAACTGGCCCAAAGAAGCTAAAACCTGCCCTATAATGTCTGCCCAAACACACCCAAAGATTAATCTTCAGTGTAGTTTCCCCATAAAACTAACACTCAATACATTGTTGAGCAATGAATTCAGGAGCGGAGCCTCGTTTCCTGCCAGCATTAACCACTGCGGTACCTGAACTGCAGCTCGGGTGACCCGTTTCACGCCAAGCCCAGCGCCCAGAGTGGACTGCCTCTTATAGGCCTCCAGAGTGAGCCCTGCGGTTTCCATGGCCACCGGGCTGTCTACGGAGAGCAGGACGGGACAAGTTGGACAAGTCTGCTGTAGCTTCTCTGGCGGATCTGCAGCGACAAGAGCTTGCCTGAGTGATCTTGTGCACATCTAGTAGATCTAACTATAGGGTTTGTAGATCTATAAAGACATGGGTTAAAACACAAAGTAGAGTTTACAGAAAAAAATAGTGAAATTAAAATAAAATAAAATAAAATAAGGACAATGATTGAAATCAGCTTTAAATCAGTGGATTATGTTTTGACCACAACTGATTTAGAAAGAAACATTTGGCGCAATCGTCTTTTGTCTGCAAGTTGATGATTAAGTGTCAGAATAAATATTTGGGAAAAATAAAAAAAGCAATATTCACACCATTAATTTAACTATAGATATATTTTTATTGGATTTGTACTGATTGTTACAGATTTTTATATATATATTAGCACTAGCTGAAGCTTTAGCAACACAGTTTATATTCTTCCATTCTTCGCATAACAAAGCAATGTATTTAATTTTTTAAATGTGTTGATATGTTACTGTATTATGCTCATTGAGTTTAACAATTAAAAGCTTTACCTGGCACAAGAGCGCAGTCATAGCTGTAGAGGTAGGAGTAACCCTCTGGTGTGTGCAGGATGGTGGTGTTGCAGTTACCCGAGATTTGCTGAAAGGAATCAGAAAGACAAGATCTCTGACTTAATCACTCAGTCATAAATGCTCTGATTGTTTAATATAAAAAAACATCTCCCATAATTAACCTAGAGTGGCCTCAAAGCAGAACAAATGTCTTCAGATGAGTCGAGTCAATTAAGTTTAAAGTTCCCTTGTCACTCGTGGTTGTTACGACCCCAAAGTCTAAAGGATCAGGGAAGGTAACATGAAGAAGAGTGAAATTTAAAATGATTTATTACAAAACAGATGGTTTCACAAAACCAAAACACAATATAATTTAACCTGATTAACACTCAAAAATGGACTAAAATAAACTAAAGAATGCAAATTAAATGACAAAATGCCCAAACAAGTCTAAAGTAGCTCACAATAACCCAAAAGAAAAAGGAACACAAAGGGAGCACCAAGCCTCCCAAACATGAGCTTCTAGCTTGAATAAAATCAAGCTGGAGCAGAGCAAGCAGAAACAAAGTATTTCAAAACTGCCCCAAGCAGTTATAAGCAAAACCAAAGGTGGTTGACAGCTTAACAAAACGTCTTCCTACAAGCTGCCCCACTGGAGGAATGGTTTCAGATGCAGGTTTCAGTATCTGATTGGCTTTCTATCCTCTGCTGGTCCAACTGGTTGCTGCTGTCCTGTAGCCTCCAGGCAGCCAATCAGAAAGGTGTGCTCTCACAGCTGAACCTGCAGAAGTAAAAGGAGCCTGCACAGCCTCAAGAGGTGACACTGCTCTTGGACCCAATTTTATTTCCATGCATATATCGCAGGAAATCACAGAGAGAATGTCTATCACATAGTAACAATAGAAAAAATGTGAGTTAGGTGTCTTCTCAGAAATCAGTGCCATCCAGCTGCACATTTAGCAAAGATTAAAACTGGACATATTTGTTTTGTAATCAGCATTAGAAGCAGTTTTTATCTGGATAAAATGAATACAGTCATAATGCTGTGATCATCTTATTTTCTAATGTATCACAAAGAGCTTAGAGGACTTATGGAACTGCAACTTGGCCTCATGGGAAATGTAGGAAGGCCTACTGGACGTCTGTGTCATCCATCGTTAAAGCTAACCCAGCAGATTCATTTATGTGTATAAGAAAAGCAGAGTCACTATAGACACTCCCTCGATCGATTGCTACTATGGTAAAAATAACTTAATAGTAATTTTTTTTCAGTAAGTCAACAAATTTCATAGACACTTTTCAGAAGCAGGTTCAGTAATGCATCATGGCAAACTCTTTAACTTACACAGTCCCAAATATCTGCAATGATGTCACTTTAAAACTCAGATTTTCAATGTACTTAAGTGGAAATTAGAAATAATTCTTTTAAACTTTGCCATCATGTTGGGGTCGCAGTAATCATGTGGAAGATAGTGGGCTAATCAGATTAAGACCAAGATGGAGTAGATTTTAAAATGAAGCAGAAACACATAACATTTAATGGAATAAACCCTATTAGGTTGCAAAAGACTTGAAACTATGCAAAGGTTTGCTTTTCAGCAGAACATCAACCCTATATGAAGCTAAAGCAACCACAAACTGGAAAACTGCGTCATTTATAATAAATATATCAATAATATGAACAACAGAAGTCCATCCATGAAACAGGAAAAGAAGTCCAAAAAGATGAGATGTATAGCACAAATGCAAACATTTGTATTTGAACAAAGCGCTCGTGTGTGTGTGTGTGTGTGTGTGTGTGTGTGTGTGTGTGTGTGTGTGTGTGTGTGTGTGTGTGTGTGTGTGTGTGTGTGTGTGTCCGTCCTACTGTTTCCATGAAGGGTCTGACATCACAACGCTTCCACGGTTTTGGACTGCCGATGTGACATTTGGTCTCCAGGACATCCAGGTCCAGGTAATACACATTACCTCCTGGTCCCTGTTATTCACAATGCAAACACAAGGAGCAGGTTACAAGAGCCGCTGTCTCTTCCTGAACACACTGGCAAACCCCGAGTGTTTAGTTCACATAGATGAAAACTCTCATATATGCTCTACATCGTATGATATTGATTTTAGCCGTAGCCCTGAAAATAAATTATTACTTTTAGGTTAGAAGGTTAAATAATATCTGTTAAAACCTGATCGATTTCACAGTTGGGTCTTAGACTTCAGCAGCAGAGCGTAAAGTTCATAAAACCGCTTTGCAGAGGCAGGTGTGTACTGAAATGACCTGGACTTTATCAATAGTTACTCCACTCCTACTGACCATCTTTTATTAGGCTTCAAAGGGATTTTATTTGAACAAATATTAAAGGTGAGATTCGTCAGAGGAAACCGATTACAGCAAATATTTCCTATTGTTTTTAGCTAAAGATTTCCCATTCCTGTTTATTTTATTAGGCCCAGAGCAGCAAAACCACTGCAAAAGCCTATTGGACATACTTATACTCTACTACTTTGTGTGTAGCTGAAGAACTTCCCACTAGCTGTGGATGTTTTTGCTGACCTGACCTGAGCGTGCAGGTAGACATTGGCGATGCGGTTGAGGGCAAACTTGTAGCCTTCGGTGCGATCCTCGTTGATGTAAGTGACAGCCAGGCGAGAAAGCTTCTCCACAGCTTTGTCGTTACAGGGAACTGGAGCGAGCTCGATGGGCATCAGCAGAAAACCCTCCCCGTTCACGTGGAAAGTGTGAAGAGACACGAGCGATATTAGCAGTAAAACTGTGCAGATGTCCATGGCCGCAGACGTACAGACGGAAAGCTAACGGCTCTGAGCTGAAGTTTGTTCTTCTGTGTTTGCCTTCCAGCCAGAAAGTGACTTTTGGAATCAAAAACAGAACGCTGAAAGGAAGCCAAGGGCAATGTTTGTTTGAGAACAGAGGGGCTGATATATGTGAATGAATATCTAAGTGGTACTTTTAACCCCTGGTGCAAGCCAAGGTCAGGACTGTCACTGATGGCTCAATTTGCAATTAAAGGGCTGTGGAAATGTATTTCATCCCTCATTTTGTTTCAGATGATCAAGTTTGGATATTATACAAAAGTGCATTTTTACTTTCCAGACAATTGTACCTCCATGCAAAGGAGTGATTGTCCCTTAAAGTTTGTTTCTGTTGTTCTAGCCCTGGTGGAAACAACTTAGAAAAAGAATTTGTGATAAAGGAAATTGATTGATGAGCAGAAAATGCCTTTCAGGATTTTCCATCAGTTCCAGCGAGTTGCCCAAGCAGCACTGCAGCCTCAGACCACCACTGTACTGTCAGGATGATCGCTTTTCTCTGAAAATCTGCATTTCCCTTAGATGTACTGAATATTCCTACAAAAGTCATTATGATCATCCAAAGGTTTCTTGGGCTACTTTGTTTCTCTCTCTCTCTTGCTGAGGAAGGGTGAGCCTGCAGTTGTTTTGTAACATCCTGGGTTAGTAGTTGATGCATATTTGGATTGTTTTAAGTTCACCCGCCCTACCTGGGAAATTTCACCACTGTTTATTTTTCTCCATCTGTGTATAATGGCTCTCGCCCTGATTCACAAGAACCCAAATCTTTAAAGCTGATGTTGTAACTGAAGGAAGTGAGTGAAGTTGTTTCTTGTCTGATCTTGAATATAATCTTAAATTTCTGTGTTGCAGTTTGATTTTCTGATTTTCTTTATGTTGTCTGATAGGCTGAGGAGATTTCTTGATTATACAGATCTGGTAACAAGACTCAATGTGGAAAATGAAATCAATCATCTTTACGAAAATCTGTCTATTAGCAAATAATTAATCATCTAAAAAACGAGAATTTCAATTTGGATGCTATTTTCCATTTGCAATCATTATTTTAATATTTACCAAGGTTCATTTTTTATCACATTTATGATCTAAAATGTAAAAAGTGAGAAAAACTGAGGAACTATGTGAAATGTATGCTTCATATCCTGGCAGCAGGATCAGACTATCTTTGGAAATCTAGATGAGTAAAGTATTTTATGTATTCATGTTTTCATTTATCAGCTTAATACATTTCATTATCTGTACCTTAAAATAATGCCGTTTGATTAAACTCTTAAAATTTTGTGTTTTCATCATTTTCCATGCGGGTTAATTCCCCTGGCAGTCTGCCAGTCTCTCATTCCCATCTTTCTCTCCCTTCTAAAAAAAATCTAAACTAAAATTAAGTCATAAAATTAAAAACCTGAATATCAACAGCAATATTCCCTTTTACACCTGAGAAATAAACAGATACTTTTTAATCAGCTTAGTTTTTGATTAGCAATTAGCACTAAACACAACTTGTCTGTCAGCAAAACTGTATATCTTATAAGTTAATTGTCCTTCTTAGAATTATGGTAATAAGCTCGCTCAGCTAATTATGTTTGCTTTAGTGCTCATCTTGCAGATGGATTTGAATTAGGAGACAATTCTTCCTGTAATCCTTAGCCGGCAAGTTTGTTTTTTTGTTGTTTTTTTTTACAAATAAAACGTTTTTGAACAAAATAAAGAATCTCCTCTTTTTGTTTTAACCACATTCATAACTTACTTGGAAGATTAGTAATTTATCTTCAGATGAAAGTCATGTCATTGATAAGGCAAGGTTGATATTTTGGTTACAGACAGTAGAAGTTATTCACTCAGGCTAGTAGTTTGTTCAGGAACCAAGACGATTTGAACTGCGCTCCAGTTTTACAGGTTGCAATGTTGACAGTGCACCAGTAGGAGTCGCTGTGCTCTTGCTATGATGTTCTGAGTTCTGTTGTTCCGAAGCTGCAGAACTGAGTTAAATATTGACCAACATCCTGAGACTAAATGAATCCCTATTTGAGTCCTGTTTATATCTTGTCACCTTGAATAAGTATCTTAAAACAGAAATAAATACAAAACAATGTTTCAATTGAACTTACCGCTACATGATAAACATTTATTGTCTTCATTGTTCTAAGCAAGTTTTCATATATATATAAAATCTACTTAAATTGATTTTGAAATAATTCAGAATGTAAATTCTGTTTTATCATCAGACATGTTTTTTTTGTTTTCCAGAAATTCAACATGAAATGGGAAAGCAGGCTTGGCTGTCTGTTGTGGGTGGGGTTCACACTTTGGAGCCAGTCAGATTTTATTTCCACCGTTTTTGACAGATCGGTTAATGTCTGTAACAGCAGCTCAGACGCAGAGCAGACTGGCAAACACAAACACAGTCTCTCTCTTCGTCATCCTCTCCCACACACGCGTTTGATTCATCACAATTTTGAGACGAGATGAGAGAAAGTGCAGCAATTTGACTAAAAATCTATTAGCGATGAGAAGGGTGCTTAACCCATTCACAGGTAACTTTCTGTCTGACTGCATAGACTTTAAGGTTTGAAGAAAAAAAATGCTTTCCTGACTCTTCAGTAGTGCATCGTTGCAAAATGCACATCTTCACATAGGTGTCAGAAATTTTGCTGTGCATGCAGTCTCTACAAAACAACAACCTTTTGCAGCAGCACCGACATCTCAAGTGTGTGTTGTGTTTTTAACGAGTCAGTAGATCGGCAGAGGCTGCATTTATAATACTGTGACGTGTTGGGTGATCTGGGTTTGAAGGGCTAATATGAAGAGAATCAGAGCAACATCAGAATATGATGACAATAAGGAATAAGGTGAACTGTGTGAGGACGGAGTCCTGAATGGAAGAAAACCAGCTTTTACAAAAAGTCAAAAACAACAAAAACATTGAGGAGGAGAGGGAGTGGATGGAGGAGAATGGAAAATAAAGACAGATTTGTGAAGCAGGTAGGAATTTATGGACAGAGCAACACAGGAAAGAAAGATCCAGATGTGAAGTCCTTCTTTTGAGCTGCAGTCTAAAGTAAATAGTAAATTCAAGTTAAATTGTATTCTTGC
The DNA here is from genome assembly GCF_904066995.2 of Poecilia reticulata. Classification (NCBI taxonomy): domain Eukaryota; kingdom Metazoa; phylum Chordata; class Actinopteri; order Cyprinodontiformes; family Poeciliidae; genus Poecilia; species Poecilia reticulata. The sequence continues at coordinate 4,823,835 of NC_088833.1, read as the reverse complement.
ATATTAGTATTAAGCTGTGTGCCTTCAAACTGTTACAAAGGGTGTGAGAAAGTCTTAATTTTGTCTCACTTCTTTACATTTTACATTGTTTTCTTACAAAGTAAAACATCTTTTGGGTAATTATTATTACTGCCTAATGCAATAATTCAATATGTAGCACATTTAATAATTGAAACACAAAGTATACCTTTAATATGCATTAATATGCACAGTGGAAACTGTTTCAACATTGCCACAGAAGCTAACATCTGCAGTCTTCCTCGTCTCTGCTCTGCTTAGCGGTTCAGCCAATCAGCACTAAAGAAAACGAATGGCTCTCCTGGATTGGCTGCTTTCCAAGCCCCAGTCATATGCATGTTAAGTACCATTGAGTCTTGGTACTTCAGCCTCCTAATCTGTGTTTTCCATTGAATTAAAAAAAAAAACTGTGAATAAGTGAATTTGCAAATAAGTTGGAGTTACATTTCACAGAAAAATACTGAAGTGCAGTTAGGTGGAAATCCACAGTTTTTAATTTGACCAACATGTTTCTTTGGACTGGAAGTAGCAGGAGCATTTTGCAGAGGTCCAGGATGAGTCCTGGGATAAATATGAGAGAGAATCAGTAGAGGAAGCTAAAAATTAGGGTTATGGGAAAGAGGCTATCCAACCCCAAAGAAAAACCCTGAATGTCTTTTTCAGTTAAAACATTTGATCTCTACCATTACATCTTTTACTTTATTTTCAAATAAATAAACATCTATATAAACACTTTACATTCCACATTCCAACCACATATTTTCACTAAAATTCATTTCACTGAATGCCAGCTTTACATGAAACTGAATTTTGCTGCTTTCACTGTTTTATTTTATTTGCATGACTTAACAATAAGCAACAGGAACAAAAATTGTATTTTCTCAAAGCAAACAATGTTTCTCATTTAAGTCTTGCCTGGGTTCAGTGAGGTGATGTGTGGGTTTTCACAGTCTAAACTGACCTTTTAAATTGCCCTATATTGTGAGGGTGTGTTTTCACGGTGGCTGTGTTCTGTGCAGAGTGTGAACACGATAAAGTTGGTAAGGGAGGAAAATGCTGCTATGACATGAATAAATTCTAGAGAACCATCTCCCTTACGTCAAATAATAAAATTAGTTACTAAAAATAAAATAAGAGTTAAGTGTTGTTTACTTGACCTCAATGAATTAGGCTTTTAATGCACACAATACACACTGAACATCGTATTCACATGTAGAGAGTTCTTTCTCCACGCATCTGTCCCGTGATAATCCGTTTTCCTTAATCCATTTCACATATTCACTGAACCAGGTTCACCTCTCAGCAGAGGCTGGAGAAGGGAGGCAGAGATACTGGCTCAGCAGAACAAATTCTACTAATATCAGAAGAAGAAGAAAAAAGAGCTGCCTCAGTGTTGTGCATCTTTGTGTGTTTTCATACAAGGGGAACGGGAACTGGTGTTTGTGTGCGCGCCTGACTGTACAGAACCACAAATTCATGCGTCAGTGTTACCGGGAGCCAGCTGTGCTGCAGCAGAAAGCGGGGAGAGTCTGTGGGGGAGAGATAAGAACGGAGAGGCTGCACCGAGGGCCTGCTCTACCAGCACAACGCCAGACCCAAGTTAGACAAACCTCCTTTGATGTGAGCACAGAATAATCTCCCCCCTTCTGCTCGCTGAGCTGAGATGCCACGCTGCAGCGATGCCCAAGCGCAGATATGAGGGGGCCGCCGCCGCCGTTCACTTTGTTCTGCAACGCGCCCGGGGTGGGAGGGGAGACAACAAGGAGAAAATAGAACAGAAGTGATGAGGGGGTGACTTCCATTCTGATGGAGTCAAACATTCTGCTGAAGGAAGTTGCATTGAAGTGTTATGTTAACACATGGATTCTTTCACAGTTAAAAAAAAACGAGTCAACCAGAGGAAAAAAAATATATATCTGTCAAAGTTGTTTCCAACATGATGATAATGGATCAGCAATATTTAAATCCATGGAAAAACAGTGTTTAGATTTTTTTTTTGTTCATGGATGGTTTTGACTACTGCTGAATAAACTTGTAGCTGATTGTTTTACATTTTGAAAATAACTTTGATAATTGAAACACACCAATATTGAAGAAAAGCTCTTGGATTCTAGCAAAATGGTTTTGGCATTAGGATGAGGTGTTTTTTGTTTTGGGTTTTTGTTTTGGTTTATTCTGTAAAACTGCAATGCAAACACTTTTTTCACATCACATGAGTCACATGTTCAACAGCAGGATGTTGCCACTGGCACAAACCAGGAAGAAGACGACAACAGGAAGTAGTTGGTCTATCATGAAATAGAATGTTTTGATAAAAAATTTAAAAAAAAATAGGTCAGGCTCCCAAGAAAGAAAATGTACAGACACCAAAACCTTCCTGGTAATTTAAATCAGTGTTTTCATTGTTAGATTAATTCAACTGACATTGATTGAATGCACTGCTAGATTGCTTCTGTTTTTAAGGAGCACCTTTTGATATTTATTCAGGTAAAAAGAGATTAAAAAAGCATTTTTTAACAGCACATTTAAAATAAAAAACACACTATTTTGGTCCGAATGTGACATTATCATTTCCTTGTCCATCTCAAAGATTTACATGGATAATTAGAGCAAAATCATAGAAGATCTTTAAGCATTTATCTGTGCTGAATCATTTTCTTCATCTTTATCTTGTATGCTTTCATTAATATGCAGTTTGTCTTTCCTCTTTCATTTCAGATGACTTCCGGTCGCTGTCTCTGTTTTTCTTTCATATGTTTTTAATCTTAATAAATACATTCTGCTTTAAGACGTGAAGGCATTAGAAAAGAAAGAACGAAGAACAGGGATCATGTTCCTCCTAATTAGTTTACAAGCTGTTTGTGACTCATTCTGTGTTTAAAGATCTGGACTTTGTTTCCATCCTAAAACATTTCACTGGAACTGGTCAAAGAAAAAGCTGCGTTTATCACCACAGTGATCCGAAAGCCAATTCTGCTTAGAGTGAATGTGAGTTTTGTAATTTTTTTAATGTAATTATTGAGTTAGAAACTCTTTACACGTCGCCTGGTCAAGAAAAGGCACTTAAAGCACTTAGATCATACACTCTAATATTTTAATTAACCACCTTGTATTTCTATCCAATGGTGCATTAATTTTGATCATGGTTACTCAAGGTTTTTTTTCTTTCTGACCACATAATGGTTCCCACTAACCTTCCAGTTTTGAAAGACGCATTGGACACTTCTCAACACAATTTTAGGAGTTTTTGAAATCTTCTGGAATCTCTTAAAATTGTATGTTTTCATTGCTTTATTTGATCCTTCTTACGCAGATTTCCACTACCACAGAAGTAAAGAATGTGTCTGTAATGAATCTATTTATTAGTTTAACTTTTTGTGTTGATTACTGAAATACACAAACATTTTTGATGACTTTTCTAATTTACTGAGATGCATCTGTGTTTGCATCAACAAATATGGAAAAAAAAGATCACTGCTGCCAATAATTCTCAATGTTCTCCAGGAAGTATTCCTGGTTATAGTGTGTCAGCTTTTCAAACCCCATGTTGGGCACAGCAGATTGCACTGAAAATTTATGTCCACTGTCGCCACATGCATGCTCAGGATGTGAGCAAAGTGATTGCTGCAAAGTTAATAGCACAACAGTTTTGAAATGGTCTAGTATTTTGGGCTGATTTCTATATATAAACTGAATGTGTTCACTCTGTAGACATTTGTTGTGAAGTTGTGCTATAATAGCAAACTGAATTAAAAAGATTTTGTGTCATGAGCGTCACAAGTTCTTGTTGCCATTTTTCTACAACGATGTGGCATGTTCACATGAACCGACATGATTTCTGCAAATTTGTCAGCAGCACAGTCATGCCGCAAATCTCCTGTTCTGTCACATCCCACACAAGACTTAGGAGGCCACTAAAGGGCACTTATGTCTCTGTTTATGAAACCAATCTGAGACGACTTTTGCTGTGGGACCTGCAGGAAGCAGCTGTTGGCAGCAAAAGTAGCCATAAGAGTGAAGCAAATGGACAGTGAAATGTGTGGCGTTTGCACCAAACTCAGTGCTACTAAAGAACACAGACTGATGCACGGCCAACGTCCAGCTGCAGAGTTCTGGTCCGTGGATTCACACCTGATCCAAGCGCTATCATCTAACACCTGAGCTAAGGTTGCATATTCTGAGCTATCAGCTGATCAGTTGATGTAACTTTATATTTCTGTACTTAGCTGACATGGGAAGAATGTCAGGTGGGATTTTGCAGATGTAGCCAAAGGTTTCAAAGTATTTTAGTGTCATGGATTATTTTCTGATCACATTGACAATAAAAAAACTTACTGCGGGGGTGTAAGAGAAAGGCTTTTTTTTTTTTTAGCTATTCAAGGTTTATTTGGAGTTGATAAATTGGTTTTATGGCAGATTACTCGACTATTCAGTTCTTTACAGACCGGAATAGCTTTCTGCTGTCATCTTTCTGCTGTCTATTACAAAGTTAGCTCAAAGCTAACTCAGGCAATAAAAAACAAAACTTACAGATCTTTCATACAGCAAACAGAATGAGGAGCACGGACAGAGAAGCCAGGAAAGAAACAACGAAGAACCAGGAATTTAAATATTGAGGCATGGCTAGAAAATGGAAAATAGAACCAAAAAACTAATTAGAGGGAATGAGAAACAGCTGTGTAATCAAGAAAGCACAGATATTGAGGGAGAGAGACTGATTAACACTAAGAGAGCAGAATAAAAAGTCAAAGTATCTGCAAACCAAAGGGACAAGACATGAAAATAATCTGAGCAAAGTTAAGTCTGATCACAAGAATCAACTAAGAAACTTAAGTGCAAAGAAATAAATATTACACCTTTATGACATAGCAAAAGGGGAAATTGATCCAAACCATTTCCAACTGAATTTTATGAGAAGCTTACATGAAAGACTTTTCTTCTAATTTTAAGGGATTCAGTGCAATGTACCTCCAATAACATTGTGAAATATTCAAGTCTCTTAAAAAACATCGATTTCTGTTGTTTCTGGTTCTTCTGACACGGTGAGTTTTGGAAGATTTTTTAGCAGATATTTTCTTTTTTACATTTCAGACAAAATAAAGTGATTTTGTCATGTGCATAAAAAAAAAAACAATAGCCCTACACCTGTGTTTGTGTTATGAAAAAAAAAACTCACAACAGAATGAAAGCAGTGGTCAAAGTAGAACATCAGGGGTCTCATTTTGGACTCATGTTTCCCAGACAACATGGTGTAACCATCTGTATTCAGACACGCGAATCATAAAGATCCCTGAGCTGCAGACACACATACAATTTAATTTAGATAAAAATCAAAAAATTACACAGATCTCCAAAGATAATTCCACCCTAAAATGTGTTGGACGCTGGAAGCGCATGGCTTCAATTTGACTTCCTGAACAGTGCTGTCTCAGGGTGTAATAAAGAAATCCAGAGCCAGAAAGACGACGCACAGTATGAGAGAGTAGCTCAATCACTGGATGTGATTGAAGTGCCGTGTGTGGTGTTTCAAACTTCAGCTGCCATGATGCATTGCCCACTCTTCATGTTGCCTCCTTGACCAGCTGTAAGATGTATCACAGCCAGTCACCTGCTACCTGCCTCCCTGCTGGAGGTCAGCGCCTCCAGCAGGTTGTTTGGAAAATGTCATAACCTTCTCTTGCTTCTGTGTGTGCATATATTTGTATTTTAATGTGTTTGCTTGTGTGATGTGTGTTTGTTGAACCATCCCAGAATTTGCATGTTTTTTCTGTTACGTGTGTGTGTGTGTGTGTGTGTGTGTGTGTGTGTGTGTGTGTGTGTGTGTGTGTGTGTGTGTGTGTGTGTGTGTGTGTGTGTGTGTGTGTGTGTGAGAGCGAAGCAGAAAGGGGTCAGGGAGAAGTTATTCAGTCAGCACATGGCCTTGCCTAACCAAGTGGTTATCAAGCCCATGACAGCTACAACTGCTCCAGCCCTTTAGCTTATTTGTACACCCATGCAGGGTTCTTTGATCTCAGCACTTAAAAGCACAACTAAGTCACCCCAGAGGCCTGGCACATGAAAACCTCAAGATGCCTCGAGTAGCTTGGTTCATACGCGTGTGCGTGCTTGTGTGCGCTTGCATACTGTGGCACTGAATGTAAGTTTGTGTGCCATGACGTCCAGTGCCATGCAAAAATGTTACTATTGCTGGAATGTCTCAACATTTTATAACTACAAATCTTGAAGGGATGGTGTTATGCAAAATCCACTTTTAGAGTTTTATATCATCGGCGCAGTTGGTAGAGCTGTTGCCTTGGAGCAAGAAGGTTCTGGGTTCGATTCCCAGCCCCGGTCTTTGTGCATGGAGTTTGCATGTTCTCCCTGTGCATGGTGGGTTTTCTCCGGGTACTCTGGTTTCCTCCCACAGTCCAAAAACATGACTGTCAGGATAATTGGCCTCTCCAAATTGCCCCTAGGTGTGAGTGTGTGTGTGCATGGTTGTGTGTCCTGTGTGTCTCTGTGTTGCCCTGCAACAGACTGGTGACCTGTCCAGGGTGACCCCGCCTCTCGCGTGGAACATTAGCTGGAGAGGCACCAGCAACCCTCCCGACCCCACTAAGGAATAAGGGTGTAAGAAGATGGATGGATGGATGGATGGATGGATGGATGGATGGATGGATGGATGGATGGATGGATGGATGGATGGATGGATGGATGGATGGATGGATGGATGGATGGATGGATGGATGGATGGATGGATGGATGGATGGATGGATGGATGGATGGATGGATGGATATCATGCTATGATGTCATCCCCCTCCACCGCATCTCCCTCACACATTTCTAATCATCCAGTGGACCTGCGTCAGCTGAGCTGGTCATGAGAACTACAACACTCCTTCCTATGGTTGTAAATGGCATTAATGAAGTGTTGTTGTGATGACGTGTTAAAGGGGGCGTGTCGGGAAGGTCAAGAGGTTCTTAAAGGGATAGAGGCCAATTTAAAGGCATCAGACACTGCAAATCAAGTTTCTTTAAAGTTGTTTTTGACATATGCAATGTTTTCATGACAACTGAAGTTACAATAATTACTTGTTTAAGTTAAGAAATGGCTCTATGTGCCCCAGTCAGATCTCAGTTGACCTCATTGGGTCTTTGTGTGCTGACCATAATGTTGAGGTTCATAATAAACTCATCTTTTACATTGAGTATTATATGTTATTTTGAATCTGCTCACTGCAGGTGAGTTGTTTCGTTTTGTGTTTAAGCCTTTGGAGTTTCTAAGATGTTGTCATTGTGCTTTTTTCTACTCTAAATCTGTCAAGCAGTTCCTCCAATTGTTAAGTAGAGCTCTTGAATCTCTGTGTATCCTCCCAACAAACCAGTGATCTGCTCGCCTGCTTTGTTCCTCATCAGTCTGCTTTATATCCCATAGAGTTAGTATGTGCTTGGCAGAAAGCCATTTCAATTATCTTCTGCTCTCACTTTCTCCAAAGTAATCTTATAATCTTTCTGCTACCACCACAGTCCCAACACAGTCTTTGAAAATCACTTTGCATTTTTTTCAGCTCTTTAATGTTAATCAAATATTGGGGCGATGGGGGTCCTGTTGAACGCGTCTGTGCTGGAGACTGTTTAACCCTCCTGTTATGTTCGTTTCTGAGGTATAGCAATAATGTTCGTGGGTCAATTTGACCCGGGGAGTGTTTTATCATGCAATATAGTGTCAGGAACCAAAAAATTCCTCCGAAACATTTTTTTTATCTGATTATTAACTCTAATACTAACCATCTCAATCAAAATTTGTGCAATTATGTTTTTTATTTCTCAGAAATTAAGGATTAATTACGACAACTTACTCAATTACTCATTTGGACATAAAAAATGGGATTTACATTTTTTATGTCCACTGAAAAAAACCTAGACACAAAAAAACAATAATTTCCTTGAAAGTGATCTTTGGTCATTTTTTTTATATTACATTTAATTTTTTTTTTTCAAAGGGTGATCTTTATAATTGAATTTGAGACACACATACTGTTCCGGGTCAAATTGACCCACCAATTAAAATCAAGATAAATGAGTCATGCAGAGAGTATTTATGTTTTCCTCCACTTCTACTGAGTGTCCACTCAGTGTGGGTGGAGTTTGTCCACGGGAACAGAATAGGTTCCCGTCAAAAGTTGTATGAACACCTGCTTTCTCGCAGTTCATTGTGAAGTAAAGAGAGTAGGGAGAAAGTGGGTTTGTGTGTGTCTGCGTGCGTGTGTGTGTGTGTGTGGTGTGTTGTGTTGTGTTTGTGTGTGTGTGGTGAAATAAGGTTCATAGCTGTAAGGAAACAAACAGAATTGGACATTTTTAATCTTTTTTTGCACTTTAACTTGACTGCCGGGTCAAATTGACCCGAACAGTATCGATGTAACAAGTAGACGCAGGGGGGGCTGCAAATGTGTAAAATGAATACATTTTTAATTTATATGTAGAGTTCACCTATTAAGACAAATAGAAAAAGTTTCATGCAATAAAAATACTTGCAACTATTTTTTAAATATTTTTAAACTTTGAAACGGGTCAATTTGACCCGCAACATAATAGGAGGGTTAAAAATGTTTGCTTTGTATTTTTAGCTGTTGTCATTAATAATTCAGCTTGTTGCAGCTTCTTAAAATCTTAGAAAGATGCAGGTCTGTGACATCACGTAGCCAGTTTTCTTATCCATCCATCCATCCATTATATTCCTTTGAACCAGGTTACAGGGTGGCAGCCTAAAACCTCCCTCATACTTCATTCAGTGAAGATACAGTCATGTCATTTCAGGATGTCCATATTCGGACACACCTCATAAATAAATTCCTCAAGAAATATTCCTTCTCCTGCGGGTAAAGCACCAGAGTGGAAGCTGACTAGTGGAAGTGAAATATTAACATTGCGGTTCAAGAAAAAAATTCCACATAAAACACTTCTCACCAAAAACGAAACATTTTGCACAGAGCTTTATGTCAAACAAGTTTTACTTGGGTCTGGTGTGCAGTTTGCCAGACGGATGCATCTCTGCAAACAAAATAATTTCGCCATGCGACTACGTCAGTGAAAGCTGATTTCAGGATTTGTGATGAACCCTTTGTGGAAGCTTTAAGCAGAGAGGCCCAGTCTTGGCCACTTGGGCCAATATTTCTCTTTGTGTTGGAGAAATACCGTCTCTCCAGCTTGTCCTGGGTTTCCACCCGATGAGACCAAAACCTCACCAGGAGCCATCTGGACCGGATCCCAACATGGAGGAGTAGCAGCTCCACTCTGAGTCCTCCAGGATACAGAAGTACTGGATCTCTCTATGAAGGCTGACATTGTGCTAAATCTTTGGTGACAGATTTCTATATCTTTTGTAGAAGTTTTTGTTAAATAAAGGGGATGTATTATGCAAAATTCTCATTTTGCATGTTTTTCTACTGCTTCTAAAAACAACCCAAGAATTAAAGAAACAATCTTGATCTATTTCAACTAATACTTTAAGTCACTGTTTATAAGAGCTGTGGAGTTCTTACTTATTAATGCATTCCTTATGTTATAAAAGTCAGTGGTTTTATCTCAATGTACTTGTACAAAGGACAAGCCTTTTCCCCATGCATCACTGCCACCAAAGGGTTGTAAGTTCAACTGCTGTGTAGAGGTAAAAGTTTCATACTTTCACTCTGACTTGGGGGAACTGACAAGTTAAAGATCATATCTGAGTTTGAGGAAGAACAAAAATGTCCTTCCTGTCAGGAGCATTAAAGGATACATACCTTTTTCACCTTTCATTCATGTCAGCCGAATTGATCTCTGCTGGATGTTTGCATCAAAATGTCTGGTTTTGGTAAAATAGAAATTCAGGTGGCGGCTCAACTCCCACACAGTCTGTCTCGTTCCCTGACTACCACTCTTTGCTTGGCTGCCTCTGACCAACTATCTGGCTGATTGCACTGCCTTTTCCTCCTTCTATGCCCATCAGATCAGTGTTGCTCACAGGCTGAGAGGGAGGATGTGTGAAAAGCTCCTGCAGAGACAGCAACCCCAGGAAATGCCAGCCAAAGAATGACTGAAACAAGGAAAGTGTGTGCCTTCATATGTGTGTGTGTTACATGTCATTCTGCTTCCTCTAGTTTTCTCCCCGTCTGATTTTCCTCACTTGAATGGACAAAATCCTGACATCATTCTAATGCATGAAAGGAATATTGAGGCTGTGTTGCTCTAGCAGAAATGGATCGCTATAGATATGCACTTGCATCAAAATTCAAGACCCTTCAGAGGAAGTCTTAAGATTTTAATCATATTCACATTTAGATATAAAAGCTGCACATAATGTCTCAAAAATGTTTGCATCCAGTATAATGGAACCATGAGATATGGCCATTGTCACAGTTTTATTTATCCTAGTTTCTGTTATTTTCAAGAAGATTATAGTCCAGGATTACCGTGGGTTTAGCTCCACCCACTTCCCCATCAGCTCTGGTCAGTGCCTGTTGAAGAAATCCCCACAGCATGATGCTGCCACTGCTGTATTTTACACCTGGAGTGGAAATCTCAGGATGAATTGTTTTAACAGGAAGTTCTGATACTGAGATAGAGGGTTAATACAGTGAAAAAAGAAAACAAGTGAACTTACCAGAAATGAGTGAATTTGTTACAAGGAATCAAATTAAGACTATCCAAGTAAATATATTATGTTTATTATGTTGTTATGTTAAGCAAATGTAAATAAAGCAAGTTTGACAAACTTAATGTGATTATATGTGGCAAATTAGCTCATTTTTTTTATTGGAGGACTATTCTCTTTTTCAGTGTAGATTCACACAAAGCATTTATTTTAAAGTTAGTGATTAAAGAGCAGCTGTTAATGTAGAACAGCTAGAGCTGTTCTAAGATGGAGAAAGACTGAATAATGCATCCATTTTGGCTTATACGAAAAAATAGGTGAAATGAATACAATAAGCTATTTTAAAATAAAAACATGAGACAGCTTTATTCAGTTTGAACCCTGGATCTAAGATTTTTATTTATCTTGGAGGTATAGTGTCGTCAAAAGGTGCCTCAGCAGACTGGCCCATCAAAAGAGGACCACAGGTGAAGACACGGGGCTTTACAGCGTCGCAAAAACGCTGCAGCCATTGTGTTTCTGCATGAATAAATATGCATAAATGTAATAATACAATAGTGAACTGTGTGGGTACCTCCTACTGGGGTGCCAGTCCCTGTGCTTCTACATCTGGCTTGAGCTTTGAAGTGGCAGGTGTGCCATCAACATGCCACACACATACAAATGCGAAAATATGGACGGAGATGCACACAAACACCCAGAGACACACCGCCAGCAGCAGATTGTGAAATGAGAAAGATAGGTCCTTTCTGGCAAGTACAAAGGACGTGCACATTGTCAGCCTGGCACTCGGGGAGTGTTTTTGAGGCGGCGTAAACAGATTCACACATTCTTTAGGGGCTTTATGGAAACAAAACAGGCTATAAACTGCACACTTGTCTGTTAGAAGTCATCCGGGATGAGCGATGACTTGACTGGAGTCTCACTACTAATGTGAGGAAGACTTGATCTAACACGGTTCCCTCTGCCAATAGCACTTCATGATTGTATTTCATATAAGAACTTGAGATTCAGACTCATGCACACACGTACAGAAGAAAAAACTAACTTAAAATCCTGTTGGAAGCGAGAAAACAGAAAACATTTATAGAGAAACCATAAATCGATTTGTGTTGTCACAACTTCACAAAAGGCTCTCGTACATGTCTGTGTTTAGAAAGATTACACAAGACGAAACAAAATATAATTCTGTCAAACATTGTTTGGACAGCATGTTGAGTGTTTTGATCCCTCGTCGTTTTTTAAGAAGGTAGGTAAACTTAAAGTCATAATTCTATTGGAGTTTCTTACCTGAAATATTTTAACATCAAGAAAAACCACCTGGAGCTAATTTGATGAAGCTACTTTTATAATGCAACGTTGGACTTTAAATGCAGAGCGTTTCACCAGAGGTATGACTCACTTCAGAGCATTACTCTCATTAAAACCATCATCAGCACTATTTCTGATTATTACCATGTTAATGAGATATATCAGAGCATAATCATCACACCGGTTCAAGCGAAGCAGAAAGTAGCAGTAACTCAGGTAATCACATGTTGCAAAAGGCACAAAGTGAATTAGATGGGCTCCACTGTAATAAAACCACAGGTTATGTTCAGGTGGAAAGTGATGAAGTGAAGAAGACCAGCAGCAGGCATTACAATATCAGAAAAACAAACCACAAAGTTTTATCATTTTTATAAGGAAATATGCCATTAATTAAACAGCACAATCAGCTGTGGATGAGAATACTTTAAAACAATTTATGGAAATGTCACAGGAACAATGTACTGTTTTATTTTTTTTTGCATTAAGTAGGATTTTCAGCCCATCCACCTTCTTTTTATTCATGGACGATGAGACTGATACTGCAGTCATTACTCAGTAATTAATGGTAGGAGTTGGAGTGTTTTTGAAAGGCACTTAAATGCTTTGGTTCAGACATTTGAAAAAAAAATACTAACCATGGAGACAGAACATTATTGTAATAAAAGGAAGCGGTCTGTAAGGTTTGTTTTTTGTCACATAATAAAAAGTGAACACCTATTATCAATAGTTTTGCTTATTTTACCATTTCTAATGTCCTTTTCTTTGTATGGAGCTTTATTCACATTTTGTCAATTTTTACCACCAGTTTCACTTAAATATATGTGATGTAATTATTAACTGTATATGTGTGTGTGTGTGTGTGTGTGTGTGTGTGTGTGTGTGTGTGTGTGTGTGTGTGTGTGTGTGTGTGTGTGTGTGCTTGCATACTGTTGCACTGAAAGCTAAAGCTTCTGTGTGTGCATATATTTGTATTTAAATGTGTTTGCTTGTGTGATGTGTGTTTGTTGAATCATCCCGGCATTTGCATGTTTTTTCTGTTACGTGTGTGTGTGTGTGTGTGTGTGTGTGTGTGCGTGTGTGTGTGTGTGTGTGTGTGTGTGTGTGTGCGCGTGTGTGTGTGTGTGTGTGTGTGTGCGTGTGCGCGTGTGTGTGTGTGTGCGTGTGTGTGTGTGTGTGTGCTGGTGATTATGTCTATACGTGTGTGTAGTGTGTCTGCACAGTTCTATTTTCTGTTTTATTTTATTGTATATATATTTTTATAACCTGTCAAGGGTCAAATGGTGACATTTATGTTTGAGCTGCTGTGCATTGACCCTTTTTAAATAAACTTTTTTTCACTTATTGGTATTGATAAACACAAAGTAAGGCAAGTTTAGTTGTATAATTCCCTTTAGCTACACGACAATTCAAAGTGTTTTAAATAATAAAAACATCAAACAAACAAAACAGAATAACAAAAAAGTTATGAAAAGTTGGAATATGAACTAAAATGAGCGATGTTCCAGTTGTTATTAAGGAAATGCAATTCTAGGCAATTTATTTAAAGGAATTCAGCGTTTCAGCAGTTTTGCAGTTTTCTGGAGGTTTGCTGCGGATTTGTGGGGTTATAAAAAGCGAATGTTGTTTCTCCATGTTTGGTTGTGACTCTGGTGATGCGGAGCAGACTTGAACCAGAAGACCTGAGTGGTTTGAAAGGTTGATACAATGGGAACCGACCTTTAATGCATTTTGGTGCTGAGTCATTCAGTTATTTATAACCTGGACAAAGTATTTCATGGTGTTTTCTCTGAGCCTGTAAGGACTTTAGAAATGAAGCTGGGTCACGATGAGTGGAAGACTTGGCCTTCTCGTTTCAACATGATCCAGCCTGTGGGGTCGTCGGAGGATGTGGCCTTCAAGGACCAGCAGGGTCATGTGTTTTGAAGGATCCAGCAGCTGAATTGAAATACAGATATACTCTAATGGTTGTTATGGGATCTTAGTGACCCCAAGATGCCACACTTTGCTGCAGTTCTCTATTAGTGATCTTCAAAACTCTCTAAATATCCTCCTCACTGTGTGTGGTGGCGAGATACACAGGAGTCGATGTCCAGCTTAGCGGCTGGAATGGGTCTGGGTGTTCATATACCAGGAAGGCAGAAAGTCAATTAATCAGGAGTTACTTGGAACTTTTTTCAACTTTTTTCAAGCATAATTTGATGGAAAAAATGGTTACATTTATACATGTGGATTTTTTTAAGGCTTGATTGTGAGCATATCATCTGTAGGGGGAAAAAAATATTGCTTTTTTTCTCATGTGAAACATATGAACTTCAATAAGGGTCAGATTTTTTTTTAAACATTTTGAAGAAAAGCCATAAAAGACAATCTTATTTCAAAGAAATAAAAATGTTTCATCTTCTCACCTTAATAGCCTACCAGTTATATAATACACTGCAATACGCAGTAAAAACTAACATGCACTGTAAGAAAAGACACATAGTAGATTTTTATCCACCAGTCTTGTGCTGAAGAGTCAATGAAAACCAAACGCAAAATAAAAAAGACAAAACAAACAGCGTCAGTGGCGTTATCTGACATAGTGCTCTGAAATTTAAATCAAAGTATTTGATTTGAAAGTCTAAAAAAAAACTACACCAACTTTGAAGTATATGTGTTGATTTGTTGCTTACTAAACAAATTATTTCTCACGGGAAATAAACATTTTGTGGAAATATTGACATCAGTCAGGAATAAATTAGAAGTTCTAATGGATAATCATTCACCAAATGAAGCAGCCAAGTCCTGATCTCAGTCCCTCTTAGCATCTGTGGGCAGAACCAAAAATGTGTGTAACCTTTATCAGATACTCCAGTTCTTTCTTAAGGATTTTGCCAAAATTACTACAAACTATCCAGAGAGTTCTGAGGAAGGAGATCTAAAATTTGATAAGAGAACGTCCCGGCACAAGCACAGATATATTTGCTAATCCTGACTGACTTAAAACACACACACACACACACACACACACACACACACACACCATCCCTCTGAGAAAATGTTTTCCAAAGGGTTTTTTACACTAACCTGATGTCAGATCTAGAGATCACTTCTCAATGCATAGAGGAAAAAACGTCGAACCGCATCAGTACAACTCAGAGTTCAGACGGCTGCGGCACGTCAGGAAGCAATAAAAAAATTGTAACTAATAAAATAACCAGTTGGGGCAGCGGTCATATGCTAATCCCAATCTAGAACTCAAACACCACAGAGAAACTCTCTCAAGAAACCGTGATCCTGCGTTCAAAAATAACCCCATCCTAATGAGTTTTCTCCTCTGTGTGTGTATGTGAGGGCAGGATAGGGCTTCAGCGACAGAGTAATTAAGAGAAACAAGTCTTTGATCTTAATGAGGGCTTTCTGCTCTTGTCAGGCAGTGAGGGGATGTGTACATATGTGAGAGGGTGTGTTTGTGTTCATTCTCCCAGCAGCTTAAAAAAGAAGAAGAAGAAGAAGAAGAAGAGGAGGGGAAAAAAAAGGAGCAATCCCAAAATAACCAACTTTGAAATGAAAAGTAAACTCCGCCACTGTTACGAAGCAGCAGGGAAGTTTTATCCCTCTCCGTCTGCTCTGGTGACTGTCTGCGTTTTTGGCCACTTTGCCTCTGTCTGTATTTAGGTCATTCTGTGTCGAAACAAACAAAAGACATCCTGCATGTGCGCTTTCTTCTCAACTTAATGACTAATTGACTGGAAGATCATTTGAATGCTGAGGAGCAGCAGCAGCAGCAGGAGTCCACTCTATTCAACGGTGAGAGTGATGCATCCAAACAACACCAACAAACACGGCCTGCAATCACTCTGGAGGGGGTGCTCCGCTGAGAACATCATTACCAACCATGTGTTGTCTGAAATCAAAGTGGGCTTTGTTAAAAAGAGCCTGGTAGTGGGAGTGCGCTGTCTGCTTAATCACTGTCCAACGATACGCACACGAGATCCTGTCTGGTTTTTTGGCCACATGAAACAAAACAAATCAACAGAAAAAGGACAAGAAACAGAATTAAACATGGAGAGGCGATGATTGCCCTGTTGATGATAACCCTGCTATCAAACAGAATAGAAGAAGAATGTGGTAGTGCTTGGAAAGTACCATCAAGCTGAATAAAATATAACTCTTTAGTGGAGAACATGATGAGTGAGGTGCTCAATCATTTATTTAGCAGATATGTTATTGCAACATGGCCTCAGCGGTCTCAGATCCTGAGAAGGAGGCTGCTATCTGTTTGGAGTTCCCAGTGATTAACCGAACAGGCTTGTGTTTGGACCATGAGGAGTCCTCAGAACTCAGTTAGCCCTCTGCAAACAAGTACAGGTGAATACCAAGCCCATTACATCCATGACTTTTCTCCTCCAAGGGAAAAAAAACCTCCAACCAGCCAACCAATATACCTAACACACACACACACACACGCACACACACACACACACACACGCACACACACACACACACACACACACACACACACACACACACACACACACACACACACACACACACATCATTCAGGAAAGCAAAACACAAAAAGCGTGATACGGGACAAGACGAGTGAAAAACCATCGGAAAGGTGGATTTTATTTAATTTAATTCAGTTCAGGGTTTTTATGGTTGACAGGAACTTTTTTTCACAACCTGTCATTTTTCCAACCTTGGTGGGTTTTAGGTTGTCTCTCTGTTTTGACTTTGGATAATTGTGGTTGTTGACGTTTGTGACTAATGGTGCTCCATACTGTTTCATTCCTTTGTGTAGAGATTCTTAGCCTTCATGTGTTCGTTTCTCTGTTTCTTGATATTTTTCTGTTAGCTTTTAGCTTCCTGCGCACCAAGATCCTTTTGTGTCCGGCTTATTTCCTCTGTGTTCATCCGTCTCTTTCCTTTAGTCCTTCACCAAGCTGCTCTCCATTCTCCTGATCAGTCTCACCTGGTTGTCATGTCATTCAGTCACCTTCCAGCCTGTCGCATTACCTCTTTATGAGATCCTTCGTAAAGATGACAGATCTCATAAAAATCTAATTAAAGGGAGGATTTTTAATGATCAAACGTCAACAAAACTTACTGAACACTGGTGGAAAACCTATTTCCCACCCCTGTCATTTCTGTCTTTACTGCAGCCAACATTCACTTTGGCTTCAGCTGAATTTGTGGCAGTTGAGAAATATCTGTAAAAAGCAGGTATTTCAACAAGCTGCCTCAAATAATTTTACATTTGCCTTCATATTTTCTGCATTTCTTAAAAAATTTGACCGAAGGGGGGAAAAAAGCAGCATCCTGGGGGTGATGAGGATGTCTCCCAAAGCAGAGGAGAGCATCCTCAGGATGTGGCTGAAAATGCCACAGTTTCATTTCATTAACAGTAGAATCTGACATTCTTGAAAAGACAAAAAACATAAAATATTGCAATGCTTTAAAGCAGAAGAAAAATGATAGATTTTTATTCTTAAACATGTTAGTCTTTCCCCCTGAATCAATTGTATGATGTAGGACTGAACATTTCCAACCCTTGAATGTCCTTTTGTCTAAATCTTTCAGTTTTTTCTCTGGTTGTATATGTTCTGCTGGAAGGTGAACTCCCGGATTCAAGTCTTTTTCTTTTCCTCCATAGTATTGCTCTGACCTACTGCTATGCCCATGCAGGAGAAAAGCATCATCCTCTGTGGGTATTCTGATGTGTTCAGGGGATATTGGTAATGTCAGTACAGTAGTAGGATTTTTTGCATAAATGAAAAATGTTTGAGCGGCTGCACAGTGGTGCAGTTGGTAGAGCTGTCGCCTTGCAGCAAGAAGGTTCTGGGTTCGATTCCCGGCCCCGGTCTTTCTGCATGGAGTTTGCATGTTCTCCCTGTGCATGGTGGGTTTTCTCCGGGTACTCCGGTTTCCTCCCACTGTCCAAAAACATGACTGTCAGGTTAACTGGCCTCTCCAAATTGTCCCAAGGTGTGAGTGTGTGTGTGCATGGTTGTGTATCTCTGTTTTGCCCTGTGACAGACTGGCGACCTGTCCAGGGTGATCCCGCCTCTCGCCCGGTACGCTAGCTGGAGATATGCACCAGCAACCCCCCTGACTCCACTGAGGGACAAGGGTGTAAAGAAGATGGATGGATGAAAAATGTTTGGGTCTCATTTGATCAGAGCATCTTTGAGGAGGTTTTCAGCAGCAGCTGTCTTCTGTAAAAACCCGGTTCATGGAGTCTGTCACTAATAGCTGCTGCATCAGAAATTCACACATAAGCTGGAAATCTTTAATAGTAAGATTAAATTACCCTCAGGTGTATTTAAAAGATGAAATCTGAAGCCAGATGGATTTTATTTAGTGTTATCAGAGAAAAAGAGGCCCCACTGCTCTGAATTGTATTTGCTGAAAAACAGCGAAACTTGTATATTGCTTTCCTTCCACTTCTGAGTCATGCTCCGCTTTGTTTTGGTTTATCAAATAACGTCCTCATAAAATATACTCAAGTGTGAAAAGTAATAACACACAATGCGGGAAGCTTCAAACAGTATGAATACCTTCTCAAAGCAATAACTTCTTACTGAAGGAGACATAATGATCAAATAGAGCCACTCATTCTGTAAGTGGTTAAGATTTTTTTTTTAATTACAGTACTGCATAAGATGACAAATTATAGTTAAGCTAAAATACCATCATCCACCATCCTGAACTGGAAAAGCATCGTCCTCTTCTCTTGCAGGGCAGAAACGCAGCGCCGGGCCGGAGAATGTGTTCGTGTGTCAGCGAACGTTAAAATAAATACGCAGCACAAACACATTGTGCTGTGCTGTGCTGTGCTGTGCACGACTCACACAATCAGCATATTCCATGTGCAGATTCATTTATAGAGTAGGCAACGCCGTGGCGCGCTGCCACCTGCATCCAACAGCAGGTTTCTGCCTTAATGAAGCTTAAACGAAGGCTACAGAGAGCGCCGCTGAGGAGACAGGAGCTGCTGGAGCTGGCAGCAAAAATACTGCAGATTTTAACCTACTAGAACATCTATTTATATACTTATATAAATATATATTGCAAATTTCGTGTAACCTTACATAGACAGCACAAAAATGTGAAAAAGGCAGCCTAAATTAATCAGATTTAATCTGGTTTTATGAAACTCCTTGTTGAACTTTGTGGCCCAGAACTTTAGCATGAAAGTGGAGACTCATTGTTATCATAAGCTTCGTTTACATTAGTCATAACATTACAAAAATAAATTTGCTTAATGGAAACACTCTCTCGCTTTTTGATACAAACTTTTTTTACACTAGGATGAAGTGGTTGTAGGATGAGCCATTATTTTACACGCTTATCCCTAGTGAGGTTATTGAAATAAATGTATTTTGCGAAACCTCACGTCACACTAGTCTCAACATCAACAGCCTGACGTTACTACTGCTGAAACAACAAAGAAGACAACAGGAAGTCGTAGCAGGATGGTGGTTTGTTTTTGTGTTTTCAGACAATATGCAGCTGGTTCCACCAGAGCTCTACCAGAAAGGCTCGTAAAAAGTCCTGCTGCATTCAAACAGGTTGAATCCAAAACTCTTCAGTTAAACTGAATCTTCCAAATTTGCTCCCAAGAAAAAGGTTCGTGTCTCTCCTGAATTAGACGCCAACGTCTCCTCTGATGGTTGATGGATGATAAGCGCTATGGATTATGAATATATGTCATATAAACGTTTACAGTCGCTGAAATGATTATTAATGACTTATCGTATGAATTAGTTTATTAACATGTGATTTTAATTTTATTGTGTTTTTTGGACATTAGATTTTCGTACATTTGTAATGGAAACGCAGCTAATGTCGTGTTCTTGACTTAAGATGGAAACAGGTATCATGTTTGTCCATGATATATGTACAACAATAAGCTTATTGGATCTTATTGGACAATGAAGATCCTGTTAAATAACTAACTTGATGATTTTGACAAAGCTTGATGACAGATTAGCAACAAAATGATGCGACCACTTTATAGCTGTACTGATCATATAGCATTCAATCTGTAGTTCAGAGATTAGTAGTGTTTATCAAATATATGGGAAAGTTTTCACTGCCTGATTTTCCTTTAATATGCGACTAGAAAGAGATTAGCTAAATGTAAACCCTTTTTAAAGCAAACATGATTCCAGAGTGGTTTGACCTAATTTAATGATCAAATGTCAACAAAAACTTTCTGCAAACTATTTAGCAGCATAATATGGACCAAAAATCTTTCTGCTGTACGTTTATCACAACATATTTGTTTACAGTGCTGATTTTAAGGTGTTAAAGAAGATAACTTGTATTTAAACAGATTAAATTGCTGTATTATCTTTTCTTTTGTTTGAAAAATCACTGCACACAAGTTAAAGAATACCATTTGTTTAAACTATTTGAGAATTTGAGTGAGTTTCATAGTTCAGTAAAATGGTGTTTCGTATGTGTAAGGAATTAACTTTTACACTTATTTAAACTGTATAAAGTATAAAAAGTGTAAATACGTATCCATAGAAATTCTGTTTAAGTATATGCAGAGGCATTTTCCCTTTATTCCCTTTCCAAATTTCTCTAAGTGACTTTTACGTTACATCTGAGAAATAATTTCAAAGAAGGTTCCAGCAAATTTACAAACTGCCCAGAAAGTAGAACTCCACAAAACATTTACGTAAGTAAGTCACCTTACTCAGCGCTAGGATCTTAGTCTTGGAATGAGAAATCAACCCGAAAGAAGTTGATGAAAGCCTCCTACATCAAAGAACTGCAGAATAATTAACAAAAATATTCTGTTTTATGTATATCAGAGCAGTTTCCAAAAATTATTCATGCACACACAGAGAGAAAGAGAGACTCACACACAGAGTATAGCCTCCACAAACTTGTTAAACACATCAAACAGCTCTGAGAAATGCAGATATGTCAGTGGGTAAATGAACAAATGTTTCTCTCTGCCTGAAAACATGACCTTTTTAGAGTGCCGTCTGCTTTCTGTTTGTGGGACGCAGACGATACGAGTCTTAATCAAACTGGAGCGTTTGGTCCAGGCGGCTGCTGACAGCTTCAGACAGTTTCTCATTACTGAGCTGGCATTTAGCATTTAGTCATTTTAACATTCAGTTCCACTCCTGTCTGCTGACTCAGAGCACAGTCTGCGCTCTGCTACTCCAAACACACCCAAACACTCTCCAACAAGGCTTGAAGCCCCCTTAATAGGACAGAAAATGCTGACTAATGCACTGATTAAGGCTGATGAAGAGTAATACACAGAGATACAAGGTCAAGAGAAAATGATGGAATTTTTTCCCGCCTTTCTTGGCTCACTCATTTTTTGCTTCATTTGCCCAGCTAATTTGTTTTATTGATTGCTTGAGGCTTTTCCTAATATTCGCACAAGCGCACACCTCTCCCTGTGTGCACTTGTTTGTTTTCCACCCATGTGAAAAATGTTATTAGATTTCTGAATACAGCCCTGCTGGATTCATGCCAAAATAAACAGAATCAACAGTCTTTTAATCATGTGTAATTTCCCGTGAAGCTGTGTGACCGAACTAAAAAAAAAAAAAAAAAAAGAGAGAGAGAGAGAGTTTGTGAGAAGCCAAACAAAACGTATCTATGAATTTCCCTGAATCAATTGGCTTCTGGCAGCGATTCAGAACCCGGCGCGTCTTTGGGCTCCCGTCAGTGTCATTTTGTTTCACGAGGAATGCTTTGTGAAGAACAGCATGGAAACTGATTACAGCCATCAAAAGCTCCCCGGTCTCAGCCATATTGATTTGAAAGACTACAGGGATAAAGTGATAGTTGGAGAAAGAAAGCATCAATCACGTAGGTTACTGATAGGACAACTTTATCCTCACTGGATTCTAGTCTAGTGGATCATTTTCTTTTGTTACACCTGTGCTGCACACGTCCCTCCTCCATGTATGTGTTTGAATTGTCTGTTTTTGAAGTCAAATTAAAACCCAGATGTTTAAACTCGTATGTTTTCCTTACAGGCGCCACATGGAAAGGACATATGCATGGTGGTAGCACTTTAGCTAAACCTTCAAAAACTACAATAAACAAGATGTACCAGTTTTATAACCAGTTTGAATGATAAACTGAACTTGACTGCACAGTCTGATAATCTGGAATGTTAACTTGGAATATATGACTGGATTACATTGACTCTTTGTTTTTTAAGTTCCTTCTTGAGAAATGGTGCAAAAACAATAAAACTGAATTGAATAGAAAAATTCAGCGCAGTGTCAAGTTGGTAAAAATTAACTGCAACAAATCCAACATGGCTCCCACTCACACATATCTAAAACATACTAACACTTCCACCAATAAATGCTTTATTTGTAATTCTGATGGTCTACATTTCTTTTAGTGATCAAAATGTTGGAAATGAGGTAAGTAAACTATTTACTGCAACTACTCATGCCGACGTAGACAATCTTCAAAAATCAAACATGAAAACATGAATATTTCTGAATCCTACTGCCACTGAAATGTTCCGATGAACGTGATTTACTAATATGTCCACAACAAATATCCATGATTTGTTTGGAGTGATGAAATAAGAAACTTTTTGTTGTTTTAACTTCATCATTGTGCAGTATTGCTAAATCTGTGATGTGTGGTTTTGGATAAAGTTATAATTAATCCTGTGAAAGAAAAAGATTATTCCAAATGTCCATATGTTGCTTTAGAATTAGATCAATAAAATACCAAAACCTCAAATTTGGACAGTGTAAATGACGAAAAACTAAATATTCCTTTGAAATAAGAATAAGAATAATGCCAATTCAATCATTTCAAACTTTTCTTTCATTAGTTGAAACAAAGAGGACTTTAGAAAGACAGACATCAACTTAGTAAACTTTTGATTTCCTGTTAGCCTTTGCAGCACGATCATGAAAAGACCTGCAAATCTGTCCACTTTGACTGCCTGGACATCTTCAGCAAGGCAGATAATTCACAGAAAAGAAAAGAATAGATTGAAAATGACAAAGTGTTGTCAGAAGGCAGCTAGAAAAAAGAATCAGTGCACTCAAAGATGCAGCTTTAATCATGGAGGTGGTATAGAACGAGCTCAGGTACTGTCAATCAGAGCTGTTGCAGCCGTCTTCCTAAAAGCTAGCTTTATGGACAGCACAACACTTCTGCAGGCCAGCAAATGCATCAGACATGGCTCAGGGATTACCGACAGAAAACACAGTTTAGGCAACTGGCCAAAAGCAACGACAGAGTGTGCAAAATGTATTAGTTTACCGGTTTAATCTGCAAGATTAACCTCTATATAAATACATTTGTGTAGTAGTTGTGATGTGACATGAAACGGCAAAGAGCAGAACCAAAATGTAAGGTGAAAATAAATACATTTACTTTACAAAGGAAACTCAGGGATTTACCAAAGGTCAGAGAAATCTGAAGTAATAAACGACAAGACGAACGAAAGGAATGAACTGAATCTGGAAATAAATCTTAAATAAAGCAAAACACAAGGACAAAGTAGGGGCTGCACAGTGGGGCAGTTGGTAAAGCTGTTGCCTTGCAGCAAGAAGGTTCTGGGTTCGATTCCCGGCCCCTGTCTTTCTGCATGGAGTTTGCATGTTCTCCCTGTGCATGGTGGGTTTTCTCCAGGTACTCCAGTTTCCTCCCACAGTCCAAAAACATGACTGTCAGGTTAATTAGCCTCTCCAAATTGCCCCATGTGTGAGTGTGTGTGTGTGTGCATGGTTGTTTGTCCTGTGTGTCTCTGTGTTGCCCTGCTACAGACTGGCAACCTGTCCAGGGTGACCCCGCCTCTCGCCCAGAACATTAGCTGGAGAGGCAGCAGCACCTCTCCAGCTAGACCATGATGTGCTGTAAATGCTTAAATAAAAAAAAAAGTCTGCAGATGAGTTGACCAAAGCTTTTATGTTGACTGAAAAGGCCAGACTCAAATTCATACTCGACAGTTCTGTGTTTAGCATCGATAAATAACGAAGCCGTGACCTGATGAACTCTGCTGCCCATCGATCGAGGGATGGATATAAACAATTGGCTGCCACAAATAATTGATCCATCAGTGAACCACGTCTGTGATCCCAGATGTGGATTTTAAAATGGGAATTTTACTATTTTGGTGAAGAAAAATAACTTAGAGGTCAGCTATGAGTGAAGATAAGTTGCTGATTATAAAGAAGAAATGCTGAATGTTGAGAAAACAGTGAGTGGAAATGATTAAACTTACACTCACGATTGAATAGTTAAAACAAAGAGCTCGAGTCACCTGGTCTGTCATTACTGTAGTTTATATGTTGGCATAAAATGCACCAGATCTTAACTTAGTTTCCACTGAATGTGAAGCGGCTGGGATGAAATGAATCACCTGCAAATCCAAGATTTTGGTCTTTAGCCAGAAAAACGTTAAATATCATCTCACTGTGTGAACTGGTTGAAGTGGCTGGGAAGAGAAAAGTCAGTTTCTCTGCTCAGGCTGCTGCTTCCTCAAATCGACCCCAGATTATGCAGAAAATAACAGACGGATAATAAAAATACTGAGGTTTAATGTCAGTTTGACAGCAGCTGTAAAAATATTCATCATACTCATTCATACCCCTCACGCTTTTGCACATTTAATTAGATTATGGCTGCAAACTTCAACAGATTTTCTGTGAGGCACCAACTCAAAGGAGTGTTTAAATATAAGATGAAAGAAAAATGACTCATTTTTATGTTTTACAAAAATCAGAAAAGTGTGCGGTTGTTAATCAGAGATCCCTCTGAAGGCCTGTCTCTACCAGATACCAGCTTTACCAGATCTTCTGTGCTAAACATTTAATTCCTGAGCAGATTGGATGGACAGTTACAGATTCTAAATTAGATGTAGATCTGTCTGTTTTCAGGTTTTTTATAAAGTAACTCTGCTTTAAGATTCCCCATAACTTTATTCCCAACCTGCCTGCTTTGTTCTTTGGTGTTGGTTTTTAAATTTTGCTGTTTTATTATTGGAAGAGTTTCCTGAAATTAATCACCATAAACTCTTCTGGGTTTTATTTAAGAAAATGTTTTAAAACTATCTGAGTTGATGTAAGAATCCCACTTGCTTTATGTATCGGCACAATGGGGAAATAGCGCCCCCTCTCTGTGTGGCTGGTTATATACTGCTGGCTCCTGTACTCAGTGCCAGTCTGTGAAAGCTGCACGAGAGGCGAGTTGCATCCTTCAGCACACCGAGTAGAAAAATGTATTTATTCACTTAGATAAATAGTGTGCAATTAATATTTACTAGATACGTGCCTGGCACCAATTTTTGTACTTTTAATTTGATCATAAAACACTTCATGTGCTAAGTTAAAAAGCTAACATAATGGACCTTACCACAGGGCCCGCCTTTCATTGGCTAATGCCCATTTTACGTCACAGCGCAGCTATCACGTGCGTGACCGTCTCACAAACTCACGCTAATGTACATTGTGGACTAGCAGACCGACAGAAAGTTTTTGCGTCAGGACTCGATAAAGAATGGTTCTCCACCGTCAGTGGGGTACCTGTACAGGCGATGTCAGGTATCCTGATCGTGTTTGTGGAACTAAAATTCACAGATTTCCAAAATCTGAAACGGAAAGCCTTGCTTGGATCAAAGCTTGTGCACGACTGCATTTGCAGCTCAACCGTGTAGGATCAATAAGAACAATAAGAGCTGGTGTAAGTATTATTGCTTTGCTTTCTTTGTGTTTAGTGAATGAAAAAAATAGTCAATAATAAACACATCCATTATGAAAACCATTTAGCCAAGTACAGCATAATGGCAGTACCGATACAACTTCTCCATCCTGAAGCCTGTCTGTTACAGTCTTACGTTAGCTGAACAGATCAATATGCAATGTGTACCGTATCTGACATACATTAAAGATTTTATTTTACCTAAAAAGGCTTTTTACTAAACTGTAATCGTTTTAGCCACGCTAATTGTGTTAGCCTCCGAGTACCATGTATCAGGCCTAGGCACATACGAACATTTGCCAACAGAAATCACCTTCAAAACCACGAATGCCCGACTCACCCAGCCTTGCAAGAACAATAGGCATCAGTGATCTTGTCCACAGCTATATTTATGCTGAGGGTCTGAGGACCTGCTGTTTTCCTCATCGACTGGTAGCATTTAGCTGCAACTCGCACAATGTTGGAGGCATTGCGTGGCTAAAACATCTTGATGTCGTCCAAAAAAGATGACATGAACTTGTTTGTTCCCTTGTCGTGGCTGATATATTTTTAAAATCCGGCAGAAATGCTAAACTAATCCACTCAGAAATACTCTGCAGAGTCGGTCGAAATGAAATTACATATAGAAGCTAAGCTCTGCGAGGCTCTTTGTTTGTGAGATATGAAGTCACGTGAGACTTTCGAGGGGCGTTTCTGGGCGGAGCTTGGTAAGGTCCATGCTCGCTCTGTTCTAGTGTGCTGATTGAAGCTGAGCCGTTGCACTGATTCGAACCCGATATGTTCTCATTCAGGAAATAAACTGCAGATCGCCCAGAAACTCCTTGTCTTCATTGAAAAAAAAACTACACAACGCAGAGTCGAGGGGTTACTAGGGCCGGCCTGGTACAGTGGAGTGAAGTAGAACCCGGTTACATTGGGTTTCTAGTTACATTTACTTGAGTGATTAAGTAAATATATATATATATATATATATGTATATATATATATATATATATGGAGTATTTTTGCTACACTGTACTTTTTCCTTTCCTTGAGTAAAAATATGTTGAAGTAGTGCTACTGCTACTTAAGTATAATTTTTGGTTGGTCTATACTCATATCTGAAAATTAAGCATTGTGTTGCTTCCACTTCACAAATATGCACAACTCCATATTGCTCTTTTGCATGCAACCCCAATAAAATACTGGCAGATTTTGTAAATGCCACTTGGTGAAAAAGTTTGCAGGGGAATGAAAACAGCCCCCCAGTAAAATACAGGCCATCCAACCAACTGGAACTGAGTCACATTTTCTTCCCGCGCTGCAATACAGCAACTAATTTTGACTTCAGCAGAGAAATGGAGAGAGAGGGAGAGGGAAAACAAACTGCAAATAAAAATACAACCCAAACCGCTGCTCCTGATCTATTTCTGCTCCCTAATCTCATAAGTGACTCTCTCTTGGAAGAGCAATCCTTGTTGCACCGGTGTTGGTAACTCCAGCCTCTCAGAGGACCAATACTTCTGTAAATCCCACAGCGGCGAGGCTGTCTGTGCGACTGGTAATGGGACTTTTAAATGACTACCAGCAGCTACCTGTGCTGCACACCTCACTGCTGCACAACACATTATCAGGAGATTATCCCCCGGCGTGGAGTGAATTCTTATCTTTTCATTGCAGCCGGGATTATTTTTGCTTGCTGTTTCGAAGGCACAGGTGGCAGAGTTGGTGATGTAATGAAAGTCCAAGCAATTAAATTAGAAACTCCAAAATGGAGGTTTATATTAATACATTATTCTACACGCTCCGTAAGTTCAGATTTATTACTTTTTTTATCCCATGACTCAGTGAACTGGCACGACTGCAGCAGAACTTCTTTACCAAACCAAAAAGCATCTCTCCAGCAGCAGCGTATCAGACTTCCCAGGTGACACACATGTCCTCCTAATTTCCACAGCAGCAGTAATATGGCAGCCAAACCCACTCCCAATCAGCCAGAAACCAAATGAAGAACAGTTTGAATCCAATATGCAGAACGAACGCGGGAGAATTTGTGTGTTTATCAACTCCTGTTGCACATGTGCATTCTTATGTGCTGCACACGAGAAGAGATTCTCAAGTCCCAATAGATGTAATTATTTTTCACTAGCATGCTCTTATCTCTGCATGAGTATGGAGGTATTTCTTATTATTCTGTCTCTGTTACGTAGCATGTGTCTGAGGAAACACACACTCACACACAAGGGCAAAAATACGGCGCAGAAAGACACAAATCTCTGCACTTCTGTGGTTTTCATTTTTTGGCTGAAGGAGAACTCTTCAGAACATTTCTTTTTCTTAAAAGCTGCACTTTTTGGTAGTTGAAGGTGAGCGGAGGAGTGCAGAAAATACCAGCGGAAGAAAAATTAAAAAAAAGAAACTGCAGCGCAGCAAGCTTACAGTATCAAGGGGGATCGGTTCAAGTCGCTGGAACAAACACCATCTTTCATCTTGCTCGGGAGCAGGCGTCTGAATTAACTCCATGTGTGGCATGACTGCCTATCAGGTTGGCAGGCACGGGGCTCATGTGCCGAAGAGTGGGATGGGATTCACCCCGAGAGGCGCGAGATGACACGATCAATTACATCAGCTAAAGGCTTGCAGAAGGTGTTAAAAAGCACTTTTGTGAGAGCTGCACCTGAATGAAAGCAGCCGAGCGTTGCTCTGCCGCTGCCATGGCCGCCATTCAGCACCACGGACAACAGCCAGCCTGCAGCGGCGGCGCCTCTTCACTCATCAGACGTCTCTTCTTAACCCATTAGTCCAACAGGTTTAAGTAAAGAGACGTCTGATGAACAGATGAACACTCGTATATTGAATTTGGAAAACTGGGGCGACGCAGGAGGCTGTCGGTTTGAATGTTATAGGAAAAACATTAACACAGTGCGGGGGATTTAGTCCAGACTCTATGCAGCTGTTTTATGGTTTCCTGTTTTTAGCCTAAACCTTATTTAAAATAAACAGTCAGTTTGCATGTCATCAGGATAAGAACGGGATTTTCCCTTGGTCAAATAGAAGTAAATAATTTAATATCCTGGTAAATAATGAACGAACTGAACCAGAGTGTGTGTCCACTGATAAGTTACCAACCTCAGTGAAAAGCTTACTTCCCAAACTTCAAAAGTTTGTTTTAGATAAGGTCAGACGTTTAACTAAAAGTAAATCTTTTTATTCCAATTTACCTCAAATGTCACTTAACTCCCTAAACTTCTGTAATTCAGAAAACTTCACTTAAACCTGATCAACTAAAGAAAGAAAATAAATAAATGACACCAGAGATTCTGAAATTAGTTTCGTTTTCTTACATTTCTTAAAAAACTTTTTTCTCTTAATTTTTCAGAATTTTATGTTTAGTAAAGTGAACACATGACTTGTCATTAGATAGTGTCATTATCCACAGCTGTGAGTGTTTTAGTCCTCTTGCTGTGATTCATGTCCTGATCTGGTGAACTGGTTTGTATCGAGTGTCTTTCTTCTTCTCTCCTGTTTCCGGTTTTAGATTCATGTCGTTCTCACTTAGCTGCTGGTTAGTTAGATTCTCTGTGTTTCCATTCAGTTTCTCCTGAACCTATTATTTAACTTTTCCTAAGTTCCCTGCTTGGTTTCTTCCCCCCAGGTTAGATAATCAACCCAGGACTGATAAACAGAATGTGTGATATGCCGTATTGTTACTGTATGTGATGGTTAAAGAGTTCCATCCATCCATCCATCCATCCATCCATTTTCTTTCACCCTTGTCCCTCAGTGGGGTCAGGAGGGTTGCTGGTGCCTCTCCAGCTAACGTGCCGGGCGAGAGGCGGGGTCACCCTGGACAGGTCGCCAGCCTGTCACAAGGCAACACAGAGACACACAGGACACACAACCATGCACACACACACTCACACCTAGGGGCAATTTAGACAGACCAATTAACCTGACAGTCGTGTTTTTGGACTGTGGGAGGAAACCGGAGTACCCGGAGAAAACCCACCATGCACAGGGAGAACATGCAAACTCCATGCAGAAAGACCGGGGCCAGGAATCGAACCCAGAACCTACGTTCTGCCAGGCAACAGCTCTACCAACTGCGCCACTGTGCAGCCCGGTTATAGAGTTTCGTTGATTTTATTTTTAAGGCATTTTCAGGGCTTTCCATTTATTTGACATTTTCACAATTCCAGGCTTTTTGTTACTTCATTTTGTCAAGTTATTTTCTCAGTTACTTCTGCGTTGGGCCCTGTTTTCTGTAAATCTAGACGTTTGCATTATTAATCCTTTGCTGTCCTTTAGTCGAGTTCACAAAACACGCAAACATGACAGCTTTAGAGTTCAGGAAAAATCATTTTGGACAAACAAGCAAGAGAAATTTCAAGAATACTCAACCCTTTTCTTAAATAAAACTACTACTTGACAATAGTTGCCTTCCTCTTTTAGGTGTAAATTGTTGTTGACAACAATATATTAGTCTTGTGGTTAAATAATAATGGTTTCCCTGAGGGTTTGTGTGGGTTAATTACTTGGCTGCTACAACAGATAACAATGCAAAGTGGGACGCTGCTGACCTGGACGTTTCTCGACACAAAACTCGGGATTTGTTCATTTAGTTTGTATGAGAAGCTAAATCTTACCATGTTTGTAATCTAAATTGTTTATTAGAGTGAAATTAGAAAGTAATCAATCCCTCAGACAGCTGTTTGCATTTTCCCTAGAAGTCCCACTGCATCTCTCCCTCATGATGCATTCGTTTCACAGCAAACCTCAGGCAATAGGAAACAGAAAACACAGTTTTTCTCTCATTCTTACTCCACTCCTTCTTTGCTATCAAAACTGTGATGAGGCTGAAGCTGAGTAACACTTCACAGCCCAGCTAGACTCAGAAAGAGATTGACTAGAGGAGACAGAGACAGACTGAGAGGCCATGGAGATGAAGGAATCAGGGTCAGACCAGAGAAAGTGAGACAAAAGAAAGAAAAGGAGGGAGTTGGATAATGAGGACCCACTGAGCAGAGTCTCTCTCCACTGGTGTATTTTACATTTCACATCATATTTCATTCCTACTGTCAGATTCCTGGGTTTGAGATTCTACCCAGGGCAGACAGATTGACAGATTATTTTTCATCAGCCACACATTTCCTTTCCAGCTCCCACAACTGTAAACCTCTGAGTAAATGACTGCCATAAATCCTGCTAAAACCCACATATACTTCTGCCATATTCCTGGTGACAGCTGATTATTCCTGCAGTGTGTGTTCACAGCTACTCTGTATTAATCTGGAATCAATGAGCATGTCACCGGTGTGTGTGTGTGTGTGTGTTAATTCAGATGATCTGCAGTGATAACAAAGGAGTCGTTAAATAGCTAGAGAAACTGAAATGAACACACTCACTGAGCACTTCTCACCCAACTTTGAAAACAATTTATAGATTGATTTTTTTCATCATTTGGAAGAGAATCTACAGTTTTTGTTGCAGAGTTTATTCGGAAAGTATTTGCTAAAATATAAAGGAAAAGTTTTTATGTCTAAATATTTAAGACACAAAATGCCTTGGATTAAATTATACAAATAGTGGGAAAATATATATATATATTTTTTAATTTCCCTAATATCCACATAATATGTTAACATCCATTCTTCTACCACTTTTAAAATGAAACTTGGAGAGAGATTTATTTCTCTCAATTCTGTAGAAAAACATAAATGTACATTAAAGTTGGAGACTTCTAGAGTCACAGGGTTGATAAAGCGTCTGGAAAATTCATAATTACATGAAAACTTGTTCTAGTTTGTTCTTTGGAGTACACAGCTTAAGAGTCATCATGGAAAATACAACTGTGGACAGAGCAGGAGCTATTCAATGTTTTTAAAATCCTGGGATTAAAGGTCTAATATGCAAATTCCAAAAACCGAAATAATATTTACATAACTGCCCTCCATCCATGCACAGGTTTCTGTCTCATCTGAAAAGGATGTCATTAACAGCTAGCCTCCATATGCTAGCGGAGAGCAATGGGAGACGTCTACCATGTCCTCTGGTTTCACATCAGTTGCCAGAATTGCCCCATATTTATTTTTCGGTAACATATTTGAGGAAAAGTGATCCTGAAAGAAAATCAGTGACCTGCCCTGCCTAAGTGTAGGTATGAATGGTATACATCTCAAGCAAAAGAAAAAAAATAGAGAGCTATCCACCAGTGTTGTGGATTTCATTTGATATGATAATGTCACCTTTTGTGATTTTTTAATTACACTATGCAATATGCATTCTTAAATTTGTTGGGGTTTTATACGTTACTCGTCTGGATCCACTTTGAAGTAGGTCGCTTATTATCAAACCTTTTGTGAAACAAAGACTCATTTCCTGTGAGCAAACGGCATCACAATGAGGGTGATTGATAATGTTGCAGTTCAAGTGGCACCACTGATGTTCCCTTTAATTGGAAGAGCAATTCCTGCACCTACAAGCTGTAAAAGCATGTCGCCCAGAAACCTCTCTGCAAAAAAATGTTGGTTTTATTCACACAAACATTTTATCAAATAACTGGACTTTTCTATTTAAATTATCATTTGCCTTTGAAACTCTTGAGCAGTAGCTTTGCTCTGGAATTACTTTCTTCATCATTGGTGCCAATCAAGCTATTCAGAAGTCCTCATTCAGATTTGACCTTCACACCCTGTAAGGTGAAGCGTTCCTCCCTTCATATAGAGGAACATGCTGTCACTCCGTTATGAAAGCATCCTGCGCAGTCCGGCACAATCAGGTCAGCCGAGAGGCGACATCTGGTTCCAAGGGATCAAATGTGAGATTAGACTTCAAACAGCTCCAGGTAGCACCAGTCAGACTGTCACACCTGGACCTGAAATAACGAAACAAAAAGTGTACTGGCATGTGATTTATCTTTAACCAGAACCTTAGGATTTATTCTACTGCAGGGAGGGAAACTTAATGACCATCACCAAAAGTGTGTTTGTCAAGACTAATAAAATAAGCAGTGGTCACTGTAGATACGGACTTTTCATCGATTTTTGGAGGGGGCAAAATGAATCTATGTAGCTAATAATGTGGTCCCCAAACTACAGCCCGCGGGCCGGATCCTGCCCGCCTACACATTTGGTCCGGCCCCCTGAACAATATTTTTTTTTATATATATTGTATTTTCCGGTTTATATGTGGATTTTTCTTCAACCACCAGGGGGCTCTGTAGCAGGAAGTGTGTCCTGTAAACTGAGGGTGTTTTGTTTTGCATGGCGCATTGCTGCCATCTGTTGGACTTTTAGGGAACTGCTTGACTTTTATGTTGAACAGTACGGTTGTTTGCTAGCGGTAGAGCAGATGAACACACGTGTTTGTTATGAACGCCGCATTCCAGGTTGAGTTCTTTCAAGCAATGCCTGTAAGTAGCAGCTTATACTTCAAAACAAGCCTTTATGTTAACATATGAGGAATTCATATGCAAGTTACTTTCCCTCAATGGAATATATACTAGTCAGTCCCAGTGACCGTTTCACTAACGTGCTTTCTGGGTAAAAATCAATTGAGAAACGTGCACAGTCTAACACACATGTGCAGCTCCGTACAGCACCAGCAGGTCTCCTTCACTGCCGCACAGGTGTAAACCCAGCTTTGTAGCGCTCATGTTGCGTTTAAAGGCGGCTCGGAAAAACAGGTTACCACATGTTAACAACTGATGAAACAGTTTTAACTGCTGATAAAAGTGACAGAGGACACAGATATGGGAAGTGTGGAAGCCCCTACTGTATCAAATTGACATAGGAATAACAGAGAGTTGGCCACTCTGAGGTAAAGACCCAGCACAGAAAGCGTTCAGTTTTCTTTTTTCATCCAGACGGCTTCCCGCGACCACCCCCCTGCAATGCCACGGCGCCCCCCTTAGGGGGCGCGCCCCACCGTTTGGGAACCTCTGGTGTAGACATTAAAAATTCAAAGCTACTCTTTGTGATAAAATGTTAAGTGGTCTATTTTACAATATATATATATATATATATATATATATATATATATATATATATATATATATATATATACGTATATGTCAGATGAATATTTTTTCAGCTCTCGTTGTGTCTTGAGAGAATATTCCAGGTGACTGCATGTGTGTATTTACATCAGGACCTGTTGATAAAAACAATCAGTTTAAATTATAATAAAGTATGCAGATGTAAAAAATACCACAGAAAATCCAATGACATGTTGATGTCATCCTAAATAAAAACTAAAATGAACACAAATGACAGCAGCAGTCTGGGCCATCAGCTGCACACTGAGCTCATCCTTCCTGGTTTTTATGGCTCACATCCTTCCTAATGAGTCCAGACTACAACATCAGCATCATCCTAATCACTCCACGTCTCACTACTTACTTTTAAGCAGAAAGTCATTCAGCTGCCATAATAATAACTTCTTCCTGTTGCGCTTCACCTTAAGCAAGTTTTCAGCTACATCCGTTTCAGTGTCATAGACCTCAGTCAGCACACTATGCATTTAGCTGGTGCCAGAGTCTTAATTTTTGATGAAAATCTATTGATATTGATATACTGAGAGAGACTCACAGTGCTGTAGATAAGGTATTTAATTTGCAAAGATGGAGGACATGTTTTTAAAACATTAAAACCATATTCTGAGCCTGCAGAATGAAGCTTCTTTCTGCTGGGTGTAGAAATAAAAATAACCACTCTCATAATAATTTCTGCATGAAATTATTTCTCTGAACTCTGAATTAAATTTTATGCCCGAGGCTTTAGAACCATTTTTAATGGGAACCCCTCTGGGTTGTTCCGCCATTGTCCTCCTTCCTACCATCTTCTTTCTGAGCTCAAGTTGTTTCTCCCTTCAAGATAAAAACAGAGACTTTGGTCGAAAACAGACATCAATTTAAACCTCCTGAATGGTGAACTCAGGTACATTTTGGGTACGAAAACCCAAAATTTACCTGCAGCTTTTAGTCCTGTGTGACCTCAGAGCTGAAGGAGGAAGTAAAATGTAAAACTGTAACTTCAAAGCATGTCTGTGTGAAGCAGTTTCAGCGTTTCCTTTGAAGACAGGCAATGAGTGATAAAAGACGAAAGAGAGACTAAAGAATTTAATACTGAAGGCAGAAACCCAAATGATCTTTCAGCACAAGAAAACTGCTGAAATCAGTCAGACAGCTTGTTCAGTTTGGGCGTGAATACATTTAAATCAAATCCTAAATTATTTACCTGACGCCAAGTACAGAGGAGGGAATATGTTAGCTACCATAATTTTATAGGATTAGCTGGTTTTTGTAGCACATGGTTGGTCCATATGTTGCTCCGTGTAAATCTGATTAGTTCAACTTCCCTTTATTTGGAGGATTTATTGAAGTTAATTAAAATGTTAAAAAATGTTGTTTTGATGGTATTAAAATAATGCTAAGTTTTAAAGTTTTGTCAGTTTGCGGAGCCTGTTTTATTGAGTTTTTTTGTAAAGAAGGCTGAGGGGGAACTTGAACCACGGGGAGCAATCAGCGCGTGTCTACTTGAGACTTTGGCAGCTCTGGTTAGTATGGAGATTGGGAGCTGGAGGTTAAATGAGGAGACAGCCTTTCCTTTTGGGTAGAAAAAAACAGGGATCTGCCTTGGCTTCTGACTATCTGAAATATTAACAAGGCTGGGGACTGTGCAGCAGCTGCACACCCCTGGCCTCTGCATAACATTGAGACACAAAGGCTGCATGAAAACGAGGCTGTAAAGAGGAGAAACAAAAAAAAACTGAGTGGGGAAGAGAGTGAGTGATAGACATCACAATAAAAATTACTTTATTTGTGCAGAAAAAATAGAGTAGTGACTGAATTGAACAGGTAACTAACATTAAATGTTGAATAGATTTCTTGCGCTAAGTGTAGTGCTAAGCAGAAAATCAATCAGTAATTTAAAGCTGATTATAATTTAATGCAACGTCTGCATGAGTCACACTGAGCTCATCTTTTTGTTGCAGTTTGAGGCAACTATCTTGTAACCAGAGCTGGAAAAAGCAAACGTTCAGGCGTCAAAGTTTCCAGGAGCACAAACAGCTTTTATATCCACACACCTCACATTTCTGCAGGAATCAAATGAATAGAAACTAAGGGAAAAAATCTGAATATTAGAATTATATCAAAGGAAGATGTAAATATTCATACCCTATCAGGCCGAGGCCGACTGCAGTCTCATTTGAACTTGGTCTGATTCATTATTTTTATTCCAAGGATTGTGACAAAAAGTTCTGAAGGTTCTTAATTCTACAAAATTAGGAAGATTAAATGTTATTCCCTTCGTCAATGTTTTCCAACCAAAACAATGCAGAAGTTTTAAAGTGCTAGATTCATTTTTTTAGCATTTGATTCTGTTCCCAAGTCATATGCAATCAACTGGCTCACATGACCTTGAGATGGCCTTGCTCTCGTTGGATGCATGAGGACGAAATGTTCTGATTACTCTCCTAAAATCAGCATTTTTACCAAACTAAATGTTAGTAGTATGTAAAGTCCAGAGGAGAAATGTAGTAGCAAAAATATGGAGCCATAACTGTGTCCACAAAAAATTCACATTGCAGTTTCATTATTTTCTGGAGTGAATAAATCACAACTTGGAGAAGAAGAAAGAAGCTGCTTTCTGCATATTTCACAATTTTTCTTTTTTTCTTTCATATTTGATTTTCACCTTTGACCAGCTAAGGTGAAATAAAGCAAATAAGTGGTCAGATATCTCAGTGAAGAAAGCAGGCAGGGCTCAGGATGCTCTGGAGAGGAAAGGCTTTCTCATGTATACAAGGAGACGGGCCAAATGAGGCCAGTTGATTGCTATTCTCACATGTGGCATCGTGCAGAGACAAGACAAGGCCAGTGCCAAAAAAATCTATACACCGGCAAAGAAGGAGTGAAGCTGTGTGCGTGTGTGTGTGTGTGTGTGTGTGTGTGTGTGTGTGTGTGTGTGTGTGTGTGTGTGTGTGTGTGTGTGCGTGTGTGTGTGAAAGAGAGAGAGAGAGGAGAGAAAAGTACACAAGGAGACATGGGCTGAAATTCTGCAGAGATTCATTCACTGGTCCTCCCAATCACAAAACACACACACACACACACACACATCTTCACACACTCACAGATATTGTCACAAAGCCATCCCATTCTTTTCAAAGATGATTTAAAAAGAGATTAAAACAGAGAGGCTGATTTCTCTGCAGTCTCCCGTTGCCATGGTGACGCGGAATTTTGTCACTTCCTCCTCCCCCTCCCCGCCCCCCCACCTCCATCCCATGGTCACATCATCAAATCAACACGTAGGTTCAGTCCCGAGCGCAAGGACAAGCTAACTCTATGCCTTTCACTTTCCCTGCAGGTTACAGTGACACGATGCGTCGAGTCGCAACGTTGCCGTTTTTCAGTTTGCTTGACTGTTAAACCGTGAAGTGAAAACAAAAACTGGAGTTTTGAATTGAAAAAAATGGAAGAAATGTGTTGGTTTGCTTCGCATGATACAATTTACCATAAAAACACTGGGACAACAACAAGGAAACACCTGTTGCCTCACCTTTCATCTCGTCTCCTTTTGCTGCTGTTGTTACGTTTGGATGCAGAACGAGCTGAGATCTCATCTCATCTGCTGCCGTCGACGTCCAAAAAGTGTTGCATTATAAGATACTAGTGAACTGAGACAAAACACACACGTGGCAGGAAATGTTAGCGCCGAGAAGGCAGAAATGAAAGAGTCGAGAAGGAAACTATGATAAAGCAGGAGGATAAATACTGAGGCAGGGGTGGGAAAAGATGATCAGAGGTGATGTGGAACAGCTGTGGCATAAAGAAAGCAAATAAACTGAACGAGAGGCAAATTAACACAAAAAGGGAGGTAAACTAAGACTCACAAAATTATACAACACAGGATAAAGATGAACAGATCTGAGAGAAATAAACGCAAAAAACACATGAATAAACCAACAAGCCAAACATAAAGGAATGAACTAATAAAGCAATATGTAGGATCATAACACAGCACAACACAGAAACTGAAGTATTGATTGAAATGTTGTGTTATCAGTAAAGGTCGGATGAAATAAAAAAAAACATCATAAGAAAGCAAGTTAGTAATTCTAAAAATATTAAAATAAATTTCCCTCTGCTTGTTGGGAGAGGTAGAAACATCTCAGACTGTAAAAGTGAAAGAAATGTGACCAAGTCTTCACATGTTTCTGTTTAGCACAACTCCACATAATTATTTTTTCTAGATTTGTCCCGATTAGTGAGCTAATTGGTCACTTTTTTCCTTCCCAGTTTAAAAAAATAATCAATTCTAACATGTTGAAATTACAAAAAAAGGTAAAAGCATATCAAAACATCATGCTGATATCTGTACCGTATTTTCCGCACTATAAGGCACCTAAAAACCTTCAGTTTCCTCAAAAACCGACAGTGCGCCTTATAACCCGGTGCGCCTTATATATGGACCAATATTGAGTCACAACAGGTCTAGCATCTACGGTAAGCAGCCGCCGACTTCATTTTCCCCCGTAGAAGAAGAAGCGCGTGGTGCATGCTGGGATAGTTGTCAGAACGCTGGTTTGTTAATAAAGTTTGATAATATATTTAAAGGGGGGGGGAAGAGAGACAGAGACTGCGGTTTGCAGCGTGTCGGTTGGTCTGTGTTACCCAGAAACCAGTTGGGCACAATATCGCAACACCAACACTGTGAGTGAAACAACGACTGGAGCAGCTACTATATAAAGTACTGGGGGACTATATCTTTACAAATGTAGATGTGTAATAATAGAGTACGGAACAAATTGGCAACCCAAACTGAAGCATTTATTCTATGCGTCTTATAATGCGGTGTGCCTTATATACGCAAAAAGTTTTAAAATAGGCCATTCATTCATTCTTCTTATAGTGCGGAAAATATGGTAGTTTTTTTTTTCTTCTTTACAGTTGATGAAGATCACCTTAAAGTCTCCATGACAGGTTAAACGTGGCCTGATCATGGAAAACATCTTCCAGTGAACAGCACAGCTGAGCCTGTGCACAATTTGGAAGAGTAGTGATCAACTCCAGCTGCTAAGTTAGATCTGCTGGGAGAGCAGCGCTTTGTGGAGGATGTCTATGCATAACACAGATGAACATGCAGCTCACCTATTTATTTGGCATGGAGCGTTTGCTGCAGCAAACTTTGCAGGATTCTGCTATCAAAAGTTAAACCAGTGGGAAACTGAAAAGGGAAAATAAACTCCTGTAAAATTAATACATTAATGAGTTCTTTCTTTTCATTTGAGGTATAAAATTTAAAATTTCACACAAAGTAGATGAGAAGAAAGTAAGTTTAAAACCTGCTTAAAGGTTTTTATTCAAAAGTTACGTTCAATATGACAAACGAGCCTCGTTTGAATACGATTGTAAATATTTGTCCTGCTGAAGCATCTTGCAACATTTCATGTCTTCCTTAAAATGGCTGCTGCAGCTTTAAAGAGGAATGTTGATAGTATGAAAAGAAATATGGTGAATAAGAACTAAAATTGTCCTTGAGCATTAGAGGTAACAAAACGTAAAACAACAAAAAGCTCTTTTTGTTTCACCTGAGAAAGCAGATTCACTTTTGGCTTTCTTATATTTTCATTTCAGAAATTCTAAGAATTTTACAACCTTGAAAAAGCACCACATCTTTTTTATGATTTTTATCGTACAACCTCCCTGCTGTAAAATTTAACAAGGGCTTCCTTAGAACCTGGACTTCTTAAAAGCTCAAAACACAGTTATTCAGTGTTTTACTTAGGAGAAATAAATGTTTTTAAGATCTTTTCAGAGATCAGATCAAACCTGAGATTAAGTTTTTATATTTACCTACATGTTCACACATTTTTAGGATTAAATAATGATCTTTCTGCTGTGGTCTACGTTCAAGCTTAGACGATAATTATTAGGTAATTTATTGTGAAATAAAACAACCAATACATACATTACCAAGTTTGTAAAATGTAAAACTAGCAAATCAGAGTCTGTATTTAATACTCCATGAAGCCCAGTTGGATTTAAGCTCTAAAGCATAAACTCTCTGCAGGTAAAACTCAAACTTACTGCCCTGCCTGTTTCTCATTACTTCCAGAGTTTAGAGAAACAAGCCAGTTGAGGTAACTGGATCTCATACTTTATGAATGATGCCAGAAGTGCTGCCTCAGCCCATCATTTCAGGGGTTAATGGCTTTTAGTAGTGACAAGACGAACTCTGTCCATGCGTGTCAGAGCGAGCACACAACCAGACACGGCAGCGTGACTTCATCAGGGCAGAGCGAGGAGAGAGACGAGATGGAGAGGTCAAAAAGAGAGACGGGTGACAGGAGGAGTCCTGTTTGGGGACATATGAGTCATCTTTACACACCGTCACCACAAACAAATCCGGTTTTTCTTTCCCGCCCCCAGCAACTTCTATAATTGACTCCTTTTGGACGCAGGTTCCATTTTGTGCCTTAGAAGATGAGACGGGTTTCTTTCTTTGTATTTCTCCCCTGGTTTCTCTTTCATCCTGTGAAGTATCTGCAGGAAGTGATGAACAGTGCTTTTTTTAAAAAAAAAAAAAGAAAAAGAATAGATGCTTATCTATTATTGAACGGCAACCAGCAGGAGCTTTCGGATGCTAAAATAAATATGACAGCTCTGGAGAGATTTGTAGAGATCCTGAACTAAGCCCTTTCAGGCTCGTAG
Organism: Poecilia reticulata; assembly: GCF_904066995.2. Taxonomy (NCBI): domain Eukaryota; kingdom Metazoa; phylum Chordata; class Actinopteri; order Cyprinodontiformes; family Poeciliidae; genus Poecilia; species Poecilia reticulata. Next base: position 4,783,497 of record NC_088833.1, on the reverse strand, counting down.
GTTTCTGAGCTCTCGGTTTAACAGGGAAGTAAAACTTGTGTGCTGGAAACGTGATAAATAACACGCTCCTTTTGTTGAACATTAGCATTTCAAATCAGGGGAATAAAACCTTTCATGTTTTTGGATACGCACTCTTGACGGATGGCTGAAAGGAAAATCACTGTAATCGCTGCTGAGTTTTTAAATCATTTTTATGCCTTTTGGCTTCCCTGATAAATCACTCTTCAGACTCTGCATGTTGTTCTACCAGCTAAAGCCACAATAAAGGAAACATGCTTCAGTTTCAGGGATTCATACATGATATCATGATTAATGGGGAATTGAACTTGCCTTCAGAAATACGACACGCTCTCTGGACACGTTGTCAACTCGATGCGAGTCAAGAGAATTATTATTAGGACAATTTACCACGTTTCCTTTTTTCTGTCTCAAATGATGACGTTCATTTGAATCAATAAATCAAAATGAGATAAAGCTTTACTGTCCACCAATAGACAGTTTTCTTCGGTTCTCCAACCATAAAATAAAACACAATATGATCTATTTGACCACATCCTGTCAGAAAGGTGTGTATTGTCCTTTTTAACATTAATGTTATCTGTTTGAGAGTTTTTGCATTAAATGTTAAATGTGTTTAGCAGCTGTATTTAGCCTCACATCTTCTTGGTGTTGATTGATTTCGAAACTAAAACCAGCCGGTAATCCTTTCTATCCTCAAACTGTTCCATTTGTTGTTTCTTCCAATAAATTAGGAACTATATTAGTGCCAGGTGTTGAAAAGACAGAGAAGCAAAGCATTTTCCCCTGAAGAACTTCAGTCCTACAGTAAGATTAAACTGAGGAGATTTTTTAAAAGAAGAAATGTCAGGTTTACTTAAGTCACTTCCTACATAAATACTTTAATATTCACTCACTTTTGCATGCAGGTGCATGTATTATTCCGATCCGTCTTGAGTGTCGGCAATGCCAGTGACGTTATAAACACTGCTGTGTGTATTTCCATACTAATTTCATAATCAGTATCTGAAGCAGCAGCTGAGGATGCATGTTTATCTGGGGCTCAGAGATGCTAATGCAGTGCAAAGGCTTGGAAAGACATCGGCGATGACATTGTTTTTAACTCTGAAGGCCATCGTTTTACAGTGTAATTAAAGTGAAAATACTTTTTTAAAAAGCCACCAATCTCCCTAAAGGAAAACATACATTTAGCTCAAGGACAGACCATTGATATAATTTTTAGATAATTTACAAAAAAATCCTTTAATTGGAGTCGAGGTCTAAATGGCCATCCCGGCACGCAGAAGCTATGTAGCAATAGCTAGCAAAACTACTACTAACCCTGCACACACCACGAACTCTAACTAACACACTGATAGTCTAAAAAACCCATCAAAACACTCTTAGTAAAATCCACAACATCGCTGCGCCCTCGTCTCTTGCCGTATCCAAATCCCCCTCCCCCCCCCTCGTTTCTCTCCGCGTGTCTCCGTTCTACCTAGCAACAGACCGTCAACACATTTTCATTGGTTGTTTCGAAATGTGGTACGTTTAGACCCCACAAAATAAGGCGGAAATGATCGATCATATTTCTGGCTTTATTTTGAAGTAAATAACCACAAAACCAAAATAAAAACACCACTTTTATAAAGTTTGAAGTCCGTGCTGTCCAACAGAGTTGAATTGAAAACTCGGTATGCCGTCCATGTTATTACGAAGCCTTATAAATGTGTCACATGCGTCACAGTTAGCATGCTAAAGGCTAACGTTCAATTTGAAGACTGAAGAGTTTTAGTTTTCCTGTACAGTTGCTTGACTAACAGTGGTAGAGTGATGAGGGTTTGGTTTTGCAGGTAGTAAAGTAGCCCACACACTCCTCTACACACCAACACAGCCATCGGTCTGACGGCTAAAGTTTGGTCAGATGAGCACCAGAGCTAACTTACAAAGAAAACCTGACCAAGATTTCTGCACTGCAATAAATTAAGACCTCTAGTTGTTGTGAAAGCTGCTTCTACAAAACATAACTTTGCTTTTACTTCCCTTGCTAGCTGCACTTTCCGTATATTTCCAGCAAACACACCAGCTTCTCATTAACCAATTCCTTTTTATAAACATTTCCCAGCCTCACTTTGGAAATCCTCCCTTAATTTTGTCTCATTGTTTTGAGATAAAAGCCAGATTCTAACATCTTTCTGTCTGGCACCGATTTCTAAGTTTGGTTGTGTTATGACTGCTTTTATCTCCGTTTAGAGCAGTCTCTTTCAATCACAGTAGTTAGGACACAGTTCGTGGCAGCGGGTTTTTACGAACACACACAGAAAGGTTGTCGAAGTCAGAGCTAATCTGTGAGATGAAGAGACAAGAATGTTTGGATTCTTTAGCTTTAATCCTTATTGGAAACTGAAGTTTTTATTTAAGAAACTTGCTGTGTGGATATGCACTGAGCTGACAGCTCAGAGAAATCTTTCTGCAGCTTAATACTTTTCTTACTTTAGCTTGAGATAGGAGTTTTTTTTTCAGAAATGCAAACATCACACTCCCCAACTGCTAATGAGTTGTCTGTTTTTCTGTTCCTCACAAAACCTGGTGTTTTTCTCAGTCTTAGAGATTTTAATGTTTTGATCAGTGACTTTCACTTTAAATAATGATTGATATTTTATAGAAATAGATAAAATATATTATGAGACAGTCTAACTGTGATACAAATTGCTGTATTTGCTCCAAAAGGGGCTGAGCTGGTTAGGAATGAAGATATTTTAGTTATTTTTGTAAAAAAAAAAAAATAAATAATAAAATAGGAATGGTTTAACAAAGTAAAAATATCAAAAAATACAAATAACATAAATGGGAAACAAAACTCAAGACTGTGCAGCTAAAAATGTCACTTTACCATTTTGTAGTCTTGGTTGTTTTAACACCCAAACAATTTCAGGTGAGAAAAAGGAGCATGTCGCCGGAGAACATTTCATTTCCACAAAGTGTCACATCACACTGAGATAAATGGTATTTTATAACCATTTTTAATTTTTTTTAAATGTCAACATGGCAGTCCTGGTTGTCTGCATGCGTTTTTAGAAGTTTTGGGTTACAGGTTTAGGGTAAGGCGTGTGATGGTTAGGCTGTAGGAATGAATTAATAATGAATGGAAGTCAATGCAAAGTCCTTGTGAAGATAGAAAGAGATACTGTGTGTGTAGCGTAGCATAGGTGTGTGTGTGTTAGTTGTAAGGATGTTACAATAATGAGGAGAGTAATAACCTTGCTGCACTTGGTGCCCATGGGGTCTATGGGCCCTAAACATGTCCTCTCGGCCCCCAGAGGCTTCAGCAGGCAGATGTAGCAGGTCGGCAGTGAAACCAGGCCAGAGACGCTCAGGGGAAGAGACAGAGTTTAAAACCTGCCGCCATGTTCCCCAGAGCAGGTGAACACCGGCAGCCAGGTGACTGCAAAGCCTCCTGCAGCAGAACAATCAGCATCAAGGAGGAGGAAACCTCCTGAGGGCCGGAAACCTGTCAGCCAGGCACCGGCTGTCTACAGCCACCAGGAGCAGTCAGGCGGGAGTCCAGACGTACGGATACTGAGATAGATGTGAAGGTGTTATTCTGTGCTGACTAGATCTAGCTGTGGTAAAGAACCAGGACTCTAGTGACACCTGGAGCGCTAATCGCTAACGTGGCAAAAGGCTCAAAAAGATCTGAGATACAACTGAGATGGCAGAGAGAAGAGAGACAGCATTTGTGGAGGTTGATGGCAGAGATCATGACATAAAGACAAGATGTCTGACCGTCGGACTCCAACCAGGAACCGGATCCGTTTCCAGTGACCCACAGGCTGCAACAGAATCCCAATACAAACACCTGCAGTGAACAGCTAACAATACAAGAATCATCTCTAATGTGACTGTGATGCGTAAAAAACACATGTTTACGTGTGCATTGTGAAGAAAACCTCTTGAAAAACGGTCAGATTCCCGTTTCTGCTGTCAGAAACTCTTTATTCAAGCGTCAAACACATTCTGGACCAACTTCAGCTTCTCACTTTTTATTTGATTTCTTCCATCAAGGATCAGTTCACAGCAAGAATCAAACATTCTTAATAATTTTCAACAACCATTTTTATTCTAAAATACTAAATATACAGTTTTTAAGATACAAATGTACATCTTGCAGTTTATATATACATTTTGCAGGGTGCTGTTATTTGTAACTTTAAGGTAATATAATAGTCTAACCTTGCTGAACTCGAACCTTTAGTGCTGTAAATTATCCCACTCAGGCAAAGAGTTTGACCTTTAATTATTGCACTCCCTCAGTTTGATTTCCAGTGACGTGACGCGTTAGTCACAATTACTGATCCTTGATGGTTTTAAAGCAACGATCGAGTTTTTTTTCTGTACAATCAAGTTGGCTGTTCAGTCTTATAAAGCGCCTTCAACCCTTTTGCTCTGCAGCTAACGAAGATTATCTAACCGCTCTTTTAGCGCCATTTTAATTGTGTGGACCTTTAATGTACAAACAGAAATCCTCAGTGGAGAAAGCACACAAAAAACAAAAACATTTAAAAGAGAGAAGAGGGAAAAACAACAGAGCTGTGAATTTAAGTTCAAACGGGCATTTGGCCACAGCAGGAAAAAACACCTTCCTTTAAAAAGGATTTTTATGGTTTTCCTGCCATTTGAAGTTAAAACTAAGCAGTGACATGTTGCTTAAATCACTCTTGACCTCATCATGTGGCAGCAGCATAGTTAAAGCACCGGTCGGCTGATTTACAAGAGTTCAGCAGGAACAACTCAGGAGCTCTTTGCTAGAAATGTGGATATTAATGTTGGAGAAATTCAGTCGACCAAAATCATTTTTGACCAACATTTTATAGCATTAAGACCTGAACTGGCTCCACTTGCTCAAAGCTTCATAACGTTGATAAAAAAGAATCAAAGGAAACTTTAATGCTCAGCTTAATCCAAATTAATGTCGTGTAAAATAAACTGATTTTCACATAGATAATAATGCCAATTCTCATGCATCTTTTTTTATTAACTTCCATCTGTCCCCCCATATTTAACCTTCTCCTTACCTTCCTCTCCCCCGTCACGTTTTCTGCCTCCCATTGTTTATTTTCTGCCCTGAAGCCTCTGAGGACTAAATTGTTCTGGAGGGATCAGCGCCCGTGTTGCTGTCAGATGATGCCCTGGGTGTTTGCAGGAAGCCGCTCGGTCTAAGCTCATTTTTTACGGTGCGAGTCTCCTGTTGGAATATCTTTAAAGTTTACACATGGAGAGAGCAAAGTTGTACAACAATGCAAAGCCGAGGCTGAACTGGAAAAGAGATTAACAAGAAACAAATGGGTGTTTTTTTAAAAAAGCTTCTCTCCATTTATCTGGCTAGTTTTTGCATTGTCCAACTTTGTTTTCAACAATGCACACGAGGAAACGATGCAAATCATCTCTCTTTGCAGATATTTCCATTTAATTACCTCATTCTTGGTCAACTGTGAAGGGCTTCTGCATTGTTCCTCCTTTTAGCCCAACATTCTTGTTTTTGGGTGCATGATGGAGCCAAAGAAAGCTTCAGCTCTGCTATGTAAGCTGCCTGTGAGCTAAAACCCACTGGAGGGGGTAAAACACTCCAGAATATTCCAGCAGGCGGATCTATGTAAGCTTTACCCAATTTCCTCCTGCAGGTTTTGTCAGTTCTCTGTTTTTTATTAATTTTATTCACCACTGATTTAAGCCTTTAAGGGCCAGGAGAGCTTGCAACCACGCCTCTTTGTCATATACAGCAGTGGTCCCCAACCCCCGGTCCACGTGGACCAATTGGTACCGGGCCGCGCAAGAAATAATTACATATTTCCGTTTTATGTATTATTTGAGTCTGGAGGCTCTTTTATTTTTGAAAATCCTTTAACCGGATTCTCTCGGTTACTTGCGCGCCAACATTGAGCCCACAAGCAGCAAAATGAGTAAGAAACAGATCAGATGTCTTTGGAAAGTTTCTTTGCAAAGGGGAAAAGGCCCAGAGAAGAGACAGGAGAATGGATTTATCCCGGACCGATAGGTGAGTCCCACATTACAAGCCGCTCTGCGTAACATGCGGCGACCGGCTGCTAATGAGGGAATGAAGTGAATATAAGCAACACGTTGGGTGTTATTGTCTCTCATCAGTCCCAGATCGGACCGTCTCGTTGCAGAGAAACAAGCACAGGGCTCCGTTAGTCATTATCGTGAGTTAAAATTTTTACGAAAGTTAAATGTTTGTTTTTGTGGCGCATCTGTATCTTATTTTGAAGGGATATGTAAACGTTACCATAGCGACCAGAGTCAGAGCGTTTGGGCAGTGGTCTAGAGGAGATGAGTAGAACTTGTGAGTCTTAAGTCTGGTTTAGACGGAAAGATTTAAGAATTGTCGGCCGATTCTCCAAACCTCTGTGACCACAGAGCTGATAAAAGTCCAACAGGTTCGATCGGTTCGTGTGTCCAGCCACAAAGCAGGAGCAACACACCACACGAACCGATTCCAATTTCCAAGTCTTGACCGGTCCACGATAATAAAAAGGTTGGGGACCACTGATATACAGTACTTACACTGATCTCTGGAGCCTACCTTCATGTTTTGAAGATGATTGGTCAGCAATGCTGGTACCGGCTTCCCTCTTGTGCTGGATTATTGATTAAGCGACTGGCAGAACTCTGTGTGGTCAGCAGTAACTGGACATCACAGGAAACTTTCTTCAGAGTCCTGCTGAGCAAAGAGTTAATACCTTCAGAGCTCTGCTGGGATTAACTGTAACCGTTAATGTGTCAAGTTGATTGCTGGAGTGAAGAACTTTCCTCTCGTGAAGTGAGGAGGATCTTTGTCAAGTTTTGCACAAACTAAATTCCCAGATGCGTTTTGGTTGATGTTTGAGGTCTGGGTTTAACAGTCGATTGGAAATTAGCTTTAATTTTAAGTTAAGCTCATGTCACGTGCAATCTAGTCGCTCACAAACCACATTAATCAAATTCCATTTTCTATCACTTAGCTGCAGTTAATAGGTTTACGTCAGTTAAACTCCTCGTGTGTATTCATGGCAGCCATTAGCAATTTGCAGTAGTTCCTGTGCTGTTAATCAGTTTCATGTGAACTGATGACGCTCTCACTGCTCTGAATATTGCATTGCAGCAGACTCCACAGGCTGGCAGGTAATTGGTTTCTTTTATTGGCAAATTTAGGTTTTAAATGTGATTCATATCCTTCACCCTGTGGGCTTTTTTTTTTTTTTTTTAAGTTTGTGCGATTATTATTATTTTTTTATCTCAGTGATATTATTAAATGCCTCTTTATTCTCTGACCTGATCCATTCAAAATCATTTTCACAAACTGACATTTGTAACGGCAGAATTAAAGTCAAAACCTTTTTTTTTTTAAACTTGCTCTCCCTCCCATAAATGATTAATTTACTCTGCTGTGTAAAAGAGGAAGTCATTAAGAAGTTTTATTACCTTTCTCATTACTTTCCAGAACGCAGCTGTCATCTCTAGTCTACTGAGAAATATAACGTTCACCAGATAAGGTGAAATCTAAAGTTTGATGCTGCTTGTGGTGGGAAATACCGAACACTGACTGAGGCGCGTTATCTGGGTCCTCGTGTAAAGATATCCAGATGTGACGTTCTCTTTTTTTTTTTTCTTCACTGTCCTTTTGTTCTCACACAAACCACAGAAGTCATTCCAGGCTCATTTTCTTTCTCATTGAGGAAAACCCACTAATCTAAATGCGATGTCAGAAAAGCAGAGGCGAGGGAATTGAGGTGAAAATAATTCAATGTTATCAAACTGAAATATGCTTGACGACTTTCTTCAGAGTTCTAAATTTACATACACACATATTATTCTGACATGGCTTTCAACAATTTTAGAAAACCCAGATGATTCACAACTTAAATCAGAGCTGCACCTTTAGTGAAAGTATAATGTGTTCAGGAAGTAGACGGGTCCCACGTTTCAAAGGTTTTGGTGTAAAATGTGCATCATCTGCACAACAAAGGCAAAAACACATTATAATCATGCTGACTGAATGTTATAGTGTCAGTATCCATCCATTTTTTTTACACCCTTTTTCGCAACACTTGCCCTAATCTCGTCCTCTGCGCGTTAGAAAACCCAAAACAGTTCAGTTTGTCCTCTTTATTGACAATCAGTTCGTTGTAAATGCAAGAGTCAAAAAGTCCACAGCTACAAACGCACAATGTACAAACGTGTTACACCGAACAACAGCACACCCACACGTCATGTTACAGCCACACAAAATGCACGTGTGCGCAAACTCCCGTTATATTACAGAGTTATAATACAGCAGAGTGGGACGCTCAACAGAGTAGAACAGCAACTGTAGGTAAACAGAGAAAGGCAAATTACAATTAGTTATTAACCATTTTTTCTTTTTTTTCTTTTTTTTTTAAGAGAAATTTTACTTTACAGACATAAGAAGTATGGCAAGCAAGGAGAACAAAAATAAATCAGCATGTGAAAATTTAGAAATAGAAAACTGAAATGTGTGTAAGACAGTTTGAATTGAACTTAAATCTACAAAACATTTTAAAACTTAAACAGCAAAGTAATTCAATATTTTGTAAAATGGATTATTGTGTTCACAGTTTAGAAAACATAGTTCATACTAATAATTATTATTATTACAGGTTTTTGCAGTTTTAGAATATTTTAGTGATTAATGCTCTACAGTGTCTTTGTGAAGCTGTACTAAAACTTAGATGTTATTATTCTTATCATATTGAGATTGTGCCATGAAGTACTAAAGAATATTTAATATTTATTGGATGAACAGGCATGCTGACATTTTAATTTGTTTTAACCAAAAGAAAACAGTAAAATAACGTGTTAAAAACTCAAGAGGACAAAATAGGAATTACTGGCCTTCTTGAAAGATGTATAAATTAATTTTCTTTTTTAAAACTCTGTTTAAAAAAAAACCCTACAATCAAAACTGAGAAAAAAATTCTTTCTTTTGGTGGGGATAAAGTCTTAAAATCTGTAAAATTAAAATTTTTGTTTGCGCTGTGCATGAGTAAGTTTACTCTGATGAATCTAGACAGGAAATGCACCAGGAGGAAAAGCAGGTTGAGAAATTCTTTTTCAGTTTTGACATAAACACTTAAAATCAAAAACAAAACCGAAATACCGCAGGGGTTTCTGATAAAACAAAACAAAACAAAAAAAAGGATATGTGCCAGCGTACCTCAGGAGATACGAGTTCAAAATGTTTTTTTTTTCTTTGTAGAAGAATCTATCTAAAATAGAATGACTTCCTTTCCTTCAAACTGTTCAAAGCAGGCTGTGGAGATGTGGACTGGAAGCAGAGTAAGCTGTTCAGAGCGACTGTGGGCATTAGGAGGAGAAGGTGGATGTGAACGCACAGACGGAAAGACAAAAAGAGAAAGAGTAATCTCTCCACGCCCAGCCTCATTTTTATTCAAACAACTCGGCTTTGACGCTCTCTTCTCCTTCCCTCCCTCCTCTTTCGGTCTCTCCTATTCCCTTTTCCCTCACATTACATCTAACCTTCTTTCAGTTCTAGCCTCAGTTAAGTAGCTAAAACAGCAGCCAGAACAGTCTAATAAGCTAAACACTTCAAATAAAAAGTTAAATCCATCCATAAGTATTTAGAGCATACTTTTGTTTTGTAGCTTTTTTTATTTTTGGATTTGAGCTGTTGTTCCTTTTGGGGTTTTATCTAAAATATCTGCAGCAAATGTCAGGTTTAGCTGTCAGGCCATCTGAATCATTCAGGGAGGGCTTTTTGTCTGCAGCTGCCATTCAGACAGGAAGTGAGAAACATTTTTCCTCGCGGTCTCCGCTGACAGTAATCCCAGCATACAGGGATGAATTGCAGTTGCATAAAATGTTGACATTTTACAAAGGAAAGGAGTTGAGGTCCTGCAAAAGCTATCCACAGTAACTGCTTAGTTCCTGCCCATACTTACAGAGTAGCAAGTTCAGCAAAAGCTCCGTAGCCGCAGAGCTGTTACATAATTACATCCTATATCACAAGCAGAGGATCTCATCTTTTGCTTTCATCTTAAAACAATAGATGTGCTCTAAATTCTCGTCTCTGCACATTTTTATGAGACATTTCTCATTTTTTCTCCCCCTACAAACACAAACACACATGAGTGGTGTGATTTACATTCCTGCCAATGCTTCAGCGTTATTCCAGGTGGCAGTAACACGCCACAGAGCACAGCAATGAAACAGCAAAGGGAGGGAGGAGCACTGCTGGGAAATTAAAGCATCCAATTGCCTGCGCATACTCAAAGCAGTCACTATGCAAAGCGTTTATTACTCCACTATTATACTCAGAAGCAGTTCATCATGCAAACTCTACGTTTAGCGAGAGTAGCGTCCAACAAAGTACCGGCCACCGAGTTCACCGTTTCAGAACGTTGCTCGTGTGTTTTGTCTTTAATATTCTCCCTCCAGCTGATCTCATATGCAAAGTGTGTCATGCAGCAGCAGCAGCAGTTGAGTCAAACGTACAGCTTTGTAATACTGAACTAAAGTGATGGAGCAGATGGTTTTTTTTACAAGGAGCCATCTGGGAAGTCGGTGCTTGAAAGTGTTTGGAAATCGGTTTACAATTAAAAAAAAAAAAAAACTTGCCAAGTGACGGGATGAAACAAGCGTCTTTTGATTCTATCAGGAGGAAAGTTCAACTTATCTAATTAGCAAAGAAGTGAGCAGAATTATGAATAAGACATCTTTCTTAACAAGACGATGACAAACTGTTTAGATATTCTGTGTTTTTTAGTAGAAGGTTTGAGACTCTTTCATGAGCTGCAACTTTGTCCACATGTTTAGCCCATCTTGTGCCCCCTGTTTGTTCTTTTAAAGAAAATGCAAAAATCCATCATGTTTTTCTGGTGCTGTTAAGGTGTTTTGGTAAGTTATTACTGTTTCTACTCTTAAAGAGAAACAGGCGCTCCCATGGGCCTATAAAGGTAAAAACCACATCACACACAACAAAATAAAAAACAAAAGAAATAAAAACAACCAAATATTACAAAAAGATCATAGTCTCCCAAAATGTCTTTTCAGGATCACTTGAAAAGACAGGAGGTGTCCTGAACAAGGACTTAAGTTCAGGACTTAAGTCCTTGAAAAATGGATGAATGAACAGAAGGAAGTTCATTTGAACTTCTAAACATATCCACATTTAATTCCTTATTGTCTCCTATACTGTTCAACACAGTGACGTGCGGTCAGGGGAGGCAGAGCCGCACCTGTCATCACCGAAAAATAATAATAAAATCATTTATAAAGATATTTTCACCCTGTGGTTTGTACTATAATTCATGTACTATAAAGTACTATAAAGTACTATAAAGTACCTATTTTTCATTTAATTTAACCAAATATGATGGTTTTTTTCTTCAAAATCGCAGAATTTTCACATTTTCCCATTCAAATGCTCAGAAGCGAAGCAGGTGAGGCAGCAGCAGCTGAGCCTCACCTGAGATTGCGCAACCTCTCGCTACTGCCACTCTATGAGAGCATGCTCCTCCTGTCTGTACATCGCCAATAAAATGGTTAAAAACATTTAATGTTTTAATGAACAGATTTTCCATAATTTAGCTTATGTATTTAGTACTGTGTTTTTATTGTCACCAACTGTGTGTGTAATGTGTTTTGTGTGCTGAGGAGCGATCAGAAACAGCAGAGAACAGATTCGAGGTGAGGCAGGCAGTTCTCCTGTCTCACCGCTGGGGGCGCTCATGATCCCAGACATTGTGACTGCACAACTGCAGAGTAAGAGACGGTAACAGCGAGCTAGCCATACAGTAGCTGCGCTGATACAGAGAGCGAGAAAGACGTGGTTTTGAGTTGTACTTTAATGGTTTCTCCCTTTGCTGTTAAGCACGAAGTTAATAACATCTACATGTCTAAGTTTGATTGAGATAACGGGATTATTCTGCGGCGGCGGCGGCTAAGCATCACGTTAAAGAATAGTCTTTTTGCCCTCCAGCATTGTACGCATGCGCGAAATTCCCTTATGTAAACAATAACATACAGGGGGTCTAGATTTGTAAATCCGATTATAATTAAGTTAGTGCCTCACAAGCTATGAACCTCACCGCACGTCACTGGTTCAACACAAGTCTATTATTCAAGTCTATCATTCCATTGAGTTTTATGGATACCAGTAGATGCTTTTCCTTCTGTCTGTCTGAAGCAGAAATGGGTTGTAAACAGTGTGAAGTCGGCCGTCAGTGTTTTGACACTTTAAGACGTTTCTGAATCAATTTAGCTCATTTCTTTCTACAGTAAAAAGCCTAAACCAGTCAGAGTGGCTGCATCACTTTACTGCTACTTATAAAATGTTAGCATTTAGAAAGCTCTATTTTTGATTCGTCACACCGACAACAACCTGCCTGAAGGTGCAAATACAGCTCCAGTTCCCTTTGCTTTAACACAGACTGACTGAATCCAAACAAAAGTCCAAATTTTAAACGTTCAGCTCTGATGGTGAATTTATTTACTGCTAAGAATACAGCAGTATGTATAAAAGGTTAAGAGGGCAAAAGAAAAACTAAACTCAGACTTAATGATCCAGTTCTCAACGGTCCAAGACAGAAAATAAATTTGTATGACAAATGTAAAGGTATAATTTTAAATGGTGTTTAAAAACAAACTTTGCAGCTGTCATCCAGCCCCAATGCATGCTGGGATTTTAGGTATTTTCTTATTAGTCCCTGATAATAAGCACTCCATGCATTTGGCTGGATCTGACCTTCTGAATATCACATTTTTTGATGCATAAACTGGGCTGTTCTTGTAATTTCTTCATTTTTCTATGAGAAAACTCGACACTATCAAATTATTTACAGCACATTCCTTTTAAAATAGGACAAAAATAACCTCACAATATTTCCTTCTAGTGGAAATATTGAAAAACTTCTCAAACGTGCATTTCAGCATGGAGTAGACACAGCAGGTACCCAGACATTCAGTCATAATTACAGTGTTTCAGCTCTGCGTGCTTCAGGTCTTGTTTACATACAAACATCCAAACTAATCTCTTATTTTCATTGACATCAGTGTTTATGGATTTATCTTTTAAGAACGACTCAGGAACAAGACAGCTCTGCAGTAAATGATCTATTTCTGTATAAAATACCCCAGTTTAGCTCTTTCTAGGTCTGCTTTAAACTTTTTGATTATTACTCTGACTCCAGATGTTTTGTCAACGTTTTCTGATTTATTTATGCCTGCTCTACTTGAATGACGTCTTGATGAAGTGACTGACAGGAAATCTTATATTACTAATAAAATGTTTCTAGACACAGAGATCAATGAAAATGATTGATTTACATTTAATATATGTTGAAGAAATTGTTAGGAATGACAGTAACTTTACTCTAAATGCCAGACTTTTTCCAACTACCGTATTTTCCGCACTATAAGACGCACCTTCAACGAATGGCGTATTTTAAGGCGTATAGAATAGACACCTCAGTTTGGGGTGCCATACTCTATTATTACATTTGTAATCCCCGAGTGCTTTATATAGTTGTTGTTTCACTCACGGTGTTGGTGTTGCGACATTGTGCCCAACTGCTTTCTGGGTAATACAGACCAACCGGCACGCTGCCGCTGCAGTCTCCATCTCCCCCCTCAAACTTTATTAACAAACCAGCGTTCTGACAACTATCCCAGCATGCACCGCGCACTTCTTTTATGGGCGAAAATGAAGTCGGCGGCTGCTTACTGTAGTTGCTAGACCTGTTGTGGCTCAATATTGGTTCATATATAAGGCGCACCGGGTTATAAGGCGCACTGTCGGCTTTTGAGGAAATTGAAGGTTTTTAGGTGCGCCTTATAGTGCGGAAAATACGGTATTCTTAAAATAAAGGTTGGATTTTCTAACATTTCTCAGGGTGATATTTTTAGCTGCTGCAATAAAATTTTTTATTTATCTTTACTTTATTCATTTGAAACTTGTGGAGGGCACCAAGTCGTCACAGTCAAACTTAACACATGAACTTATATTCCTGTCATCTTTAGTTCACACTGACATGCTAACCAGCCAGATTTCCAGTAAAACACACATCTAAAAGGAGATAAAAAAAAATATAACATAAGAAGTGGTTTCAAAGTGCCTGGAAACACGTGTTTTATGCTGTCCGTTTTCACGGCTTTCTTTTCTTGTGCTTGACATTTTTCGGCAGCATTCAGTTTGAGCTTTTAGGCACACTACTTGTCTCATTCTTTATTAAACCCCCTAGCTATCGCTGAGCCTGTTTTTCCACAGGCATCTATTTACAACAAATTATTCCTCTGAACCGCTGACGTGCTCCCAGTTGATCTCAATACTTCCTGATAAAATGTTCAATAAAGCTGCCGTTGCCAGGCAACAAACGCAATTGCGGCTGCGCCGTGAGGACAGAGTTTGAGTGAGGGGAAAAAAAAAAGTGGAAACTGAACATTTTTGGAGGTTCTGACATTCCAATGTCACAATGTTGAGAAACAAAGAGGCCGAAGCAACAGGGAGCAGAGCTGAGAGACAAACACAGGCAGGCAGAGTTTGTACTGGTGAAAGCAAACAGAGCCACTTCCTGTCGCTGTGAATCGGGGCTCGCAGCCGATGACGAGTAAAATCCTAACACCCAATCAGAGCAACTGAAGGGTAATCCTTGAGATGCCGGAGGTTCGGGTTGGAGACTGCCAGTTGTTTCACAGCTGGTAATCCGCTCCGTGCTGAGATAAAAGCAGTTCTTCTCCACAATAAGATCAGGCCTCGTTCACAAGAGAATCAAACATCTCATTAACGACTGAATCGGGACAAACAATCAGTTTACCAGCTGGTGAAAGAATTATCTTCACTGTAGCAAATCAATTCTGTGGGTGTTAAAAAGGTTGCTGTCCGCAGATGAGAACACAAACAGGTCGCTTGACCCCATTTGATCTACAAACTACTCCAACAGTTTTAACCAGAGGCGTCAACGTGGAACAAACTCTGATAACAAAGACACGTCCAACAGCCTTTAGATGGAGAAAAGGATGCAGGAAGTGTAGCCAGACTGCCTGCTGCAGGAGGAAGATTTCCATCTGGATTCCAGCCACACACTTTACAGAGCTGAGATTTGTCACGGACAGAAGATGAACGCCGGATTTCTGGTTGGTTCATGCTCTGAATTAACACTTGACTGGCTTTCAGATTCAGGATCTGCAGCCAAAACACACGAACATGGGAACACAATACCTCCTCTGAGATATTGTGGACGGCTCTTATTGTCTCACTTCAGACCGTCGGTCTCTTAAGCCGCTTTCTTCCTCCACACCTCAGCATGTAGCAGGTAATTGATTTACTTTGTAGGTGGGAAATCAATGCCTGAGCTTATGCAGGCGCATAACAATGAATTAGAATATTATAAACAAATCGATGCAGGTCAATGCCTTAATTCAAAAGGTGATAGATCATGTATCATGTATTCATTTCATGCAGTGATACGTTTCCAGCTTCTTCAGTTAGTTTTAATAATTATGACCAATAACTGTAAATCCAATATTCAGTTTCTATGAAGAGGTAAATATTCTGTAAGTAAGTAAAAAAAAAAAAAAAAGATCTTTCATTCAGAAATCTAATGGTTTGGCCATGAAATTTATATAAATCACAAATATCGTATGAAAGTCACATCTTCCTGCTACATTCACCACATTTCATCAGGACAGCATTTCTGCACTGAAAGTCAGTTTATGTAGGTTTTGTATGATATTGCAATTTTCTGAGAAACTATGAGAAACAAGCATTAAAATGTATATAAAATATCAGATTACTTTGTGTTTAATGCAGGTGTATCATATGTTCAGATGTGCCTTTTTATATGTTGTCATCCAGCCGTGCCGTCATATTTACTTTCCCTCTCGGGACGTTGATGCGACCCAAAAACATCCATTAAAAGTGTGAATGATGTATTTTATGTGGGCCGTCTGTCTGAGCACTGGGAAGCGTTTGTTGACTCAAGGCAACAGCATTTTAGAGTTTACACTATAGCGATGAATAAAATGGAAAGAAAAATCACCAAAAGATCACAAATACTCCAGTAACGTTGCAAAGGCTTAAGTAAATGAACAAGCAGGGAAGAAATTCCCAAATAACGATATTTACTAACTCTTCAATGTGAAGATCGATTCAAAAAGATCCCATTTAAACAGTCCAGATTCAAATGGTTGTAGTTTCCACAGACACAATGAAATAAATACTCACAACACAACATGCTGGAAACAAGAAGGCCTGCTGTCGCTCCTGCATCCAGAAACATTTTCTGACAGGCTTTTGGTCCAGTTTGTCCATTCACACAAAAGTCTCCTCAGCTAGTTTCTTTTTACAGCACAGTTTCTTAGTTTGATTCATCCTCAAATAAAAAAAAACAACAAAAAAAACACACCCTGTCTTCCTTAAACGATTGAGTTTGATGAAAATGGCTTGTGGAGCGAAGGGACTGAAGCAGAATTTGGGGTTTTTCCTCTTTCCTTTCAGGGTATAACCTTCAGATCCGACCGTCGTTTTCTTTCTCCACAGTGTTGCTCTTTGCCGTTTTCAGTCTGTTCAACAAATAAAACCTGTACAGAAAATTTCCAGAAGGGTGGGATTAAAACTTCAGAGGCTAAATACCATAAGAAACATCTCCACTGATTGCAAGATCATTAATGGAGTCTTTAAAATGGGTTTTTAATGATTGTGAAGGAAAATAGCAGATCTTCAGAATAAGTAAACTTGTGAGAAAGACGTCTGTTCGCTCACAGACTCAAATATATCAAAGTGTTTCTTCACCCATGGCTACACAGATTCAGTGGGGGACTGGTCATCAGTGTGGTGCCTCATCGACTGAACGCTGGTCAGGATTTTCCTCTGGTGTCCTGCGAGAGACACTCCAATCCTCTCCAGATCCCTGGGAAAACAAAGAAACAAATGCATCTTACCAGCATCTGTGGTCATTTATCACAATCCCTGCTGGCACTGGAGGGGAAAACGCCAGCACACTGCTGGCAGGCTTTGCAAAAGTAAACACTTCAACTAATCAAACATTCCTACAAAGAGCTGCACAATATACCACAAATATATATAATTGTCGTATTATCAGAATCAGAATTTTACTGTCGCTGTGCACGAAAGAAAACACAGCAACTCTCGAAGGCAAGTCAAATAATTGAACAAAATAGTAACAAATATGTAAATCTGAATAGATGTAAAGATATAGCAGAAACACAGAAACAACTGGGATGTTAAGGGAAAAAAATACATAAATAAATGATGATCAGGTTTCAGATGAATTGACACATTTGGTTAAAATCTGTTTTTTTATTCTGTTTGTTCTGTTCAGACTGCAAAGGACGGTTTGGATTACACAACATGGGTGGGTGGACTGATCCAAAATACTGATAAGATCAATACTAAGTCAGTATAAGTATTGAATCAATATCGGTGTGGTGTGATCAATGATGTTTGTTTAGTTTTGTATCGCAGTTTTTCTTTTAACTCCACTTCAAAAAAGGATTTTGTTTTGATTTGCTCTCAAATGATTTATTTAGGAAAAATGTACACACCTCAGCCAAAACAGCAACATTATTATTATCAAATTTCAATATTGGTCCAAATTTTCATATCGGTCCACCCCTAATATTTACCAATATTATTGCCAATGCAAGATTTGATCATTTTGTGCAGCTCAAACCCTTCAGACAACTTACTATACAAAAGAAATGCACATAAAATGACTATTTTTGTATCAGGATCCTATTAGATGTGGTTGTATATTAATTATATATATATTATTCATGACTTCAGAGTGGTTTTTAAATAATGTCTTGGATCAGAATGTGCTCAAATATCAAGTTTAATATGCTAAAAAAGCCAAAAGTGAATGCATGTAGATTGTCATACCCATTGCTTTATATTACCTATAAAAATGTAACACGAGGAGCCGTTTTAAAATCTAATTAAATATACATGCAGTGCTGAATTTATGATGCAAAGAGAACAAATTAAAAACCCAAGAAATGTGAGTTCAGGCGGGTCGCCGTCCGTTTTTTTCTCGGAGGAAGTTGTTCATTCTGCATGAAACGTGAAACAGAGTTCACCGGTTCATATACCTGCACGGTGCCGTCTTCACATTTTAGCATATATTTAATTAGTCCCTTTGGGTACATTTCCTCTCTGTATTCAGAATACTTCAGGTTCAGAGGGCATCAGTGCAGTATAGGAGCACCAGATGAAAGTCTGACATTGGTGTCACTTATTGCCTTTAGACATCAGCAGCTGGAAAGTTGCAATGCAACTATTTAACATAGTTGTACAATTTAAAAGGCGCGTGCGATGAGAACGACAGACGAGAAGCGAAAGCAGTTAGGCCAGACATACTCAGCTGTGATTTGTGTGACCAGGGGCAAAGATGTGAACCCCGATCCGATGAAGGAGTCTCTATACTGGGTCATCTTCAGAGCAGCCAGCCAGTCCTCCACCGAGCTCAGCCTGCTCAGGTCCGGAGCTCCCCGGTCCAACAAAGGATGATGGGAAGGACTGCAGGGAGCAGAAACAAGGAACCACAGGGATGATTACAATCTCAGCTGTATCACAAACAGAGAGTGTTTGGGTATGGAAATGAGTTCATATCTCTGTTCACCCAGGAGCCATGTTGCTGGTGCCGGCTTTGAGAGACGCAGGGTTGCGGATCATTTTGTCCAACATGCTGACGATGTCGGAGAACTTTGGCCTTGCGTTTCTGTCTTTCTGCCAGCAATCCAGCATCAGCTGGTGCAGCACCACCGGGCAGTCCATGGGAGCTGGCAGTCTGAAGTCCTGCTCTATGGCGTTTATTACCTGGAACGCAGCAGAAGCAGGCGGATTTACACTGGAGCAAAAGGTAATAAATCTGTCAAAAAGTGAAGTCACAGAGTTCCATCTTTTGAAGAATGAATGTTGCGTTCTTGATCCTTAAAAAAATGCTTCATAAATAAATTGACATCGACAATATTTGGGTATTTTTCTGTGGAACATAACAGAAAATGTGTATTTATGGATTAAACTATAAATGCAGCCTGGGAAGCTAAAAAATGATCATATTTTAGAGCTGGTATTCTCAAAGCAGCAAACCCAGAAGAGCCATTCATTCATTTTCCTTGCTGCTGATTGGCTGTAAACCCCAATAGAGGAATTAAAGATGACTGTGGATGTTAGCTGCTGTGTCAAATTGGTTCCCATGTTTGTACTAATACACATTAAGGCATATATGCTGTTTGACCTATTAAGTATTTTTAGTGGAGCTCTCAGGTAAATTTCAGCTTTTCACTGTAAATGATAATTCTCTCATTTATCTCCGAGACCAACCCAGTTACATAGTAATCTTGTGGCATTTTGTTTGTTAATCTGGTGATATAGTCAAAGTAAATTATTCTATAGTGTCAATTTTGATGTTGACAATGTTGTCAAACTCATTATCCACAATCTTTTTACAAAAAACAACGACATACAACACAGGCATCGGCATGACGACCCGATATCAAAAGGATACGAGGATACTCTGGATTTCAGAAGACAGATAACGACAGAAGGAAGATAATATCTTTGCCAAAACACAAATAAAATCCAACATTATTTTGTTTCAATATATTCAAATATTCAATTGCTGTAATATGTAACTGAATAACAGTTGTGGTGGCTCTGATATAAAAATCTGCTGCAGTGATAACGTAGCTGTTCCTTTTTATTATTTTCTACGCATCTGCTACTTTCCAGGTGGTAATGAATAAAACTATGAAAAAAAAAATGGCACCACAGGACATGGACCACCATTCTTCCTGTGCTAAAATCTTAAAAGAGAGAAATATATGTTAAACGCAATGGCTCTATTTCAGCAAAATCAAGCTTCCAAGCATTGAGACTGGAGAAACGCCTACTTACTTGCTACAAATCTACATTTATATAATATCTGAACTTAAAAAAAAGCCCTAAATGTTTCATCCTACATACTCAGTGTCATTCTGAGGATCAAAGAGACAAGCCGCATGGTGCCGTCATGAAAGCTCAAGAGGAGAGAAAAACTGCTTCTTGTTAAAGTCATTTTCCTTTAGCACTTCTGTGATCACTTCTCTTCGTCTGCACTACTGAATAAGCACCCACATGCAGCAAGCCCCAAAACAAAATACAGTGTTTAAGGGGGCGTAATAATTTCAGAGGGCAAAATAACAAAGAGACAAACTTTACAACTTGGGTTTTGTGCAACAAGTAAATGGAGGCAGTTAAATAACTGGAGGAATTGATTATTTCTGCGCAGATATGTTCACCGACTACAAACAATTCAAAGTCATGTTGCTCACTTTGAGATATAAGTGGAGAAATAGAAACAGCAGAAAAGTTGCAGTCATGAATGAGGCATCCCATCATGGCGGCTTAAGGGCAAAACCAGGCTGGATGTGGTGATCAGAAGTACAATAGCTGTGTCCGAATTCAGGGTCTGCTTCCTTCGAAGGACGGATTTGTAGGCCGATTACGTCATAGCGTGGCGACAAGACCTGTCCGAATTCAAACACTCCTTCAAATGTGTCCTCCTTTTCCCCAGATTTGAAGGATGGGTCCGATGTACCCTTCGCGGCCCATGATATCCCATAATTCTTTGCGGGTTCCAACTGGGCGTCCAGGCAGAGCGCCAATGGCGGTGAATAGCGACCAATTATTTAGCTATATAACACTTTAAATGACACAACGTGATTTGGTACAACGTTTTTAGGCGAGAATGTAAGTGTGTAAATCTCAGATATCTGCTCGGTTCATCAATACATCACCTAATTTTAATATTGCTCTGACATTTTCGGACCTGTCTGCTACCGCTGCGTTAGCAGCTAGCTCCCCCCGCCAGCTGTCAGCTGGCCGGGCGCTCCGGGTTCGGTACACCGAGAGAAAACGCCTAACTCCTGGCACATCGTTATAAAAACTCCCGCTAGCTTTCCCCAATGAGAGGGAGTTAAACACCGATATTATTCATACAGGTCTGGCTGAAAAATGTTTGGTTTATAAAGTATTTCAAAGCAGAGCCCATCGGTTTGTTTGATTAATTAAAGTTAAGCCCTCAAACCTAATAGGTTTATTTAACCGTAATGTCCTATCTGCGATGCGGAGAGTACTATATTTGTAAATGAATAATTTGTATTCCTTGTAGAAAAGTGCAGTACACATTTGACCATTTTAGAATCAAACTAAGAGATTTCCCTTTTCACTACGGAACATCCTTTACTATAAAAGGTGAAGAATAATATAGAAATCAGTAATACACGACTGAAAAACAAAGTTCAGCTCCGTTGTTTTTTCTTCTCCGCTCTCTGCTTCACGCTGACACGGTTGCTAGGCAACATGAGTTACGCTGAGGTGGGGGCGGGGACAGTTGGCGAAGGCTAGACCTGTCCGAATCCACAGATGTTTTTCTTCCGGTCTTAGTTTATTTCCGGCCTTCGAAGGGCCCGTCCTACGTAGACCAGTCCTTCCTTCGAAGGACGCAGACCCTGAATTCGGACACAGCTAGAATTCTAGTTAGCCTTGTGTGAAAATTAGCTAACAGTTCATAATTTTCATCTGCGCGGTCACAGATTTTATCCCGATATTTATCTGTAAACAGCAGTAACTTGCTTTGTCACATTAAAAACATCAACGTATAAATTACCGTCTTTAAATCAGTGTTTGCCAGGAACAGGACATGATTTAAATGATTCACAAAAACAATTACAGTTATGCATGCAATGCTTGTCAAATCTACTCAAATGTATTCTAATGGCTTAAAATCCACCATTTTGTGAGTTAATTACTGTGCAGATGTCAGATAACATATTTCTGGCAGTTTTCTCACACACCATTTATTACCATCTGTCTCGTCTAATCAGAACCCTTATACTTTTCTACATGAATTGCAAAATTTTGCCTCCAGACAAACCAGCATTTCGTTTAAAGTTCGATTTATAAAATGTTAAATTATACGGTTTTAGAGCCAAACACTGCCTGAAGATTTAGTGAGCTGTAAACTTGTGAAAGGATGTTGAACATCCAATCAGAATAATTGAGAGTAATCAAAGTTTTATCATTCATATTGATGTAACTTTTAAGATGAAATAACTGATGCTGTGAACTACCAACACGACAGCTTCCAAACTACAACGAGAAACTCATTAAAATATTGTGTTTCATCAAAATTAAAAGCAAAAATAAAAAACCTAAAGCACACAGAAAGCTAAGAAGATATGCAAACTGCATACATTCTGCTATTAAACTGTCAAAATAGGCCGTCTTTTAAAAAAATGAAGTTTTTCCAAAATTACTTATTTCCAAACTGTGAGTAATTGAGACGAATGATTGCAATTTAAATGTTGACCAAAAATATTAATAAGTGATTTATTTCATAATTGCTGATAAAACATTAGTAAGTGTCCAGCCTCAGTTTAAACAGAGCTATGTTCTGCTACCGTTCTCCTTCTGGTCCATATTTTACAGACGAGACTCAGATCGATAAATCGACTCTTCACCAGACCAATGCCTGCATCACTGCAAAAATAAAAGTAGTTATATTTTTTATGATTTTTGTTTTGACATTCCAGCCCGCTGCAGGCTGTTTTCTCCTGTTCCAACCATTTTCCATGTTTCTCCCGGAATCTACTGTTTATTTATTGATGTCGCCTTTTCATCGTGTCTTTTTTCCTTCCTGTCATCCTGCCAAAATGCTCCAGTCTGTTGCCTTGTTCCCCGTCTGCCTCAGTTCATGACCTCTGACACTTTTTAGACTTTTGCTTGTCAGCCTTTTTCCACAGCAGACATCTCAGAGACTCCTGTGATTTGACTGACCTTGTAAACCATTTAGCTGCTTTGGTCTCACCTGCGACCGAAGTCCAACCACTTCCAACATCGGCCCACTTTCAAATCTGCTGCTTACTCTTCTGCAGCCATTTAGCCATAAAATCGCACGACGGAAACATGAGCGCCGTTTTATTTTCCTGACTTTCTGCAGATTAAATGTAACAAGTACGCACGCATGTGTCTGTGAGCTATAAAAAGGTGGCACCTGTACAGTCAGTCGTCTTGCTGGGGATTTGACTGCTTCCTAGGTGAACTCCAGTTGACCCTGACACACTTCTTAGGCTTTGTAATGCATAAATTCACTCTATGCCAATCAAAATAGAAGCAAGTGTAGTAAAACATCACAGGTCTCTTTCATGATTAATTCATGTCGAACACTGCACCTGCAGTGGCCCTGCTGACAATTTCACTCCTCTGTGTTCTTTGAAATCATGTGTGTGTGTGTGTGTGCACGTTCCTTTACACATGTCGGCCTGTGTGTGTGTGTGGTTCGGCTGAAAGCGAGTCTGAATGTGTGATAAGTGTGAGCTGAGGGTGTCAGCTCCATGCATAGTTAATGCCCCCGCAGACCCTCGTTAGCTGTACTGGAAACACACACTCTTCCCCATCATCATACGCAGACTGTTCCATTATGAATCCGTCTCTGTCATTACACTGAATTTCTCTCATTACGGCTCTAGAGAAGCTGCGGCTCGGCGAAGAGCGGAGGAGGCGCGACGGGAGGAGGAGAACGGAAAAGGCAGGGAGGAGTTAAGAGGAATCACAGGAAGTTGGCTTTATTTAAGAATCTTTTACAAGAAATTTCGTCCTGCTGTTGGGATGTTAGACGACGTTGCTACAGATAAACTCTTAGGCTGCGTTCACACTGCAGCCTGAAGTGACCCAATTCCGATTTTTTTGACGTAATGCGACCTGTATCCGATCTTTACATGGCAGTGTGAACAGCACAGGTCGGATTCTTTTACGAATGTGGCCCATATCCGATACATATCTGATTCAAATGTGACCATAACGTCCAGGTTGCATTCACCCGAACTGAACGTCACTGATTCTCAACTAATCTCACTATTCTGCTCCTGATACGCGCAGGAAGAAAAACAACAACCATGACGGATTATATGAGGATTAAGTTGTTAATTTGCTGCTCCGGTTGGACATCAACTTCAAATATATAAGCTAAGCTCCACCGTTAGCCTCCATGTTTACTTCCGCAAACACTGAGCTCTTCTTCTTCTTTTTATGGCGGTTGGCAGAACACTGAGAACGCTGACGCTATGGCGCCCTCTACTGCGCATGCGGGACACTTTCAGGTCTTTTGTCCGTTTACACTGCAGAACACATACAGGTCGCATTTACTGACAGTGTGAACGACCCCGGCAAAAAAAATCGGAATTGGGTCACTTCAGGCTGCAGTGTGAACGCAGCCTTACACAGAAAGACAAGAGATGCATAAACTCAGGCTTAAGTTTTCTCTTCAGCAGTAAACAAAAGTTTACATTTAATCTCATTTTTTGTTTTTGTGCTGTGATAAAGATTTATAAAAGTGCCTGGCAGACATATCATACTGTTAATTGGAGGTTTTAGCTAAAATAAAAATAGGGCCAGAACTCATATTTTAAAATCCTTAAAATTCAAACTACTCTGTGTTTGAATTAAGAAATAAATCCACAAAACTTTTTTTTTTTTTTTTTAGTTTGTTACATTACAAAAACGGTAAAAAGTTCCAGATACATTATCCTGCAGATCTCTGTAATTTCACAACAAGACTGTTTGCAAGCAAAATACAAATAAACTACAGGCGGTTGAAGCTTTTGCACACAGAAAACGTCCACTGATTGGGAGTGGTGGTTTGAAAAGTATCAGCTGAAATGAAACATGGGCAGTTGCTGAAGCATCACTGACTCTGCATTAATTAAATACTAATTGGCTGAATAAAAGGTTACATGTGAGGGTTGAACACATTTATTCTGATTAATTAATTACAACAAAAATAAAGCATAACCCCTCGCCCCTTCCTACCAAGTTTGCATCTGATGTGGCTGCATAAATTCCTGCATATTTATTTATTTATTCAGCCAAAATGCGTTTGAATTCAAAGCCGTTAACGCCAGAGAACGCCGGCATCCAGACGAGGTGAGAGGGAAAAACAATGTGTCGCTGTTGCTATGCCAACATGCTTTCACTAAAGAAAGTTTTTCTCAATTTACGATATTGCCTTTTAGTTCATTATTCAGCATTCAGAGTGGAGGGTGAGGCGTTAAGAAAATACATTTACTATAGAGGACATAAAAATCACATTTCCATTAAAATGCAGCGACCGTGAAGAGTGACAAAGAGAGGAGTTGAACATTTACTAAATGAAAGAAGTATGAAGAGTAAACAGAGAATTAAAGAGGACGAAGTGCAACAGGACCTACGATTAATGCTGCTGCATGAAGACGTTCTGCATGTTTCTGCATCTGGATCTTTACTTGCGTCGAATATTTGATAAAGTAGGATAAATCGTGATTATTCAATTGCAAAGAGTCTTGTTTATTAAACTAATTTTAATCACATCCCACTACCAGTAAATATATATGCACTCATATTTAATACATTTGAATAAAACTTAAAACTTGATTTACCTGAGTAATTAACTGAGTTAAACACATTCTAAATACATTATTTACACACACGGGTGATTTTAGGCCTTTCTTTCTGTTGATTATAATTATTTTCCACTAGCAGTCGATGAAAAACAACCTTCAAGATTAGAACATTAAATCAGACCTCTAAAACGTTCAGTACAGAAATGTAAAGTATGTCTAAAACCTGCTTGAGGATTTTTATTGTTAACACTTTATTTGAAGGGGGGGGTGAATAAGACTGTCATAAACATGTCATAACACCTGTTATTAACATGAATAAGCCTTCATTAATATGTATGACTGTTATAAAGTGTCATTCGGTAAATTATGACACTTTTAATACAAAGTTGATATTATTCAAAATGTCTATAACAACTTGACATTAACCAAGAAATCATTACTGTTATAAATTTGCTATAAAACTATTACTGATTGCACTTTAAAAATTAGGTAACTATATGTTGTTAAAGGTAAAGTTTAAACAGTGATGATTTCTTGGTTAATGTCAAGTTGTCATAACAAAGACATTTTGAATAATGTCAACTTTGTATTAAAAGTGTCATAATTTACCGAATGACGCTTTATGACAACAGTCATGAATATTCATGAAGGCTTATTCATGTTCATGACTGTCTTATTCACCCCCTTCAAATAAAGTGTTATCCTGTTATTTTTTTAAACAAAATAATTTTAATCTGACAACAAACCTCATCAGAACATATTTTAATTTACTGAATACGATTCTACATCTTTGGCTTCTGTGTGTCAAACCTTTACAAACTGCATAAAGTTTCATGGGATTTAGAGCCTTGATACTTTGAAATAGGCTGTAGAGCCAAAACAAACTATAATCTCAGTTTGATATAATATCCTCAGAATAAAATCCCCCAAAAATGAAAATGTCTGTGATCCGATCTTTTAGAACTTCTCGTTCTGAACTCCATTTTCTTTCCGTTCCAAGAGCAAAATGGAGAACTCAGGGAAAGCTGGGGAACAGTTCCCTCTTCTAAATTATAGCCGACAGAAAAACAGCAGAGAAATGGGAATGTCCTCTTTTATAAACCTGGTGATTATTTCTAGCCTAAATCACAGCAGGACCAATGTAATCTCGGAGAACTTAATAGAATCAATGCGATGCAAATAATAAAAAAAAAGGTAAAGAAATGCTGCGGCAAATTGATCATACTGTGAAGGTAATTGGAATAAAGCTGTCACTACAATAAAGTATCGCCTGCAGTAAACATCTGCTTGAAAGCACAATCCTGATACCTTTGGACTAATGCTCAGGGAAGAAAAACACATGTGACACCTGAATTGATGTCCTCATTTTCCGCATGTTTTCCTCAGACGTGCCGACTCCCTGCTGGGAGAGACGGCAAGGAAAAACAAACAAGCGCAGCCTCCGAAAACACCAAACAGCCGCAGACATCAGAGCACCAGACAGACAGACAGACAGACAGACGGGTAACCAGGTGACTTACATCTTGGTTGCTCATGTCCCAGTACGGTCTCTCTCCGTACGACATCACCTCCCAGGTGACGATCCCGTAACTCCACACATCTGAAGCAGAAGTGAATTTCCTGTAGGCGATCGCCTCTGGAGCCGTCCACCGCACTGGGATTTTACCCCCCTGAGGGGAAAAAGAGCGAGAAAAGAAAAGAAAAAAAGACAAAAGGCAGAGATAAAAGATGACAGCAAAAAAAGAAAGGCTGCGTTGAGGGAATTTGTCATACTTAGGAATTCAGCTTAGGTAGAACAAAGTATAGAAAAAGGTCATAGGAAGGGCATCAGAGTAGTGCAAGACACGGAAGTGTAAAAAAATGAAAGAAACTGCATATTGATTGTATCAGAAGAGCTAATTACATTCATTTTCCCTGTTTTATAGAAGTGATGAAGTAAAGAAAAAGCACACAAAACTCAAAAAATGTGAACAAACACACGTTTTCCAATCTTTTCTTTCCTAATAAAAACAAAATAGTGGTCAAACAAAAGCTTCTCTTTTCAGACTGCTGACAGAAATCCAGGATTAAAGTCTGTAATATAACAACCTGCTGGTTTCCTGTGTTTGAAATACAATCTGCTGAAGGAAATTATACACAAAATCCTAGAAAGAAGCCGGGAGTTTTAGTTTTAGTTCGGTTTCTTCCTCCTTACCAGAGAGCTGGTGTAGGTGGGGTCAGAGGTGTCCTCCTCCAAATAACGCGATAAGCCGAAGTCGGATACCTTACACACCAGGTTGCTGTTCACCAGAATGTTCCGCGCCGCTAAGTCCCGGTGCACATAGCTCATCTCCGCCAGGTACCTGCAACATCAACAGGATTTATTGACTCAACGTGTGTTGCTATCTGTTGCAAGCTTTGGTGCACTAATGGAATTTAGAGGGTGTGTTTGTGCCTTTGTGTGTTTGCGTGCTCGTGTGTGAGCCGCCTCCGATAAAATCGGAATGAGATTTAATATTTCTGTATGTTTGCGTGCTCGCAGCCTGCAGTAAAACACAGACGCTATCTGTGCTTTACTGCAGGCTGGGATGTGAGATCTCAAGCTGCCAAGTTGTAGCGCTGCTAGTAAAATACCTGGGCTTACAACGTTACAGCAGGTAGAGGAGTTTAAGTGTGCGCCGTTCTGCATAAGGAAATCAATCACTGAAGGATCAGAGAAGGTTTCCTGTTTATCTTTGTAATAAAATGGATTAGTGTGTGTGTGTGTGTGTGTGTGTGTGTGTGTTGGCACCTCATTCCAGATGCGATGCCTCTCAGCATGCCGACCAGCTGGATTACCGGGAACTGACCGTCGTTTTGCTAAAACACAGAAACACATGACTGGATTCTTTTTTTCCAAAAATATTTCTCAACAGGTCTTTAGCATTTATTTAAACTTTTAAAGTTGACAAGACACAACAGTGCTGTAAAGTGCACATAACAAATTTTCAAAGCAAAGAAGACAAGAAATCTTAATAAAACAAATAAAAAAAATCACTAGCTTCAATTTTTTTGCAATACACTGACACTCATCTTGAATTAATGTCTCCACCCTTTAACCAGGGGTGTCCAAAATGTGGTCCAAGGGCCATTTGAGGCCCCTAGAGGGATTTTGTGTGGTCCCAAGTGCAATTCAAAACCGACACGGATTTGTTTTGCCAAACGGCAGACGGATAATTCCTGATAAATTAAAAATGACCAGGTTTTTTATTTTCTTTTTGATTTCATATTAAGTATGAAATAATTTTTACTACAATGTTTTTTATAAGGCATAGATTTATAAGACTAAACTGTTCTCTGTCATTGTAATGCCAGAAAATTGCATGAAAATTACAGAGATTATGAAGTTATACATTTGTGATAAAAATGGCAGAAGTCCTCTAACACTCAATTGGTAAATTTATTAGACCTGCATATTTTCCAACATTTGCGTGGCACATCTGGGCTCTTTTCTTACATCAGAAAAACTTCCTGCAGGTGCAAAGTCGTCGTGAACGACCCTGGACAGTTAGGAAAAAGATTTAGGACTCTACATTCATTTGTTTCTTGTTTTTTTGGTGGAAATTTACCACACATTTTCTGCTTTGATCTACAGTAGCCCTAATAATCTGAGGTAACCTTCAGTAAAATGTTACATAAAATCCTTGTTCAGTCACAAACCTTTCCTCTCATCTTGAATTAAGATGCTGTTGAGCAAAAACATTTTACTCAGCTAACAATCTAGCACAGCTTGAAAGAAAATGAGTAATTGGAAACAAAATATTGCAGAAAATGTAAGTTTTCATCATCAGCAACTGTCCAGTAAAATTAGAAGTCTGGCAGGTGAGATAATATGCAGTGAAAGTTGAGCCAAAAGCTTCTAAAAGCAAACCTGCATGGATTATTCCTCCATAAAACATCAAGCCGCTGCAGCTCCACTGATGCGGCTGAGAAGTCTGACCGCTTCAGGAATAAAAAGTGTAGCTCTTAATCCTTGTAGCTTTTGCCAAATTATTTAGTTTCTCTTTAGAATTAAGAAAACCACAAGTCCGATCTTTAATTTATTGGTAATTTATCTAATCGATCAAAACATAGTTGGAGAAGAACCAGAGCTCAGGTGGGAGAATCTGTCGACAAATCAGCTATTAATTGTGCACACAGTAAATTTATTCTTTATGAAAGAGCAGCAAAAAATAAGCAATTGTTGGAAGAAAGCTATAAGAAGTTCCACTTAAAGTTTGCCAAGAGCCACGTAGAGGAAACGGCAACATGTGTTTGAAGAAGGTGCTTTGGGGCAAAATTTGGCCTATATGCAATCCCAATGTATAAAAATAACTGAGCACAGCATCTCCATACTGAGACATAATGGAAGCAACATCATGGTGAAAAGATGCTTTACTGCAGAGGGGAAGATGTACGAAGCTAATTACAGTCATTCTGGAGGAAAACCTGCAAGCCACAGTTATAATGGAATGGCAGATAAATAAACACTGCAGGAAAGGCCTAGTCAAAGTCCAGAACAGAACCGAGAATCTTTGTGTTGATCCAAAATGCAGACATGTTTGAGTTTGTGGGTGTAATGAGAAAATAATGAGCCTTTTTATAAGTGATAAAAATATTCCAAGCCGGCACTAAACCTTTCTAGGAGAGTGGATTAATCTGTGATAATATCCCAGAATTAATGGGTTTTCAATCAACACAAACACATTTTGTTTTGGTTGGTTTGTTTGTTTTCCTGTGCACAGATAAATGCCTCAGACTGGCTTATGATTCCTCCGCTTTAAAGAGGACATTTGCTAACAATCTTTGCCTTTAGGTGAAGTGGGCTGACGGCGCACGCAGCCCCCCGTGGGACAGCCTGACATCTTCACAGACATTCATAGCCATGTTTATAATCCTTCCATTAACCGATTAATACAGATAAATCTCGGTCAATTTGTGAAACGTGTTTACAGTATTCAGTATGTACTGTAGGATATGCTGCACTTGCCGACTTTAAAATGGACTTTGGATTATTTTTTTTTCTCCCTTTTTCACATCTCAGTTTCTTTCCTCCGTGTCTTTTAAACCTTAGCGAAACCCCCGACTGACATAGTTGCAGTCTGCTGTGTGTGTCTTTTAATTCATTTTGTGCAGCAAACTGTGCCTTTGATGCTCCCCTGGCCTAATCCTCCGCAGGGAAAAACCTTCTTCTAGGTGCAACACAAACAAGCCGCACTGGCGCTGAAGCTCCGGTCCCTTCAGGACAGCAACACCGCCAGGATCGATCACTGCGATCACTGTGTGTGTGTGTGTGTGTGTGTGTGTGCGCGCGAGTCATCTGATGGTTTCTGAGTCAAATGGGGTCGCGCTGTGAGAACTGGGCATCAAAGAGTTTTCTCTTTCTGTTTTTAGCAGCACCTCAAAAGGAGGCCGGGATCAAAGACATGGACAGGCTGGCAGGATGAGGGACGAGTACAGGAAGGAAAAGAGCAAAAGCTAAAAAAAGGAAGGACAGGAGGCTGTTTCTGTCTCCTCTTACGTGTCATTTTTGAAGCTCGCAATCCTTCCCTCGGCTGGCAGTTTGTCCTAACTGTACAGCATGTACATACAGTAAATACTCCACATTTATTTATTAAATGTGCCTACGTGAAACTAGGGCTGCACATAAATTATTTCAGTTATTGATTAATCAACTGATTATTCTGACGATTAATCGCATAAAGAAAACGTTTCATTTTACCACTTAAGCCCTTTTATATCAGAAATACATTAAAAATGCAATTAAGCAAATAATTCAGTTGCTTATAAAACTGAAACTTTTTGCTTAAAAAGCAATAACAGGATTCTTTTAGCATATTTGAGTCAGGTGAGGCGACTGGAGGAGTTTTGGCTGGAGTCTGTTTATGGACAAAGGTTGCATTTTTATCTTAAATGCAACATATTGTGTTTGTATAGTTTTGGTCTAATTACTTAGACGACTTGCAATTGTGATTTTTGTTTTAGTTAAAGAATCGTTAAATTAGTTGATGATGATTTCTATAATTGATTAATCACGATTAATCAGATTACCGTATTTTCCGCACTATAAGGCACACCTAAAAACCTTCAATTTCCTCAAAAGCTGACAGTGCGCCTTATAAATGGACCAATATTGAGCTACAACAGGTCTAGCAACTACGGTAAGCTGCCGCCGACTTCATTTCCGCCGTAGAAGAAGAAGAGCACGGTGCATGCTGGGATAGTTGTCAGAACGCTGGTTTGTTAATAAAGTTTGATAATACATTTAAAGCCATGGGGGGTTGGAGGGGAAAGAGAGACAGAGACTGTGGCGGCAGCGTGTCGGTTGGTCTGTGTTACCCAGAAAGCAGTTGGGCACAATATCGCAACACCAACACTGTGAGTGAAACAACGACTGGGGCAGCCTACTATATAAAGCACTCGGGGACCATTTCTTTACAAATGTAGATGTGTAATAATAGAGTACGGAACAAATTGGCAACCCAAACTGAAGCATCTATTCTGTGCGCCTTATAATGCGGTAATCGTTTCAGCCCTACATAAATCTGGCAGAAGGATTCTTACCCTCAGGAATGAGTCCAGTGCGCCGTTCTCCATGAACTCTGTGATGATCATCGTCGGTCTGCTCTTCGTGACCACGCCCTCCAGTCTGATGATGTTCGGCTGGTCGAACTGGCCCATGATCGACGCCTCGGCCAAGAAGTCTCTCCTCTGACGCTCGGAGTAGCCCACCTTAAGGGTCTTGATCGCTACAGGGATTTCTTTTTTCCCAAGAGGTTTCAAGCGACCTTTGTACACCTCCCCAAACTCACCTTAAAAACGATAGAAATTTAACATTAGAGCAAAAATTTGATGGCAAAACACAAAAAGGTAAAGAGCAAATTCTACACGAGATTCCAGAAGGCTGCACGAAATTTATTACTATAAATGAGCATGGAGAAGAATAATTATATTCCTACTGTTTTTACAGCAGCTGAGTTGGTTGGTGTGTTTTAATTGCGGCAACGCTCTGATGGACTCCAAGCAGTTCCAGCAGAGCAAACAGAGACTGAAGGCCAATATTTTTTGTGTGTGTGGCTTAAAAGTGCAACAAACAAACGAATCCCATTTATTGCTGCTCTCTGGGGTGAGAAAAGGTTGTGTTTTCGACGTGTGAACAAGATAAAAAGGATTGTGCTAATATTACTGCTTAGACGCATAGCTTTGCATGGCACATCTCATAATCTCTTGATTAAACAAAGCTTAATGGATCAAGAAGCCAGGCTGAATCACGGGGCTCATAGGTTTAAACCTTTTGTGAACATCCTGCTACACTTGTTGACTGAGTGGAGATCTCTGTTATTGCTGAGTTTTTTATTTGTAAGTTTCAAAAAGATAATAGTTAAAGGTTCAATGTGTAGGAGTTGGAGACTCTTACCAGGATAAATTGCAGCTAGTTAAATAAGACTCCCACGAATGAACAACACATGATAACAATGAAAACCTCCAAAGACTCAAATTAAAGGCAATGCCCTTCTCCTGGGGGTCAAATTAGGGTTTGTATATAAACTTTAAACTGAAGTGCATTCCAAACCGTAATTTTGTTACTTCCCTAATAGTTTCTGTTTGTTTCTTTATCATAATTTCAAAAGTTAAGTTTGTTCTGAAATGATTAGGTTTGAGTTTTTTGGATCCCCAGAACCAAACATCTAGAAGCAGCGTTCAGCTTCTATGCACCACAAATCTGGAACAATCTTCCAGAAAACTGCAAAACAGCCGAAACACTGAGTTCCTTTAAATCTAGACTAAAATCCCACCTACCGTATTTTCTGCTCTATAAGGCGCACCTAAAAACCTTAAATTTCCTCAAAAGCCGACAGTGCGCCTTATAATCCTTATATATGGACCAATATTGAGCCACAACAGGTTTAGCAACTACGGTAAGCAGCCGCCGACTTCATTTTCACCCGTAGAAGAAGAAGCGCACGGTGCATGCTGGGATAGTTGTCAGAACGCTGGTTTGTTAATAAAGTTTGACTGACCTATCTACCTACCGACCTGATAATCAGGTCGCCTGCAGGTCATGTAGCACCACGTTCTCCGCCGGCCCAGTCGCAGAAGGCTCTCCTCGCCGACCGGAGTCGGACTGTTTTGTTGACATTCCCTTTAGTGTAGCTCCATCTAGTGGATGCATAACGTAACTCCAGCCTCTACTGCAGCGTCTATTGTATGCGCCTTATAGTGCGGAAAATACGGTACTTAGTTACTCCCATAACTAGAACACTGACCAATATTTTGATGGGTATTGATGATTTTGATGACAAAATGTAATATTTGTTACTGGCTTCACAATCTGTGACTTTTTTGTTTGTTTTTATGATGTATTCTCTTGTTGCTGAAACAAATAAACTTAATTGAAACTTTTAATTGTTTGAATAAAAGCAAAGTAGAAGAAATATTTAAAGAGAGAATACTTATTCATCACGGTGTAAAACTTAAGATACAAGTGTGTCTCTGAATCCAAGATTGTGCATTCTGGCTTTAGAATCATTCATACTTTAAATACAATTGTTTATTTTCATTGTTTATATGTAGTTAGAGGGAGGAAAGTCAGTGGTTTTTGTGACTGATGAGAAAAAATTACATAAATTCATCTGCTTGGTGTGGAATAGCACAATATTGATTCCCTGTTTAGCTTGTTTTGGTTGAATATTGGTTCAAATTAATTTAAAAAAATTAAATACCACTGAATGTCATTGTTATTTTAAATATTGATGGGTAAAAATAGATTATAGCGGGATGCTTTTAACCCCAATAGTCAAAATAACGTCGCAAAAAAAAAGTTTAGCGCAACATCTGTTCAAAATACAACCTAGGAGAAAAATAATAATAATCTGAATTTTCCAAAAGTATCAAACAAACAATGAAAATTGATCCCCATTCTTTCAGTTGATCCCCAAAAACTGATCAAATTAGTGTCAATCCCTCACAAGAAGCTGAACTAATTCTAACTTTATAATCCACAACTAAAAACTAGCTCCAACCAGACTATTTTCATTCTGCAAAGGCACAGACATCTTTTGTCAAAATAAACGCACCGACATGATGATGGGGTACATGAGAATTGAGTTAACTTCAAAATAAAAGTCGTTGCTGCGCAGATTAAAAAAAAAATCGTTGCGTGAATAATAGATGAGAGATGGGAATTGGATGACGGGGCCGTGCCGTTGAGTCTCACACTGATCTGTGCTCCACATATCATCGCTCATTAAAAACTATCTTCTGTCAGTGCTGCAAACCAGAGCAAGCACAGAAGGAAGAATGGAAAGAAGATGGGATGGGAATGAAAGAGGATGCTCCATAAATCTATGTTCAATCAACACTCTGTTAGATGACATGTCTCAGTCTGTCATATTATAAACATAATGCGTTTCACGACGTTTCTCCAGTCAAACAAAGTGGTTTTTGTGAAGGACATTTCCTACAGGCTGAGTGATGGAGAGCGTTATCTCAAAGGAAGGGAATCAGGGGAGTCAGGTGGGATATTTTTATTATCTCCTTTGGGCTCTCTCTTCTTCTTCTTCTTCTTCTTCTTCTTCTTTTATCTTCACTTCCCAATCTGTTATTCTGCTTTTCCTTCCATGGCTCATTGTTCAGGATTTGTCTGAACAAAAACAAACTAAAACTCCAGAGGGTCTAAATCACAGAAAGCGTTGAAGAGCGCACAAAGTATCAAAGGAGGACAGATGAGGAAAACAAGAGTGAAACAACGTGAAAAGTGAGTTACGGAGCTGCTGACGGACTCAAAGTCTGACCACATCTCGTTTCACCCGTCCCTCTGCTTCCTCCTCCCTCCCTGTCATTTTCATCCCTTCTCCATCACTTCTGGCTGGA
The DNA here is from genome assembly GCF_904066995.2 of Poecilia reticulata. Lineage (NCBI taxonomy): Eukaryota > Metazoa > Chordata > Actinopteri > Cyprinodontiformes > Poeciliidae > Poecilia > Poecilia reticulata. The sequence goes on along the minus strand of NC_088833.1, from coordinate 4,748,157 downwards.
ATGAGAAACCCTTCTCTGAGAATAATAAAGCACCAAATGGAGGGATTACCAAAAGCCCCTCAAAGTGGTTCCACAGACCAAAGGCCAAAGCGCATACTTGCAGTGCTGAGGGTCTGGACCTGGTTCATGACCTTTAACACCCGGGGCTCAGTGGGCTCTTTGGGCGTGATTGGTTTTTGGTCCTGTGTTAAATAAGTTATGAGTTATCAGGAGCAGACCATCTGAAGGAAAAACATTTCTCAATCTGGTCCGAGTTGCAGTAAAAGAAAAATATTATCCCATAAAATAAAAGGTAATGGCGTCTAAACGAGTCACAGATTATAGCAGAGAGGTATCAGCATTCACATGGCGGCCCCCACACGTTCACAATCCCCGTCACGTGGTTCTTTATGACGCTGATCTTTGAACTATTTAAATCACTAAATAAGATTCAATTATACGAAATACCACATGCCCATGAACTCTCAATGAGAAGGACTGGTAAAGCTCTACAGAGGCTGGAATCATCTTTAAAATCTAGAAAAAAAATGAAAATTAAATCAATCTTGTTAGGAGGGAAACATTTAGACTTCGACGAGGGCTGGTGCAATATTTGCAGCTTATAAACTAAAATAATTAAAGAAATTGAATGTACTTTTCATGGAGAGTTATAATGCAAAATGTAAGAATGTAATTCCCTCATTAAAAACGTAAAAACATACTCAGCGTGGTGCTTTGACTCCATTTTAACGCTCAGACATACAGTGTTTTCCCAAAGCTCTGCCTTCCCTCACAAATCCACTAGACTAGCGGCAGCTGAAATGAGCAAACACCTGGTGGAACTACGCATCTGCTGCAAACACCTGGTGGAACTACGCATCTGCTGCAAACACCTGGTGGAACTACGCATCTGCTGCAAACACCTGGTGGAACTACGCATCTGCTGCAAACACCTGGTGGAACTACGCATCTGCTGCAAACACCTGGTGGAACTACGCATCTGCTGCAAACACCTGGTGGAACTACGCATCTGCTGCAGACACCTGGTGGAACTACGCATCTGCTGCAAACACCTGGTGGAACTACGCATCTGCTGCAAACACCTGGTGGAACTACGCATCTGCTGCAAACACCTGGTGGAATACGCATCTGCTGCAAACACCTGGTATAACTACGCATCTGCTGCAAACCCCCGGTGGAACTACGCATCTGCTGCAAACACCTGGTATAACTACGCATCTGCTGCAAACACCTGGTGGAACTACGCATCTGCTGCAAATGGTAACTACGCATCTGCTGCAAACACCTGGTGGAACTACGCATCTGCTGCAAACACCTGGTGGAACTACGCATCTGCTGCAAACACCTGGTGGAACTACGCATCTGCTGCAACACCTGGTGGAACTACGCATTCTGCGACACTGGTGAACTATGCCTCTGCTGCAGACACCTGGTGGAACTACGCATCTGCTGCAGACACCTGGTGGAACTACGCATCTGCTGCAAACACCTGGTGGAACTACGCATCTGCTGCAAACACCTGGTGGAACTACGCATCTGCTGCAGACACCTGGTGGAACTACGCATCTGCTGCAAACACCTGGTGGAACTACGCTTCTGCTGCAAACACCTGGTGGAACTACGCATCCGCTGCAAACACCTGGTGGAACTACGCATCTGCTGCAAACACCTGGTGGAACTACGCATCTGCTGCAAACACCTGGTGGAACTACGCATCTGCTGCAAACACCTGGTGGAACTATGCCTCTGCTGCAGACACCTGGTGGAACTACGCATCTGCTGCAGACACCTGGTGGAACTATGCCTCTGCTGCAGACACCTGGTGGAACTACGCATCTGCTGCAGACACCTGGTGGAACTACGCATCTGCTGCAAACACCTGGTGGAACTACGCATCTGCTGCAAACACCTGGAGGAACTACGCATCTGCTGCAGACACCTGGTGGAACTACGCATCTGCTGCAAACACCTGGTGGAACTACGCTTCTGCTGCAAACACCTGGTGGAACTACGCATCCGCTGCAAACACCTGGTGGAACTACGCATCTGCTGCAAACACCTGGTGGAACTACGCTTCTGCTGCAAACACCTGGTGGAACTACGCATCTGCTGCAAACACCTGGTGGAACTACGCATCCGCTGCAAACACCTGGTGGAACTACGCATCTGCTGCAAACACCTGGTGGAACTATGCCTCTGCTGCAAACACCTGGTGGAACTACGCATCTGCTGCAGACACCTGGTGGAACTATGCCTCTGCTGCAAACACCTGGTGGAACTACGCTTCTGCTGCAAACACCTGGTGGAACTACGCCTCTGCTGCAAACACCTGGTGGAACTACGCATCTGCTGCAAACACCTGGTATAACTACGCATCTGCTGCAAACACCTGGTGGAACTACGCCTCTGCTTCAAACACCTGGTGGAACTACGCATCTGCTGCAAACACCTGGTGGAACTACGCTTCTGCTGCAAACACCTGGTGGAACTACGCATCTGCTGCAAACACCTGGTATAACTACGCATCTGCTGCAAACACCTGGTGGAACTACGCATCCGCTGCAAACACCTGGTGGAACTACGCATCTGCTGCAAACACCTGGTGGAACTACGCATCTGCTGAACTCAAGGAACGGTTGCAAACGGCAGCAATGGACGGCAGGTAGAAGCATTTATGTGGCCAGAAATAGTGGGAGGTTCTTAAAGAGACAGAGACCGGTTTCAAGGCATCAGATAGGAAGTCACATTTCTTTTAGCTGATTTTTATTATATACAGCATTTTCATGACATCTGATGATGATTTATTGTGTAATAAATCATATAAAATAATCTTATCTATGAGACTGGGGCTAATCATTCCTACAGTATAATTGTTTTTAAGCGTATAGCAAAATATTATGGTGAAACAAAAAGACTCATTAATTTCTTTCAGTAATTAGATAATTTTTTTTGTTTCTGTATTGAGTCAAATCGTTCAAAATGATCGAGTAGGTTTTTAGAGGTGACTGATCCAATTAAGACATCAAAAAAAATGCACAACAAAACCAGCGCAGTCGGTTTAAAAACTACAAAAACAGGTAGACATTCAAATCAACGCCCTGTGTGATGAATGTCTACAAAGCCGATTGATTATTTCTAATCATCAGAATATGTCTGGCTGATGAAGGTCTCTCACCAAGATGTTGTTTGACACATTTTGCATGAATTTCTCTCTTTCCTCCATTAAATCCAGAGATTACAGCATCAAAACAACAACTTCTGCTGAACTTTCGCCACCGTCGTTCTTCCTTTGCCAAACATCACACAGCATTTCTACAGAGCTCACAAGAAAACGCAAGACGACGGTTTTAATTTATTCCTGTGAAAAGCTTTCAGCATGAATAAAACATGCTGACTTCAAAGGAAAAAATAATAAAGCAAAATGACAAATTGGCACTGCGTGATTCCAGATATTTCTCATCGACACTGAAATGTGGCACAGTTGTTTTATCTGAGTTTAATTTTAATTTTCTTTTAAAAAAACAAACAAAGCTTAGAGAATAAATGAATTAAGCAACAGTTCAAAAGGACTAAACCTATGAAAATCTCTACCTGATCCGATGACTTCCTCTATTTTGACACAAGAGGGGTCGATTTCTTTGGCGAATTCCCGCACCGCCTCGTTGGGGTCTTCATAGGTAAAGGGGTCAATATAGATCTTGACCCCTGGTGAACTGCGACCCTCAGACAGGGTGGGAAAAGTCACAGTGGGGGTGGGGCCGCTAAACATGTCTGGCCTCAGAGTCACTTCTGTAAAGAAAGTTCACAAATAAACTTTTTTATAAAAAGTATTCTGGAGTTTTTAATTATTTTTACAATAATAAAATATAGATTGTGCGTCTACCTCCTCCTGTGTTGTACTGCTGCAGCTTGTCGCCGTACACACTCTCCTTCAAATGTCTCCTCCTACAGTCAGAGGGAAAAAAAGACAGACAAAGCTTCAGGGGGAGAAGTCGCAAGAGCACATAAATTTTACAGAGCGGCTCTAAATGTTGCAGGAGTAAAATGCAAATTGGCAATTTTCTCTCAAACTGGGTTGAAGTAAAATAGTTATCCTGTTAAAAAATCTGCTGCCGAAATAGTCTGTCTAGAACCAGTTAGGGTTGAAGGATCGTTACTGCTCTGTGTCATCAGCCCTCGTCTTCCTGCTTTCCTCTGCAAACGGAACAAGTGCAGAAACGTCCCGCAGAATCTCCATATGCCGCTAGATCTCAACAAGACCCACAACAAAGGAGAACCTCAATAAATAGTTGAAATCTAAAAGGGATAAATTGTAGTTCAAGTTGTTAATTTTGACAATTACTGCTTATGGATATCCATCCATTTTCTTTACATCCTCGTCCCTTAGTAGGGTCGGGAGGTGCTGGTTCCTCTCCAGCTAACGTTCTGGGCGAGAGGCAGGGTCACCTTGGACAGGTCACCAGTCAGTCTGTCGCAGGGCAACACAGAGACACACAGGACAAACAACCATGCACACACACACTCACAACTAGGGGCAATTTAGAGAGGCCAGTTAACCTGACAGTCATGTTTTTGGACTGTGGGAGGAAACCGGAGTACCTGGAGAAAACCCACACATGCACAAGGAGAACATGCAAACTCCATGCAGAAAGACCAGGGCCGGGAATCGAACCCAGAACCTTCTTGCTGCAAGGCAACAGCTCTACCAACTGCGCCACTGTGCAGCCCTGTGATAGATATTAACCAAAGAAAAATATTATATATATATACTATAGCACATGAGACCAATCAGAGAATACTTCATGTTCTTTCATTATATGCTCTCCTTTGCACGCATTAATACACTTGTAGCCGTTTCCTTTCTGTTGATGTCCCGCTAACGCTGAAAAAACACAATTATGCAATTGCTGCGTTTCCATAAAATAAGAAATAAAATTTAAATCACATTTGAATAAGTTTGTTTATATGATAAGTCATTAAAAATCATGTCAGCAGCGGATGTAATCATATTCATATTTCAGCATTTTAGTAACATCATGAGTTTCCATTAAATCTACTTTGGTGCAGCTCAAAAACCCCCCGTCATCCTGGCGTAAAAACCTTTTACCTAACAAACGTGAATATTTTGGAAGTTGCCTTGTTTCCACTGAGCAAATTTATTTTCAGAATTTTAATTTACAAACTTTTCTGTTTAACGGAAACGCAGTTGGTGTGTCAGTGTCATCCATCTTGATACATCCGTGTACAAACAACCAGCTTATTGTGTCTTTCATACCCTGACCAGAGTTTCCTTATGATTTTCTAGACAACAGGTCATCAAGAATTAAATATTCATGCAATGAAAATTATTTTCTTCCAATATTTTCTAAGAAACCAAATGTTATGTTTTTACTTCCTGTAAGTCATCAAAATTAAAAAGGAATAAAAGCTTAAATGATATCACTTTGTGAGTGAATTGAATATACGAGCTCCATATTTTCAGTCAGGGCTGCACCTGAGAACATATCTGTAATTTAAGACATTACTGCATTAATTCAGATGTTGGCCAGCAAAACCATTTTTATAGGGTCGTAACATTTGGCACACACGTAAATAGAGCAGCGCAAATGAACATAAATCTTGGTCTTTGTTGTGAAATTGATTTAGCCTTTAGGCTACCGAGTCCAACAACGCAGTCAGCAATCAGCGAGAGCAAACCTTCAGCAACATTTATGTGAGATGATGAATCCCTGATGCCCACTGGCCAGACAAGATCAGCAGCTATAATCTGTGGCTAAGCATCCAATAACTACCAGCAGCTGGTGAAATTTGAAGAGGACAGATATGGGGAGAGCAAAACCAGATAAGTTTGGTCAGAGAAGCCTGAAAGTTAACTAGAAATGAGACAAGCTAGGAAATAATGCCTCCCCTGAGAACAGGTCTGCTGGGAGAGATTAAAGGCAGGCGTCCACCTGGTTATGGAAAGAAAGAAAATATTGGCTCAGATCTCAAAGGCCTGAACTTCTAGAGGAGTGGCACATTAATGGAGAAATCTTTATCTTGCATATATTATGAAAGTAAAATAAAAAAAGTGCTGCACCTCTTAGAAGGTGCTTTGAGATACAATCAATCTAACATAATATTTCCAAGAATCTGTTTAGCTTTAAATGACCTACTTCAGTTTTAACCTGTTCATTGTAGACAATACAGTAAAAAAAAAAAAAACTTTTAATGTATTACAACCAAAAAAGAAATAAAAAAAAAAAAGCTGAAACCACAACTTCCACCTGTCAAACCTTTTTCCCATTTTATCTCCAGATGTGGTGCTTTTCTTTGGCTTGTTTGAATTTTTTTCTTTTAATCTACATGAAACATTCAATTGAGTCGTTTTATATAAAACTTTTAACCTTTAACCACACGACTCAAGATCAAACCTTCTCTGCACTTTGAAACCATCTTGTAATAAAAACATCTGATCTGAAATCCATATCCTGGTATTCAAAGGAAGGTCAAAAAAGCTGCTGGAGAAGCTGAATGAAGGCTTCATATAAATGTAATTTTGTCAAGTTTCTGGTGTAAATATCTAAAAAACCAACCTTACAAGTAACTTTTCAGCAAGAAATGTTTTATTAAGTCAATAATTCCCTTAAATTGATGAAAAAGTATTAGTTCCTTCGGCACACATTTTTCCCATGAGTGAAATAATCTGCCGATGGAACAATATTAAGGAAATATTGACTTAAAACAATATTTAAAAATATTTCTTTAGCGCATTTAAGCAACAAAGCAGTACAAAGTGATTTACCTCCTAAAAACACAAATCTAACAACAATCAGTCTTGTCTTATTTCAAGTTTTCCAAGATATTTCCACTAGAAACTTGGCAAAAACAAATACTTGCTAAGATTTTAGTTTTTTGCAGTGTAAATGAGTTTATTTGTGTGTCTGCTGTGTGTTACCTGGTACAGACGATAGCCAGAGCTACCAAAGAGACGATACACACTCCGCCTACTAAAGAACTTGCAGTCAGGTAGAGCTGCTGTCCAAGCTCTGACTTGTACTCATCTGCAGAGGCACACACACACACACACACACACACATACATAATTTAGCAATGCTGAGATAGGCATATCTGTTTTTATATATTTTTGTCTTTCCCACGCACACAGCTGTGCTTATCCTGAAGTGAATACATGCTATGCAGCTAAAATCTCCCATAATTCCACAAAAATAACACTCATTTTACATGACTGTACACAATTTGCATGCAGAATGAATTGCCTCACAGCCAGGTTTGCACTTTACAACAACCTTTTCCACTCTCTCAACCCGTTTCCTCTCCAGCAGAAAACCTCCACTCACATCTCCACACAGTCCAGCCAGCCGCCCACGCTCGCTCTTACCGTCTGTGAGGGTCTGGAAGAGCATCTCTTTGCTGTAGGCTCCGTAGCCTGCCACGGTGCGGGCCCTCACCTGCACCACGTAGCCGGTGCCGGGCCTCAGGCCCTCCAGGACCACGTTGGGTGTATCGCTCTGGACCACTGAACTGTTCAGCAACGATGACTGGAACTGCAGAAGAGGCAGAGCAAGACGCTGGTATACTAAACGTTACCTTGACAATCACTGCAGGTGCATCCCAATAAATTACAATATTAGCAAAAAGTTACATTTAGGGTGATATATTGATGCGTGTGTGATTTAAATGACTTTTTATCTTTGTGTTTCTGTGATGTAATGCACTTTAAACTGCCTTGTTGCTGAAATGTGCTTAACAAATAAACGTTGATTAATTGACTGATTGAAGCAGCACAAAGAAATTTAAAAATGCAATAAGTGCAGTACCTGTGTTACAGTAAGATTGAGAAGACATTATGAGATAAAATGCATTTAAAACAAAATACAATCACACAGAATAAAATAGGAGAAAATTATTTCCGATGGCTGTTTAAAATAAATATTGTAAATGGGAAAAAGCTCTTAGTGAGTCTTGATTAAACAGATCTAGATCAAACATTTGGTCACCGGTATGTGTAGCATCCTTAGTGATGTTTTTAGCTCTTGTGAGGTCGAAAAACTGCCAGCAATTGTTCAACAGAGAAGGGAGAAGACGTCTTCATTACTCTCTCCAAACAGAAATTAAATACACCAGAGTAAACTCCACTGCTGGCATCAGCAGCTTTGATTCTGATCATTTTTCCAGATGATTCTCAGGAAACGGAGATGCTGTTGTACCTTTTTTACAATCTCCAGGGCGACAGGCAGAGATGTGAACATCAAGGAACTTAAATGAGTGCACCGTCTCAACACAGGCATTATTTATGTAGAGGATAATGATTGTGTTGCGTTTCCTGAAGTCGATAGAAGAAGGTTGTTGGTGGAGCGCCATACTGACATTTTCTGGAATTCTTGTCCAGTTTTTTCTGACAAAAAAAATATATTTTTGTCAGAAAAAAGGTCTCTGGATCCGGATGTTTCAGCTGTGGCTCCACACAAGGAATGCACACATTTTTCTGACATACTTTTTCCTTTCATTCGACTTTCCATTAACATGCTTGGATGCACCCAGTGACGGTCCACAGCGTTTCCCACATCTCGCCCACAGACCACTGGAGGTGGGAACCAGTTCCCCCTCACCTTGCACAGATAAGCGGGACTAGAAAATGAAAGGATGGATGATTTGATACCCCAGGGTTCTACCACCTCATCCTTATCAAAATAAAATGCTTCCAAATCCAGCTCAACCAGGTTGGAATTTATTAAATCAAGTTTTTGGTTCGCCACGTTTACATCTTCAACTTTAACTCTTTTATGCATCATATTTTGTCAGGAATAAATTTAATTGTTTTACTGGTATCATTGCTTAGCGTACCTTAGTGTCTCTTGTATATTCCCAAAACAGCTGCTCTCGTTCACATTTATAAATGTTTCTTTCTTCAGAATGCAAAATAAGTATCCAGTTTCTGACTGTAAAGTCAAACACTTAGACACGTTTAACCCTAATATTACCATCAAGTCAGAAAGCTGCTACTTCAGTCAAAAACACATTAATAAAGGCCAGATACTGAAATTTTAAGTTGCTTTAGAGCAGTGGTTCTACCCCTTTTTTGAGGTACCGAACCCCCCAGTTTCATATGCGCATTCACTGAACCCTTCTTATTCCTCCCCCCCCTCGCCGACATACAAAAGACTTTGCGGTATTCTGATTTAGTAATGTAATTATATTAGTTGTGTTACCACTCCCACGACACTAGAGGCAGTAACCCCGCAAAGATGCGACTAAGGAGCAGATTTAGACTATAGAATTTGGTAAAAACTGTTAGTTTTGCTGACGTAATTAAAGACAAGTTCAAATTCATGCTGAGAGGGGAGCTCCTTCAATCAGGGCTCCTCCGCAGCTCTGATTGGCTAAGCAATGTAACGTGATCCTCTGATTGGCTAAGCAATGTAACGTGATCCTCTGATTGGCTAAGCAATGTAACGTGATCCTCTGATTGGCTAAGCAATGTAACGTGATCCTCTGATTGGCTAAGCAATGTAACGTGATCCTCTGATTGGCTAAGCAATGTAACGTGATCCTCTGCATTAAGTGATGGCAAAGCGGGGCGTCATCACGACTTCACACAAGTGTGTCTTTACCTCCGCGGCAGAGGCTCCACCGAACCCCTGAGACCGACTCACCGAACCCCTGGGGTTCGACCGAACCCAGGTTAAGAACCACTGATTTAGAGAAAGCAGCAGAAGCACAAACTTGCTGCACTTTTGCACATGTTGCCTATACATAATGCTGTCCACATTGTTGTTAAAAGGTCAAAACGTTCATCTTCAGTGAAGTCCTGATTCTTTTTAAGAAAACCACCCGGCAAACTCCTCCATCATGAATGTTATTTCAGCTGCTCATCTGCCTGAAAGAAAATTGAAAAGAGAAAATTGCAGCATCATTGTTGCATCTCCCACCAATAGACGGCAACATCAGGGCGCAAACATTCTGAAATATATGTTGACGTTTTGATTTAGAGCTGCTTCTCTCCGTTTTTTCGGGACTTCTCAATGGTTCTCATTTGCATAATCCGTTATGATGCAACATCAACATCTATATGGATGCCACATCATAAAGAACCCTCTTCATATTTCATTTTCACCGTCTTTCAGCTTATGGATGATTAGCATTTTTATGTCAATTATTTCTCCAACACACCTAAACCCTTTCCTGATGACCATTTTTCTTCCTCCTTGCTCTTTTGAGTCTTTCATCTTTCCATTCTACGCAAATACAATAAGGGCTTATTGCAGTTAATTAGCTTTTACCCACAGAGAAAGACGAGCATGTGGACTTCTCCCTTTCCATTCGTCTCCATATTATCTTTCCCCATCTCATAAATCCAAGGCCATCACCTTTTACCTCCATCTATGCCCCCTTCTTCTCATTTTAGACTTCCTATTTTCTGTCATTTTCTTTCAGATAACAAGGTTTTACAGAGGCTAAATCTAAGAGCGGGCGGCAGAACGAAAGGTCTGCGCGAAGGTATAGGCACGAGAATGAAGGACGGCGGGGTGGGGAGGTCGACGGCAGAGCAAAGTGGCGAGGAGAAGAGATGGTGGCGGTGATGAGGAACACCGCCCAGGAGGGAGAAGAGTGGGTGGAAATCTCCGGTAGATTGGGGAGAAAAAGGGCGGGTTATCAGGAGAAGACATGGGGTTAAAGATGATTGAGTTTTCTACCATAAATATTCATGGCGAAAACCCATTTTCCACATGTCAGTCATTAACCCATTCGCTTGTATCAAAACACTAATCATGATGGGATCAAACTTTTTACTCCTCCTTCCTTGTTTTGACCTAAATTACGTCCATATAATGCTGTGTTTGCAAAACGTTATTGCACATTTAAGTCGGCAATGTTAGCTGATAATTAAGCGGCGGGCTTTGGATGATTTTAAAGTTTAAAAGTAGGCAAGTTTTGCAAAGAAAAGACGTTGCGTCAGTGTTGGAGTTCAGATTCTGGAGTTGTGTGTGGCGAGGAAAAGCTCGACTCCATGCTGACTGGAGTAAAGAGGTTAAGGGGCAGGCCGTCTGGGAAGGCCTGGCAGACAGAGATAAGTATTGGGGGAACATTTTTGACTTTCTCCACCATATCAAATTTACTACATTAAAACTCATTATCTATAGAGTGAGGGAGGATGGAGTGAAGAGCTGCAGGAGATGAGGAAGGTGGAAAAAAATGACAAAACTGCCAGAAAAAACGGGTGCAGCACAGCTGTGTGTCCTCTCTCACCAGGCTTATCAAACTGCTCCCACAGGACATCTTCACTTAAAGCTATGAGCTAAAATTAGTCTTTACGTGGTCGACTGCTTCACAGTGGGAAATGCAGAATCCTAATTGACTTCAATGTGAGACTTTATTAACGGAAACCTAGCAGCGAATGAGGCCGACTCAGGGCGCAGTACGAGTTTTGACTGCAGCTGTAATAAATATCTCACTCACTCGTTGTAATCGTCCTCAGCGTTAAAAGCACATCATGTTATGCGACATCATGTCTGCCGTTTTACATCTTTTCCTGGATCGAGCTGCAGGAACACGAGTCCGTTCGGTCCCGTCCAGAATTGGTTTCGATTCAACTCTTTCAGTGTTATTTCAACAAGAAATCGAGTAATTGTGAATTTGCAAACTTTGCTGTGAAGGTACAGTTCAATGTCTTGAGTTTTAACCCCAGGAAAAAAAAAAACCTCATAATTTGTCATGTTGGTTTACTTTATCTGGATCTCATGTGACGTGAGCACAAGTAAATATTCAATTGTAAAATGAAGCGATGAATTTTATGTAAATAAAATCTGAATAATTTGCAGTGTATACAAGTCTTTGGGGATATGTTCCTAACAGTACGGAAGAGGATTAGGGCCACTGGAAAAAAAATAATAAAACAGTTCTTTCTGACTTTAATCTAAGAATTCTGACTGTAATCTCAGAATTCTGACTTTAATCTCAGAATTCTGACTTTTTTTTCCTCCGAATTCTGACTGTAATCTCAGAATTCTGACTGTAATCTCAGAATTCTGACTGTAATCTCAGAATTCTGACTTTAATCTCAGAATTCTGACTTTTTTTTCCTCCGAATTCTGACTTTTTTTTCCTCAGACTTCTGACTTTAATCTCAGAATTCTGACTTTAATCTCAGAATTCTGAGTTTAATCTCAGAATTCTGAGATTAAAGTCAGAACTGTTTTGTTTTTTTTCCCCATTGACCCTAATCATCGTCCGTATAACAGCTATCCTCATCTACAGAATGAAATTGATTTTTTATTTATTTTTTGGTTCCCAAGCAGCCTTGGACATCGTTTTGGTATTTCAGATCCCGCTTGGTTCCGGTCCATGCCATTTTACACAGAGCAACCAGGATCTGCATTTACTGCAGCTTCATTCATACGACTTGCATCAACTCCAGTGGCCCTCACCATGATGCTGCTACTACCACGTTTCATGGTGAAGAAGATGTTGTGATTCAGGTGTAGGTCAAAAAGTAAATCAACTTCTTTTGTTTTCTGTGTTCCCTAGAGGAAAACCTCTAAATGAAGACCAGATTTATGATAGTTCGACTTTGTGCAGGTCTTCTAGCCACAGCTACAGATTTCTGCAGCCCTTTCAGAGTTGCCACGCTTCATTCATAATTGCTCGTTTTGCTGGGCCTGTTAGTTCAGGTTGAGGGCCGGGTCAGGTCTGCAGTTGCTCCAAACTAAAATCTAACACTAATCCATAATATGTTCAAAGCTTTAGGATATAATTTTATGACCTGCTCCTCCTTCACTTTTCTTTTCAATAATGTTCTCCAATAACCCTGCGAGGCCTTTATGCTGAGATTATATTACACACAGATGGTATCCGCTTACTAATTCCCTGGATTTTATTTCAGGGCAAAAGAGCAAAAAGAGGCTTAATACATATTTATGGGAAAATGGGAAACAGTTCAAGAGGTAATTATTAACATCTATGGAGGCTGAGAAAACTCTGCAATGAGGAAGTTAAAGTGTATCGTTTAGTTTTTGTTTCAATTTTTTTGTTTATTCCTGCTAAAATAACAAAAAAAACTGATAGTTGTGAAGTTAAACAAAGTATTTTCTTATTTGCTGCAGGACTCAAGGTTAAGCTTTCAAAGATAATTTGTTTTCCAATATTACTGCAAAGCATCACAGTTCCAACCAGTGCAACACGACTTTTGCATTTAAGTGGCACACTTTTGAATTCCAGACTAAACATGTTCAATTGTCTGAAACGCTTGTTCAGTTTTATTCTCCTCCTCAAAAACAAACATATGGTTCTCTTTCTGGAGTAAACAGATCTCATCCACTAAGATTCTGCAGCATCCAGTAATAGCTGAAAAGTGTGCAAATCATTTCAGATCCGTTTGTTCCTTCTTTCTGTCTCAAGAGTCCCGCTGAAAATGTGGCACATGTTTGCATCAGATCGGCGTAATCTTCTAAAAATAACCTTCGGCAGAAACAAATCAGACAAAAACTGACAAAGAAAATGAGAAGTATGTAGTTCTAATGGATAAAAAACAATAAACTGTTTAAAAATGTCAGAGGTTTCATGTTATGATTCTAAATTAATGCATTTTACTACATTTTTACATGAAGTCTGTACAAATGTACCAGAAAAATGCTAAACAAAGTCAATGATTTGCAGGCCATACATTTTACTAAAGCACAGAAAATGGGGATCGGGTGGAATAATCTATAATATGGGTGAAAAAAACAAATATTGGAGGTGATTTTTGTGAAAACCGTAGATTGATTAGAATATTCCATCTGGGTTTATTACACTGATTGGATCCTGTTTTGTAGGCAATTCTTTGAAAAGAAGGAAGCCAGTGTTATTACCAACGTGGAAAGCTGCATGTAAATGTGTGTAATTTCATTATAATTGTAACTATGAGTGATTCTTTGTAAGTCCATGCCAGAGCATGATGTTTTCTTCGTGCATTAAAAGTAACATTTGGTTGATTTAAATGGCAATTCTTGTATTATTTCTACAGCATTGCTTTTTCCTGTCCATATTGTGTTTCTGGCCCAAACACTTTCGAGGTTGAAAAGATCTAAAGATTTTGGCCAATTTAATAACTGATAATATTTCAGCTGTGGCAGATGACCAATAGAATATTGGTTCTTTTCACACCATAAAAGCACAACCAGACCACTTACATAACAAGTTAAAACCTGCAATCCGTTACTGCTTCACTATTATTGTCACATCCCCATCTTGTGGCAGCAACAAGCTGGGGAGGGTCCCCCTCCTCAGTTCTTGTTGGGGGATGTTTACTGTGAAAACTGCAATAAACTCAGACGCCAAGAATGAGCCTGAATGTTTTAATTAAAGACAATTGAGCCTAAAAGAGTCACAATTGGCAACGTTTGCAGTACATAATGAAAGGGGGGGGGGGGAATCTTGTACACCAGCAACTGCAACCAAGAAAAAAAGAAAAAAAAAAGCTTATTTTGTATATATCTGTTGTTGAGCGAAAGCAGGTGGATTAGGAGTAAAAAAGAGTGGGTTGTGAGGAGGCTCATGTTCCTTTCGGTGCATCTTACACAATTCCTTGTAGGTGATTTGCTTTTTGTTTTTCATCTATCTGCAGTGAAGTGTTTCTCCAGTTCTGGGCTCGGCTTCAGAAAAGACGGGAACAGTCTTTGCTTTAGGTGACAGATACTCCAGTAACTTACCTCTCGTGCTCACAGCTTAACATTCAGCAAATTACAAGGACTTAGTAAGAGATGCCATTTTCTTTCATTTAGGCAATTTTACTCCTGTCAGAAACGCAGCAGCAGCCTGACGGGAAACCAATCTGGTTCCACAAGTTTTACCCCTGAATTAGTAGCTCTCAACACCGCCAGACCCGGGTCTGGCATTCTTTTTCCTGCCTGACTCAAAATGATCGGGAATTTCTCCATCAGTCAGGCAAGCCGGGGGTTAAACTGCGGCTCCATTTAACATCTGCATTCAGATATTGATAGCTTGATAGCTACATGGTTAACCACACATCTACAAACAGAATGTGCAAACAAACTAAAACACAACTTCCATTAAGAGGCTGGTGCAATACCTTTAAATACAGAGAAAAACTCAGATACCTGCAGAGAGGATCGATAAGGACACCTTCTGGGTCTTTATGGAGATTTTCTGCAAAATGTTTGCATGCTAAATAAAACCTCTAGGGTAGGAACTGCATATCAAACATGGCTTACAAACACCTCAGGATCCCCCTGAAGCAAACCTGATAGGAAAAACTACATCTGGACTAACTGACTAAACCCCAGGGAGGAGCGACACTTCAGGATGCATTCACACTGCAGCTTGAAGTGACCCAATTCCGATTTTTTTGACGTAATGCGACCTGGCAGTGTGAACAACACAGGTCGGATTCTTTTTCGAATGTGACCCATATCCGATACGTATCCGATTCAAATTCAAATGCGACCTAATGTCCAGGTCGCATTCATCCGAACTGAACGTCACTGATTCTCAACAAATCTCACTAAGAAAAACAACAACTATAATGGACTATATGAGGATTAAGTTGTTAATATGCTGCTCCGGCCAGATAACAAATATGTAAGCTAAGCTCCACCGTTAGCCTCCATGTTTACTTCCGCAAACTCTGAGCTCTTCTTCTTCTTTTTATGGCGGTTGGCAGAACGCTGACGCTATTGCGCCCTCTACTGCGCACGCGGGACACTTTCAGGTCGTTTGACCGTTCACACTGCAGAACGCATACAGGTCGCATTTACTGGTAGTGTGAACGACCCCGGCTAAAAAATCGGAATTGGAAAAAAAAATCGGAATTGGGTCACTTGAGGCTGCAGTGTGAACGCACCCAAAGTATCTGGACATTTTTAACTTATTGTACGAAAGCTAACGCTCCACTGAGTTTTGAAGAAAGTGCCTAAAAGCACTTTTCAAAAAACATTTTTCATTTAGTCTCCTGATGATGGCATTAAGGCTTTAAAGAAAACTGAAAAGTTTCAGCATCCACACCTTTAGGTTGAGGAAAGGTTTCAGTTTGTGTGTTTGAGTCGCTCTGGACAGAAAATATTCAGTCCTTCCCTGATGAGGGAATCTGTGTGATCCCAGAGGCGTCAAGAGTCCACAGAGAGAAATGAACACATGAACACAGCGAGAGGAATCTGGGAGCCAATCTCCTTCAGCAAACAGACGGCCAGTATTAGCCAGGACTGTCCACAAACCGGGTCACGGTGTACAATTTGAAATATGAAACCAGAAAAAGTAAAGAAAAATGATACTAAAAATTGACGACTGAGGTTGTGTTTACTACTACATCTCTTATTTCAGCTACAAAACACTAAATTTAATACGTATTGATTTTAAAAGCAATTTGTCTGAACAAACATTAATGTTTGTTTTGGATAAGTCTGAAACATCTGAACCAAACGAGGTATGCATCAGTTATTTAGCTTGTTCCACATGTCACAGTTCATGAAAATACCTCTACATGACAGTTTTTAGTCATCTGCAGAATCTGTTTCCTCCAATCAATTTACTATAAATCAAATCAAAAATCTGTTTATCTGTATGTTTAAGTATTTAATGAATTGTAAAAACATGTTGGGAATAATCCTATCATATCATATTCAATTATTTGAATACAAAATGTTGCAGTTTATCACCAGAAGTGTTGTTCTGATCATGCACTAATTTATATTTTTATAGGCCATTTTGCACCTGCTTTCTCAGCTGTTACTACATTTTGCTCCTCATTTAAGGAAATGCAGCATCTATTTCCCTGCATCCTGCATTGACTGTTTCCTTTAACAAAATGTAGCTCAAACTCGTAACAAAGTCGGTTTTTGACATTTAGGGTTTTTTGTGTTTGGAAGTGAGTAATAATATTTTGCTTTGGTTAATATCTATCACTTGTAATGACTGGTGATTGGACAGATTTGTGTTTCTGAAACATCAGTGATTGATTTTGCCAAATTAAAAAATAAAATCCAAATGCTAAACTGTTCCTAAAAAGAGCGGCCAGTCTAGACAAAAGTCATTTTTTGTATTGAATGCTGTAGAAAATCTTTAAGTTTCACGTTTTTTCTTAATCCTGCCGTTTGACGGAGGGTCAGAGTTGAAGCATTGAATTTAAGTTGTGAATCACAAAATATTAATCAGTATTCTCTGTATTTTGTTGGCATTAAATAATTAAAATATGAGCTTGTTATAAGGAGGTATAGCAAAGGACTAAAGTGTTTTATTGTATCTTATTACAGCTTTACAGTATCTGAAAGGATGTTACTCAGTGATTCTTGAGAATAGGGACAGAACAGGTCCTTTGGATAAAGCACAAAATTTGACTAATATATACACAAAATATTATTTTTTTAAATATCTGGCTAAACTAAACTGGGTCATGTGAGCACAAAAATGTATATTTTCCAGGTGTTTGCTGAATAATATTTTATTTTAAACATTGTAGTCGGTGGCTGATGCCTGTAAAATCCCTTGTCCAGGAGCAGAACTCAACACATTATAATAGTTTAAAATAATTTAAGAAATACAAAAATTATATATTATGACAATTAAATATAAGTAGTCATATAAATAATTATAAAGGTATCAATAAATTGAATTAAAAATCTTTTTTATATATTTTCCAACTCCATTGAAATTTGTCCCTAGTTTTTGTCAACACCATCAGAAATGAAAAGAATGTAAAAAAAAATCAGGCATTATTGGGGGCACCAGAACTTCTGAGGACCCCATGACCACTTCCTTTCTCTTCCTTTGCTAAGAGGGCTAGTTAGCTCTGGTTAGCTTATGTTATTCTTTAGTTTTTTCTTCTTTTTATTCCTAAGTTGTTTGTCACAACCATGATGTGTCAACACCATAACTGACAATTTACAAAACTTTGATGAAATTTTGTGAAATAAAAGCTTAATTTTGGTAAAATGTAAAGATTTCATGGACCTAATGAGCTACAATATGGCCTCCTTCAGAATAACATCATAAATTGAGGTAGTTTGGCTTTTTGTCAACTCCATCAGAGTTTTTCTGACTCTTTCCGTGAAATTGTTGTCATTTAAAAATTATTTTTTATTTATTTTTGTCAGATGGTGATGACAGCGTTCTAGGTAGGTTCGATTAAAATTTATTTATTTATTTAATGTTGCAACTGGGAGCCTGCACCTTAACATCTTTACATTTCCAAAACATTATTTGTCATATTTGCATACATCAGGTGGAGAAATAAAAAAAAATTATGGGAAAATTAAAATTAAAACCCATTTTGTCCCTATTCTCAAGAATCACTGATTTCCCATCTCTGCTGGTTTACAAGAGCCAATAGTTAAGAAAAGTGTGCGTTCGTTTTTAATCGCTGAACGGAGCCTTTCACTCTTTGTGAGACACAGGCCACAACAAACGATCTGCCTTTTACTTTAAAAATCCATCTTCACTAATAATTACAAGATGATTCTGTCAAAAATGATGCATTTACGTAACTGGACATCTACCACCAGTGAGGAAGGAAATGCAACAGTTAAACAAATCACAAACACGTTGACAGCTTTCCGCCAGCAGCTGTCCTTAATTAATGATCATGCCAAGTGTGTCAGCCAGCAAATGCAGCAGCAGTAGCTATTTTCATCAGCAGCTGGAGGAAGGAGGACGTGAAAATAAAGAAATAAATGTTTAAAAAGTGCAATAAAGAAATGTCATAATGCACAGATAGATAAAAACATATATTATGTGACAAGGAATACATTTAAAATACACATGAGCTTCTTTTTAAAGCATTAATTTAATTATTCACGACAGAAAATGTTTAAAATTTGCCTCCTCTGATGAGTTTGCCATCTTATAAGCAGCGCAGTTCTGCCAGGTCGTGTTTGGTTCTATTATAAATCCATTTACAGCAAATCAAAAACACTTGCTTTGATTGATTTGAAGTAGACAATCAATTCATTCAATTAGCAACCTTGTCAAAGCTCGAAGAAAGAGACTCTGTGTTGAGGCTTCTGGAGGTTTTCTTTTTAATTAACCTTTTCATAGCCTGGTATTCAGAGACTGATGGTGTTGTAGCCTCGTTATATTTAAACGAGGCGACTCCAGAGCCTACAGACCAGTGGTTCTTCACCTGGGTTCGATCAAACCCCAGGGGTTCGGCGGAGCCTCTGCCGCGGAGGTTAATACACACTTGTGTAAAGTCGTGATGACGCCCCGCTTTGCCATCACTTAATGCAGAGGATCACGTTACATTGCTGAGCCAATCAGAGGATCACGTTACATTGCTTAGCCAATCAGAGGATCACGTTACATTGCTTAGCCAATCAGAGGATCACGTTACATTGCTTAGCTAATCAGAGGATCACGTTACATTGCTTAGCCAATCAGAGGATCACGTTACATTGCTTAGCCAATCAGAGGATCACGTTACATTGCTTAGCTAATCAGAGGATCACGTTACATTGCTTAGCCAATCAGAGGATCACGTTACATTGCTTAGCCAAGCAGAGGATCACGTCACATTGCTTAGCCAATCAGAGGATCACGTTACATTGCTTAGCCAATCAGAGGATCACGTTACATTGCTTAGCCAATCAGAGGATCACGTTACATTGCTTAGCCAAGCAGAGGATCACGTTACATTGCTTAGCCAATCAGAGGATCACGTTACATTGCTTAGCTAATCAGAGGATCACGTTACATTGCTTAGCCAATCAGAGGATCACGTTACATTGCTTAGCCAATCAGAGGATCACGTTACATTGCTTAGCCAATCAGAGGATCACGTTACATTGCTTAGCCAAGCAGAGGATCACCTTACATTGCTTAGCCAATCAAAGGATCAGGTTACATTGCTTAGCCAATCAGAGCTGAGGAGGAGCCCTGATTGAAGGAGCTCCACTCTCAGCATGGATTTGAACTTGTGTCTTTATTTACTTCAGCAAAGCTCACAGTCAGAATTCTGACTTTAATCTCTGAATTCTGAGATTAAAGTCAGAATTCTGAGAAAAAAAGTCAGAATTTTGAGATTAAAGTCAGAATTTCTCTGAATTCTGACATTTTTCCTCAAAATTCTGAGAAAAAAGCCAGAACTGTTTTGTTTGTTTTTTTTCCAGCGGCCCTAATCCTCTTCCGTAAATAACAGCTGCAGTTCACAATCACTAAACTTTTCTCCTTGTAGATTTTGAGGTACAAAAAACAAAAACAAAAAATCTAAATTTCTACACGGCAAGACATCGACGAGGAAACAAGCATTCAGATCTCAGGTGTTGGCAAAATAAAGCAGCTTCTAGTACTTACCAACAGCTAATTAAATGACATTAATGCACTTCACATTGATCTCCCCGTTTTATCGACTCCCAGCAGATTACTGGCTGAGAACGAAACACCAAAACGTTCAGCCACACAGACCCACACACACACACATTCATCACTCCAGCCTACCTTGTCGTAGTATCTGATCTCGTAGTCGAGGATGATCCCGTTGGGCTGCTCGGGTGGCGGCCATGAAAGAGAGAAGCTGCGGCTCGTTGAGCTCACTTGGTGCATTATGGGAACCTCAGAGGGAGCTGGAGTAAAACAAACATTCACACACGCAAACGCGGCAGCACACAACCGATTAGGAGATATGCAAACAGAGTGTAATGTCATGACAAAATGTTTGCAAAGAAAAAGAGAAAAGGTTTCCACTTTATATATTCAAATGCATTTTTAGCTGTGATATCTTTGTTAAGAGAAGACATGAAGGAATTATGGAGGTTATTACTGAAGATAGCAATGAAATGCATTGCAATGGTTCACCTTAATGAAAAGTATCTGAGAGAGGGGGGAAAAAAGTTATCAAAGTAATTTCATTTTCTCTCCATGCATTACAGTGAATCATCTTTAGACATTGTATCCGAAAAATCAATAATTCATCTTAAAAAGCCGAGTAATCCGGAGATTTTGGTGTAATTTAAGAAGCATCAATGCATTTAAGTCCAACAGTATGAATGAGCTGCGATTTGAAAGCCTTAGTCTTTCATGTTAATCCGTTGCTTTACAATTTTGTTTCCAAGTGCATTGAGTTTCAAATCATAAAGTTCTGCAAACGACACTGAAAACCTACTGCCTACATTAAAAAGCCCCTGCAATCGTAGCTAACTCGATGATGACAGATGATATTGTTGTATCCTACAATATTCCAGGAGCGCAGGGTAAGGGGAGATAAAGCTCAGAAAAGGAAAAGAGAGGAAGAAGCAGAAGAGGAGAGTTGAGAAAGGATTAAAGCTGCGAATGTGCAGGAAGAAGTGAAGGGGGGGAGGAACAGAGGGAGGTAGGAAACGACAACCCTGTAACATGTTTTATGAATTAAAAGGCTGTGGCTCAATTTCCTTCATCTCTCCAGCCATCCCTCCCGCATTTAATCCACTGTGCCCCAGGGTATGCTTACACACACAGACACTTGCAAACACACACACACGCACAACAGATTTTTTTTTTTTTCCTTTTTCAGTTCCAACTCACCTGCCTGATTGGTTGTAATGTTGATTGACAGCTGTTGGGCAGGATAAGGACTCTTATTGGACACTCCATTGACTGCCTGCACAGTTAAAATACCAATGGTCAGCTTTTAAACAATAGAGAGAATACAGAACACAATTACATGTTTAAAGGAGGTGATTTATAGGTGATATTTAGGAAGGTTGGAACAAAATTATTGTTAAAATTACTCATTTAGACAGCTAGCTTTATTGCTTGTTAGCTAGCTTGTTAAGTATCTAGCCAGCTAGCTTGTCAAGTATGTATCTAGCCGGCTAGCTTGTCAAGTATGTATCTAGCCGGCTAGCTTGTCAAGTATGTATCTAGCCGGCTAGCTTGTCAAGTATGTATCTAGCCGGCTGGCTTGTTAAGTATGTATCTAGCCGGCTAGCTTGTCAAGTATGTATCTAGCCGGCTGGCTTGTTAAGTATGTATCTAGCCGGCTAGCTTGTTAAGATTGTATCTAGACAGCTAGCTTGTTAAGTATACCTAGCCAGCTAGCTTGTCCACTATGTATCTAGCCGGCTAGCTTGTTAAGATTGTATCTAGACAGCTAGCTTGTTAAGTATGTAGACAGATAGATGTTCTACCTACTCAGATTTATCCAAGTAAAATACATTTTAAAATCTATGAATTGTCCTTTATTTCACCCCCATGTATTAAAAACCTGGCACTCAAAGTGAAGCCTTTACACTTTTATATCCACCGTATAATAGGAGAATGATTTTTGGATTTGTCCTTGACAGCACTAGCCAAATTCTGTTAGTGTCCAGAATTATTCATCAACCGCATCACATTAGAATAGCAAAATCCTTTGACTGACATGTCTGTCCAGTACCAAAATCAATCTAGCTGGTTTTTTTAGCCTGACAGAAGACTCTGTTAAAATTATCACAAAAGTGAATTGTTTTTAGATGTAATGTCTTATCTCTGAGACAAAGACAAGCTGACCACATTCTCTGTGGGTTTCAAAGGCGAGACCAGTTGCCATACATTGTTTGCCAAGTGTGCAGTTAATCATTCTGACAGTGGAACCAATGCTTTAGTCAGGGCAAATTAATGTTTTAATTTATGATAATTTACTTGAGGCTCTGCTAATTTAATTTCATGTTTCTGCTTTTCCATAACCGCTGAATCTGCTGTTTAGACTCAAACCCCCGCAAAACAAAATGGTAAATCCAATATTAAGAAAAAATAAGATTTTAATTCAGACTTTGACTTATTTATCTTAGGTTTTTCCGTGGAATGTGGGAGAAGTAAGAACAAATTCATTCACTATTTTCAGAATAAGCTAGTTTACATACAACCCTGCTTTATAGGAAAATCCCATAAATCAGAGTATTCAAATAACTATGTTTATATGTGAAAATGTTATTTTACTCAGGACGTCCTTGGATGTCACAATTCAGAAACAAAATTGAGCTCTAAAATTTTTTACAGTAAAGGAGCCAGATGGGAGAAGATTGAATGTTTATCACTATAAAGGCTTTACAGACATTACAGTGACCTTGTAAGCTGGCAGATATAATTGCAGATTTTGCATAAAAGCCTGCAGGTCAGCAACTTTCTATGTAGCGCCAGTTTCTTTGAGCATTTTAGTGAATAGGTGGTAGCAATTTGCATTTAAAACAAAAACTGACGAGAACAAGGCTGTTTTTAAAGTGGCTTATCATGGAGCTTTTTCACAAACAAGCAAAACTTGAGGAATGTTTCTCCCACCATACGATGAATTTTAAGCTTTTAAACCATTTTGTTTTTTTATACTGCACAGCAAGAATCACCATACACTTGCATTTCCTTTCAAATCAAAGATAACACATCTGCAGGCACAAACCTGAACGTCAAAGGTGTAGGACGTGTGAGCACGAAGCTTGCTGATTTCCACCCTTGTTCCCTTCAACGCCTCCTTGCCTGGAGAATAAACCACGCTGTCATCGCATGGCTGGCACGTCCGCCGCTCGCTGCTGTGGCAACGCCGGCACACGACGTTGTATGACAGGTCGTCACGGTGCCCGGTGTCACGTGGCGAGTTCCACTCCAGGATCACCGACGTCTGATTCACCACCGAGACCAAATTGCGCGGAGCAGAGGGAACGCCTGAAAACAGGAATTGAAAGGGAAATATGAGTCAATGAGGAAGATACTTTCTTAACAAGCTAGCCTCATTTATTGCTAGTCAACTAGCTTGTTAAGTACTTAACAAGTACTTAACAAGCTAGCCGGCATGATACTTATCTAGCTAGCCTGTTAGAAGTGTTGGACTTTTTCAGTTGTCAGAGATCCCCTTATTTGACATTAAAACGTGCTTTTAAGGCACTGCGAATGTAAAACCCATGATTTCACATTACTGATAATAGTAAAACAATTTTCACAAGGCATTTTGAAAAGATGACTGCCATCTGAGCTTGCCATTCACAAAACACAAATACAAACTCTCACACAGGCCTTAAAAACGTAAGCCAGTACAGGACAGGAGATGTGTCATTGTGTTTTTATTTTTTATACAATCATAGCTGGCAGACAAACGCTTTAAATTTAAAATATTTATCTCACTTTCTTGGTCACACAAAACATTTGTCACTCTAGAAATATTCTATCAATCCACAAAGTTTATTTGCCCTCATAAAAATCAGCTGATGTGGGGCTGGGACCACTTACTGCATAAGTCCTTTCACGAAAAACCAGAATAGGGCAAAACTGTGCCTTAATGTGAAAAGGAATTTATATTCCAAAGCCCGAAAAAGGCATAAAAATTAAGGATGAAGTGCTGTATTGTAATTAAAATATTTCTTACAACTGTAAAACAACCAGTATTTATTTATCTAAACTGCATGTCAGATGGTTTGATGATGAGAACTCCCATTTCCCACTCATGAAGACGACTTGACGCTCAAACACACACTAAATTAAATTCAGATATTTTTCACCAGTGTGATCTAATAGGACACTTCCTGTTTCTGTCTTTGATCAGTGTTTAGGGTTTAAAATATAAAATGCAGGTAGTTTCACACAGATTCATACACATTAACTTCTTCCTGAGCGCACTGTCTACTTTTAAGGCTAGACTTTTGTTTGTAATAAAGCTTATCGTTAGATTGACTTCAGCCATCCTGAGCTATCTTTGTCGTTATGTTGCTACAAGATTAGCTCAGATCCTACATCTAAACCTTCTGTAGTGATAAATATGATTTTTTTTCCCCAAATTCAATACTTAGTGATCCCCATGATCACCAAGTCTTCTTAAAAGGTAGAGTCTCTGAGAACAGTTCTTCAAAATACAGTCAGTGTTTTCAGCAAAGTTGAGCTGACTGTCCAGGAACGACCCAAGGTATTTAAATTTTGCCAAAGTTTCAACAGGTTGGCCATCGAGAGAAACTGAAATCACTTTAAGGTCTTGTTTAGATCATTTAATTAGCTCTACATTCTTAAGAGAATGAAAAATTAATAATAAATAATAAAGACTTTGAGGTATTTTGATTTAGTAATGTAATTATATTAGTTGTGTTACCACCCCCACGCCACTAGAGGCAGTAGCTACGCCGAAAAGATGCGACTAAGGAGCAGATTTAGAAGTACACAGAAAGCTACAGAATTGGGTAAAAACTGTGAGCTTTGCTGAAGTAAATAAAGACACAAGTTCAAATCCCTGCTGAGAGTGGAACTCCTTCAATCAGGGCTTCTCCGCAGCTCTGATTGGCTAAGCAATGTAACGTAATCCTCTGATTGGCTAAGCAATGTAACGTGATCCTCTGCAGCAAGTGATGGCAAAGCGGGGCGTCATCACGACTTTACACAAGTGTGTCTTTAACTCCGTGGCAGAGGCTCCACCGAACCCCTGAGACCGACTCATCGAACCCATGGGGTTCGATCGAACCCAGGTTAAGAACCACTGGTTTAAGGGGATCCTCTTCACTGACAGTTCAAAATAGATCCAGCAGATGGCTTAGACAGTTTCTAAATGTGACTGATGTGTGTCAAACTTCTGGAAAAATACTTACTCTATAAAACACT
This sequence comes from Poecilia reticulata, assembly GCF_904066995.2. Classification (NCBI taxonomy): domain Eukaryota; kingdom Metazoa; phylum Chordata; class Actinopteri; order Cyprinodontiformes; family Poeciliidae; genus Poecilia; species Poecilia reticulata. The sequence continues at coordinate 4,722,645 of NC_088833.1, read as the reverse complement.
TGTACTAATTTGTTTATGGGTATTGTCATAGGTAAAATCTTTGATTTTTACATGTATGTATGAGTTGAAAAACAGGACAAATACAAAACTTAAATTTATGCACATTTATTGACTTGCATTCCCGAATTTAGATGTCTACGTATGCATTTTTTTATTGACAGTAGTCCCACCTTACACATAACTCCTTATGTTTCCATAGCAACTAAAACAAACATGAACCTGACACAGGTTGTTTGACATCATCATGCCACCAATGTTCTCATCGATGATGTCATAAAGGTTCAAAAGATTATTATTATCATTTGGAATACAAGAATTTTCAGTTTGCCCTTCAGCTGCCTTGGAGATACATTTTCAGAGAGAGACGATTTCAAACCATTCCAACTACAAAATGATGCTTACGATCGGTTGGGGCCTTGGCTACCTAGTCACAAAAGGAGTGGAGAAACTGCTAGGACATCATAACGACGAAGTTGCAGAAGAACCCGAAGAGGATATCAGGTGGAGATATTTTGGCTTTGAGGAACTGATCCCAGAGGACCAAAGCGACATGGACGTTTCCGCCAACATCGCCAGTACCATTTCAGGTGTCGTGACGAGTTTAACAAATTTCACCCCAGAAGATACTGTGGCTTTGGAGAGCATCTGTGCACTGCACTGGGAAACTTGCTCCGAGGACGCAGATGCAAACCAAAATGACATGGACGCTTCCACCAACCTTGTCAGTGCCGCTTCAGGGGTATTGAAAAGTTTAACCGATTTTACCCCTGAAGATACTGTGGCTTTGGAGAGCATCTGTGCACTGCACTGGGAAACTTGCTCTGAGGATGCAGATGAAAAGCAAAATGACATGGACGCTTCCACCAACCTTGACAGTGCCGCTTCAGGGGTATTGAAACCTTTAACTGATTTTACCCCTGAAGATACCGTGGCTTTTGAAAGCATATGTGGACTGGACTTGGAAACGTGCCCTGGGGACGCAGATGAAGACCAAAGTGACATGGACGCTTCTGCCAACCTTGTCAGTGGCACTTCAGGTGTCTTGACAAGTTTGGCAACTTTTACTGATGAAGATCCTGTGGCTTTGGAAAGCATCTGTGGACTCCACTTGGAAACTTGTCCAGGGGACGCAGACACTGATGTTTGTACAAGTGCTGATGTTCCCCTTGACAAAATGGACCTGGCCGTTGAAACGAGCTGTGACGGCCAGGAAGATGCGATAAATTTAGAACCAGTCTATGAGGATCCATTGGTAGAAGAGGCTTCTTCTGTTGATGGAAACTCAGAAGACGGAGTTCAGAATTACGCAGACCATTTTGATGGCATGGACGCTGCAGATACGGACGTCGCCTCAAAGGAAATCCCTTCTTCTGACACAGCTGCTGATAATGTTGTGGCACATTTTGAAGAAGTTTCTGAGCATTCTTCAGAAAAACCATCTTCTTCAGAAATTCTCACAGAAGATGACATTGAATTCTTCAAAAATTATTACAGGAGGGTTATTTCCTCTAGGAGATCATCCATCCGGGGATATTTAAATTTGGAGAATTACGTGCCACCTTTAGAGAGAATTTCTGAGTGTTCTACATCAGATGAAATGTATTCAGAAGAAAGCTCAGAACATGATGTTCAAATTGAGCCACAACATCATGAAACCAGTGATGTTGAAGAAGTGGATGTTTCCTTTAAGGAAGTCCCTTCTGAAAGCAGAAATGCCGGAAATTTTAGGTCACGAGTTTCCAAGTGGCTTCGCCAGCAGGGCCGTAGGTTGGCAAATCTCCTACCAAGGAGAAAAAGCTAACAAGTGCCAGTTCACATTGGGCACCTTTTTTGGAGTTGTTGGAGGGGTGCTGGAGAGTGTCCCTCCAAGAGACTTCTTTGTTCTGCTGGGGGATTTCAACACTCACATGGGCAATCACAGTGAGACCTGGAGGTTTGAGGTTGAGAGGATTGGCCACCTTGATCTAAACCCGAGTAGTGTACTGTTATGTGACTTCTGTGCTCGTCATGGACTGTCCATAATGTACACCTTGTTCAAGCATAAGGATGTTCATATGTGCTCGTAGCACCAGGACACCCTGGCCACAGTTCTATGGTAGACTTTGTTGTTTCCCATCTGATCTGTGGCTGTATGTCTTGGACTCTTGGGTGAAGACAGGCAGAGCTGTCAACTGACCACTCCCTGGTTGGAAGTTGACTGATGATGGGGGAGGATGCCAGTCAAACCATAGAGGCCCAAAAGTGTTGTGAGGATCCTGGCAGAGTCATCTGTGAAACAGAGCTTCAAATTTCACCTCTGGAAGAACTTTGAAAACATTTTGGAGTATGTGGATAGAACATTGCCCCCACAGAGTCGTTCCCCAACTCCTTTGTCAATGCGGCTTATCTGTGATGTGGCCACAAGATTTTCTGTGCCTGTTTTGGGGACAACCTTAAAATCAGCTCGTAGGCACCAGAAGGGAGGGATGCTCTCAAGCCAAAGACAGAGAACTATCAGATCTTTTTGGACTGACACCCTGGAAGCAGCTGATGGATACTTGCAGTCCAACTGGCATGCAGCTCGGGTGGTAGCTAAGGAAGAAACTCGGATGTAGAAGAAGTTCCCAGAGCCCATGGAGAATGACTTGGACAGATCGTCATAAATTGCGGTTGTAGGTCATGAGGTTGACATAGTGGACCCATGATAAAAACACAAAATTCAGGCAGCACAGGTGAACATAGGCAAGGAGCTCAGATGCTGGTAGCAACTGGTTAACAGGACAAAGACAATGTTGTGACACAAAATGATGATGGTATTGACAAGGACCCGATATGGAGAAACAGACACAGTTTGGGTTAAATACACCAGGGATTAATCAAGAGGAAACAAGAGACAGCTTGAGACACCTAAGGGATAGATGATTGGTCAAACTCCCACGCACGGGACCTTTACGACCGATCCAACTCTCACTGAAACGAGCTCGACTTACTGCTGGCAATCCGGACCAGACTCTGACACCGGTCAGAGTCAGGGAACCTGACAGCGTCTATCAAAGGGCCTGGTACCCCATATTCCCAGAGGACCCCCCCATAGGACTCGCCGAGGGACGCGGTTGAACGCCTCCTCCAAGTTCACAAATAACACGTAGACCTGTTTGCCGAACTCCCACGCACCCTCCAGGACCCTGCTGAGGGTGTAGAGCTGGTCCAGTGTTCCACGGCCAGGACGTGAACCACACTGCTCTTCCTGAATCCAAGGTTTGACTTTCCAATGGACCCTCCTCTCCAGGACCCCTGAATCTGAAAACACCTTGCCAGGGAGGCTTAAGAGTGTGACCCCTCTGTAATTGGAGCACATCCTTCTGTCCCCCTTTTTGAACAGGGGGATCACCGCCCCAGTCAGCCAATCCAGGGGAACTGCCAATATGTGATATTGCAGAGTCGCATCAGCCAACACAACCCGACAACATCCAGAGCCTTAAGGAACTCCGGGCGGATCTCATCCACCCCCGGGGCCCTGCCACCGAGGGGCTTTTTGACCACCTCAGTGACCTCGTCCCAAGAGACTGGAGAGCCCAACCCAGAGTCCCCAGGCTCAGCTTCCTCAATGGAAGGCATGTTGGTGGGATTGAGGAGGTCTTCAAAGTATCCGGCCCACAATGTCCAGAGTCGAGGTCAGCAGCACACCATCCCCACTATAAACAGTGTTGGTGTTATACTGCTTCCCCAGTGCAGTGCAGCACCAATACTGTTTATAGTGGGGATGGTGTGCTGCTGATCTCAACTTGGGACATTGTGGGCCGGAGGCCAGGATACTTCGAAGACCTCCTCAATCCCACCAATATGCCTTCCACTGAGGAAGGTGAGCCTGGGGACTCTGGGTCGGGATCTCCAATCTCTTGGGACGAGGTCAACGAGGTGGTCAAGAAGCTCATGGGTGGCATGGCTCCGGGGGTGGATGAGATTCGCCTGGAGTTCCCTAAGGCTCTGGATGCTGTAGGGTTGTGTTGGCTGATGCGACTCTGCAATATTGCATGGACATTGGGGACAGTTCCCCTGGATTGGCAGACTGGGGTGGTGGTCCCCCTGTTCCAAAAGGGAGGGTGTGCTCTTAAGCTTCCTTGGCAAGGTGTATTCAGGGGTCCTGGAGAGGAGGGTCCATCGGATAGTCGAACCTCGGATTCAGGAAGAGCAGTGTGGTTTTCGTCCTGGCCGTGGAACGCGGCAGGAGGCGAGAAGACTGTGGCGGACGGAGGCAAGAAGACTGCAGCAACCGGAGGAGAGAAGACTGCGGCGACCGGATGCGGCGGACGAAGGCGAGAAGACTGCGGCGGAGGGAGGCGAGAAGACTGCGGGCCAGGAGGAGAGAAGACTGCGGCAACCGGAGGCGGCAACCGGAGGCGGCAACCGGAGGCGGCGGACGGAGGCGAGAAGACTGCGGCGGACGGAGGCGAGAAGACTGCGGCGGATGGAGGAGAGAAGACTGCGGCGACCGGAGGCGAGAAGACTGTGGGCCAGGAGGATAGAAGACTGCGGCGGACGGAGGCGAGAAGCCTGCGGCGGACGGAGGCGAGAAGCCTGCGGCGGACGGAGGCGAGAAGCCTGCGGCGGACGGAGGCGAGAAGCCTGCGGCGGACGGAGGCGAGAAGCCTGCGGCGGATGAAGACGAGAAGACTGCAGAGGCAGGAGGCGAGAAGACTGCAGAGGCAGGAGGCGAGAAGACTGTGGCGACTGAAAGAGGTTGGAAAACAGGATGGCGTTCAGGAACCAGCCATGCCACCAGCTGTACAGCCTGTCACCCAGGAGACAGTCAAACTGCTTGGAAACCATGACCAGGGGTACTCAAGCTGGCAGAATGGCTGGGGATGGTGCTGGAGAATGAGAGGGGGCAGGAGCTGTGGAAGAGGATGAAGAGCGAAAGGTTGAAATGTCTGGCTTAGGCGGAAGTGGTCTTCCAGCCATGGTAGCTGTGGCGATGCCACTCCGCCTCTTCCAACAGCTCTGTCATGAAGGAGCTGTGTTGGCACTCCAAGACCAGTCTTGTAGAGAAAATCAAGGTTTGGGCGGGACAACATGGAAACTCAACTAAACACAGAAAAATAAATTAAGACAGAAAAACCAAATCCTCACACAGTGTACTTCTCTATGGAGGACCAAAACCGACATAAGAAATAAAAGAATAAAGAAATATATTATTCTTTATATATTTATTTATTATTTTATTTATATATTTATTCTTCCACAGCTCCAGTCCCCTCTCATTCTCCAGCACCATCCCTAGCCATTCTGACTATGGAGGACCAAAACGGACATAATAAAAAATAAAAGAATAAATAAAATATATATTTCGATAAGAATTATATATAAAAAAATATGTATATATATATAAGAAATAAAAGCATAAATACATATTTTGATAAGAAATATATTATTCTTTATATATTTATTTTTATTTCTTCCACAGCTCCAGTCCCCTCTCATCGCGGAGGTAAAGACAAGTGTGTCTTTAACTCCGCGGCAGAGGCTCCGCCGAACCCCTGAGACCGACTCATCGAACCCCTGGGGTTTGATTGAACCCCTGGGGTTTGATTGAACCCAGTTTAAGAACCACTGCACTAGCTGTTCCACCACTCCTCTTAGATGTTCACACCTGCAACGGTACATGATACCATCTCTGATCACTAGCCACTCTTTCAGGAGAAGACAGACCTGTCGGCCACCACTGACCCTCTCACTGCGACTGGGTTTGACATTCCGACTTTTGTAGTGCCAGACAGGGCCTATAACAAGATCCTCTTTTTGTCCTGCGTGTCTGTTTATTTTTTTTCTAAGGTAGACAGCCAAATCAAATAAAATGTATGTTTGTATGTGTAACTCTCCCTTTTTATGTTTAATTGTAAATAAATAAATAAATAGTTTGGTACAGTTATGTTAAATCACTCCCAAAAATCCAGTTAAACTGATATAAAATATTAGAATAGAATCACAATATAAATATTTCAAACAAAATGAAATTATTTTTGTCGCTATGAATCAAAGATAAATAAATAATGGTGTGGCACAGTTATCTTACCGCACTTCCAAAATTCTAATTACACACAAAAAAAGAAGGATATAATCACAATATAATAAATATTTCAAACAAAATGCACATTAAAAGTGACGCTAAAATAATAAGTTGCCGCTTCAGCTCCACACGTTAACTCAGATTGTCATACACTCAGCAAACCACCAGAACGAAACCGTTGAGTAACGGGGCTGCTGGCCTTGTTGCCTAGGTGACCCTGAAGCACCACGATCCGGAGTCTCGGCACCAAAGATGTAACCCTGTCCGTGCGAGATGAGTCCTCGCTGTTCCCTGGACTCTGCGTTGTGTGTTCTTAAGGGGTTTTTTGTCGGAAGGAAACGAGACAGGAATCTTGACACACACGGCGGTTGAAATCGTGGTTGGGACCGTTTATTCGGACAGCGCAGCGGCTTCGCCTTTATAATTCAGAGCAAATACTCCGCGTCAACATGTTTCATTAACGCAGTTATTTTTGATTTACAGATACAGCATATATATATATTAAAAAAAGAAGAAAAAGACAAAATGATACAAAACTAACTAGTTTTAAGGAGCTACTGACCGTTATACCACCAGCACACAGTAACGAACGTCAAGTACGGCGTTCTTCAAAGGACACACTTTACAAAGTTCCACAACCCAAAGAGCAGATCCAACACCTTGGTGACATGCGCCGACACATTCAAGCACTGGCCTACATATACACATACATAATATATATATATATATATATATATATATATATATATATATATATATATATATATATATATATATATATATAGGTTCATTGCTGGTGAGGCACTGACTTATGATTTACACACCATGCATGTTATTGGACCTACGGAAATTTCGCGCAGGCATACAACGCTGGGGGGCAAAAAGACTAATCTTTTACATGTCATCCATAGCCGCGTTAACTCAGTGAAACTTAAAAATGTAGGTATTAATTTCGTGCTATGATCCACAGCAAAGTGATCTGTATTCGCCAAGCTACGCAGACTCGTTGCCATAGCAACGGACAACAACGCCACTTCATGTTTTAGGATTTAACACCAAAAAACATTAAAGAATTTTGCACACAAAACAGATCATTCAGTCTGTTGTTGTAGTGCGTTTTAGGCTTAATGTTTTATTAATAAATAATTGCCGTGGTCGATTAGCTACCGCTTCTACTTTACTGAATTATTTACACATAAACTGTAGCCCACAAAACGCACATTTCCTTAAAAAAAACTAAACAAAAACATCTTATTGCTGTCTTACCTTTACTTATCAAGTCTATCCTCGGCATGTCTTTTGTACTCCGTTTGAGAATCATCAAACTGTCTTGAAGTAAAACTTTCAGCTCCGGTGTTGGTCTTCCTTTAGTTATTATCTCCTGCTTCAATTGAAAATCCACTTTATAAAACTGTTTAAGTGTAGAAATGTAGTCTTTCATGTTGACGTCGGAAGAGAGAAGAAAAATATATCGCTGTATTTTACTTATTTACTGTGTGGCTAGCTCCATGGCTAGCTCACTGTGTCTTACTCTGCATTTGTGCAGTCACAATATCTGGGATCATGAGCGCCCCCAGCGATGAGGCAAGAGAACTGCCTGCCTCACCTCGAGTCTGTTCTCTGCCGTTTCTTATCGCTCCTTCGCACACAAAACACGATACACACACAGTTAGTGACAAAAAACACTGTACATTATATACATAAGCTAAATTATGGAAAATAAGACCATATATTAAATGTTTTTAACCATTTAATATATGGCTCCAGGAGCATGTTCGCCCTGTACAGACAGGGCGAACATGCTCCCATAGAATGGCAGCCGTTGCGCAATCGCAGGTGAGGCTCAGCTGCTGCTGCCTCACCCGCTTCGCTCCTGAGGTTTTGAATGGGAAAATGCGACAATACAGCGATTTTTAAGATAAAACGAATCAGAATTGGTTAAGCTAAGTGAAAAATAGATTCTTTATAGTACAAACCACAGGGTGAAAATAGCAATATAAATGATTTTATTTATTTATTTTCCATGATAAAAGGTGAGGCTCTGCCTCACCTGCCTCCCCTGACCGCACGTCACTTATATATATACACACACACACAACAATAAAAGATTCATATATAAATAAAAGAATAAATATATATCCGACATGTATAAATAAAAGAATATATATAAGGAATTGCCTTAAATCCCAAATGGCAGGTCAAACATTTAAACCCTCAACAGTTCATCTTTAATCAAAAGCGAACATAGCCAAACGGTAAATTTGCTGTCAAATCGTGCAAAAGAATTGTGCCCACTGAATTGCCACTTTAAATCTCCTCTTGGGGAAAACTGAAGCCTTGTTCTGTCTTGTCTGAAGGAAGAGTAGACTTTTGTGTTCTGAGCCATCGGGGACTGAGCATCAAACAGAGGAAACGGGAATCGGGGTCAAGCAATTCAGCAACATGGTTCTTTTTTTTTTGTACAAACACGCTCTTGTTTAGAACCGAAGAGGACAAGGACAGGTCACCAAAAGCCAGAATCTGCACAGCCTAGACGGTAATTTAGACTTTTATCATAGCACAAATACAGGCATAATGCAGAGAAGTTGGGCTGCATGATGGAAAACCCTGAGATGTCAAGGTTACTGGGACAGCAAAACAACAAATCCATATTTTTCTCACTCTTCCAGGTTTTCAACAGTCGCTGACCTTTAGCATCTTCGACACTTTGCTCTGTCATGGGTGGAAATTTACTGCAGGATCTCCACTTAACAGGCTGAATATCTAACCAGCACGCAAAAGTCTTTTGCAAGGTTAATATTACGCACAGCAATATAATGACTATTACATAACGTCACAATACTGTGCTGCACCAAAAGACATTTAAAGCATGAAACAAAAATGTCAAAATTGAATTCTAAAAAGATACAAAATAATCAAAACATCTTTTCAACACATCAGGATACGGATGGTTTCCTTGGGCTTTGATCAAGAGAAAAAAGTATGAATATGTTTTACTACTTGGTAATAAATAAAGAATTGTTTACATTTGTGCAAGTAATTAGATTTTATTATGCTGTATAACTTCAGGAAGCAATGACTAGTCAAACAGCTTGTTATACAAATTAAAAACAAACTGTATTCGTTTGGTACCAGACACTACAGTCATTAATTATCATAACCTTTGGTGCAAAACGCTTAATTTGTGAAGCAGGAGACCAACAGTTTTGTCATTAATTGGAACCACAAAATGATCAAAATAATCAACAAGCTGGAACACAGATTAGTACACAATCACAAAATGTTTGCAGCATTTGATTTGTTTTTGTTTTTTTCCATGTAAGCAACCAAAGGCAATTTGCTTTTAGAGGCATGAATAGTAATTAAGTTAATCAAGTTTAAGATAAAATGTCCTAATTTGTAATTAGACTTATGCTTTTCTGTCAAAATTAGTTTGGCTTGGGGTCACAAACAATCAGATAGAGTCTTATTGTGCTGGAAAAAAATGAATTTGTTCATTACTAGTTGTTCTGGACCTTTAATTAACCAGCCTAATAATTGAAGATTACTTTTTTATGATGTAAAATACAAACAAAAACAAAAAAAAACGTTATTACTCATGTAATTTTCCAGTCCATACTTGCTGTCCAAACTAAATAATATCTTAAATGACGTGATTATTGATCATTTTTCTTCACTGTGACCACTAAAAATACTTTTTAGTCATCACCGACCCATGAAGATCAGCTAATTCTTGCAACTCTTGGACTTAAGCCAACACTTTCTTTAACATTAATAAAACGTTCATTGTCCTTTACCAGTCTGTCAGTCTCAGTTTTCCCTCAGTGTCAAAGTACGTCTTCAAAGCTCAAGCAGTTTTCACAAGGTTAAGCCTTGAGGGGCTCACGTCCCGCTGACAGTCCAAACGCATCACACCGAGTGTGACACAGATGAAACAAGAGCGCTCAAGATGAAATGGATGTTCGGCCGTGGCGTATGCTAAACCAGAGCGTCATAAGACGAGACGACCCTGAAGAATGCGTCTCTGTATGTAATTCTTAGACACCCAGGGACAGATGTGCAGCAAAATCAAAGTACAAACAGCGAAGGGTTAAAACATCTAAGCAGTGCATACAGTGTATTTACAGTTATGCATATTGTCACGTCAATTTTTGCAAAAAAAATATCACCACCTCATTTTTTTTTACAAAAGGTTCTTAGGCATTGTTAGGTCATTATTTTAGGAAGGTGACGACATATTTAAGCCACATGGTGAGTTCACCTTTTTCTGCATAAATATATCTTCATTTAATAATCACTGAAAACATTTAAAGTTGCCACAAAAACACAGCATCTAGCCACACTGCTGAAACAACGGACACTCGTAGAAGACCGACGCGTCATCCGTTTTGTTTTTCTTTTTTGCTCAGGCTGTAGAATTTAAATTATATCCACTTACCTGCTGAGAGACGATGCACCCAACCACCTCCGCAGCCGGTGAGGCATGTTACCACTGGAATATTTGTTTTGTCAGACAACAACCTACAAACTGTGCCATCACTCTTCCACTCCGGTGACCTGATTCATATCAGACTCTGAATCCCTCCTCCGTTTCTAAGTTTAATCCCACTGTTTTTGTAGTTTGCCCTCTTGATTTTTTTATTTCTAACTGTAACCTGATTTGTTTTTGCCCCTGAATAGAAAGCGTGCAAGTAATTCAGAGAGCTACGCAGGATGAGAGGCTTGACATCTGACACGCTCTCACTGGCAAATTAGATTTTTTTTCTCTCCATCGTCATCATTTTTAAGAGTGCTACAAGTGTTGAGGTTAGGCTTTTTCTGTACCGTTTCTGCTGTAATAAAACCCTGACCCAGCTACAGAACATTTTGAGAATCCATCTACAATCTGTTTTAGTGGTATTGAAGTGAGAAATGTTTGCCTTTATAAAGCACCACTGCTGTAAAAACAACAAAAAAACAGCAATTTACAACAAACAACTCTATAAAAGAGTCAACTCTATTAAGGAATAGAGTTTCTTTAATAATGAAATAACAGTAAATATCAGAGGAACGGACAGAAGAATCCAGAAAAGAGGAATAGCTGTGTTCCCATGGAGCAATTTGACACTTCAAAAATGAATAAGCTTACTGGAAACCTCACAGGAAGTTTTTATGCTTCCAGTTTTTATACTGGAAGCATAAAAACTAGCTAAAAAGTTTTTATGCTAAAACTTTTTAGCTAGTTTTAGCATAAAACTAGCTAAAAAGCTAGGGACATTTTAGCTAGAACTAGCTAGGATGAGGCGTTTTATTGGCCATATTAAATTTTATTTTGAATAAACTGAAATAGAGACACTTTTTTTGCATCACACGAGTCACATGACCAAAAACCAGACGTTGCCGCTGGCGCAAACCACAAAGACAACAACAGGAAGTAGTTGGAGGATAATGGTGATGTATGGTTTTTTTAATCATACGTCAAACTTATTCACATGTGATTTTAATTGTGTTTCTTATTTAATGAAAACACTGTAATTGCAAAATTGTGTTTTTTCAACGTAAGCGGAATATCAACAAAGTTTTGCGCACATTTGTAATGAAAAGACATCTGATGCTACCAACTGCACAACTGTGCAGCCAATATCAAAACTTAAAATTTGTAATTACATTGAACAAGTAAAAACTAACTTCTTTGCGTCCAATGTTTAAATATTTCAAATTAATCAAACATAAAAAAAATAAGTGCATTGGGAATTGACCTGAAAACTGGAATCGCATTATCCATAAAATGTGAAAAATGTAGTTTTTAATAGTTAAAAAGAGATGCTACTGGTGTTCATGGTGTTTTATGTACTGGTGTATTTTTATATTTTTGTCTGCCATGAAGAAGAAGAAGAAACCAGGAAGTAGTTGGAGGAACACGGTGCGCATGTTTTTTAATGACTTATTTTTTATTTAACACCGCAATTGCAAAATTGTGTTTTTTTTTACATTAGCGGGATATTGATAAAGTTTGGAGAACGACATTGGATTCCAGTTAGGAACAGATGTGTGGTGACTCTATTAACCAAGGGGAAAAGACAAACAACAAGGATTTGAGTTTTGGTGTTTCAATCATTTCCTTGTTGTTTAAAAACTGATACAACTGATAAAAACTCACCAAAATCCTAAATGCTAGATTGGAAAAACATCGTTTGTTCAGAAGAGGATTAAAAAACACAGATCTATCCTGTTTTGTTTGTGGTGGTAAAACAGTTTGGCACACTTTCAACCAATAAATACCAACTCAGTTATTTAAACGCCACAATATACCTGCTGACCATTTCCACAATATGCCAATGAACGCCACAGACACCAGATCTCAATCCAATTGAGATCATTTGTGATGTGATGAAATGGGAGATTTATGTAAAAAATGTGCAGCGAACAAATCTCCAGGAAGATCACAAGGCTGTCGTGTTAATATATTAATACATTAAAATTGTCTGAGGAATGCTTGAGACACCTTGTTGAATCTAGGACACAAAGAAAAAAGCAGCTCTGACGGAAAAATGAGGTACCAGCAACGCGTGCCGCATAAACTGGCCGAAAACAGCTCCAAAAATGTGCAAATCACACATTTAATGATTTACACAAACACCAGTTTATACCAAATTCATTGTGGACAGTGACATAAATAATACCATTGAAGGCTTTGTTTGTATTTTCTGAGGTCTGTAAATCTTTAAAAACACAATAGATCCTAAATATGACTGAACCAGAGCTGTTTTTAATCCCTCAAAATATGAAGATGTATTCAGGTCACCGGGAACAGCACAAAAACCCATGAGTGATTACATACTTCGTACAGCTGCACACACAGTACACACTCCGTTTCAGAGTACGAGTCCAAAATGATTCATGTTTTAACCTACTTACACTATATCTCTGAGGAGCCGAGAGGCTGCGTTACTCAAACTCACAGCTTCGTCTTGCATTGCAGCACAGACTCTTCAACACAATAAACACATACTCAACTGGAATGGAGAGCCTGAGCTGTGTGGCGACATTATTACTTACTACTCCCAAAATCCCTTAACAAGAGTGTGTGTGTGTGTGTGCGTGTGTGTGTGTTTCGGCTCTCCGTCTGAGGTGCATAAATTTACAGGCAGAATTATAAATCAAGGTGGATGCTGGATTTTCATTTAATTATGAAATATTCGACTGCCGGTGTTGTCAGTTTGTGATACGCTGTAATATGTCACCTACCGCCTGGACCAGTCATTTTGACACCTTATTGAAAGGTGCACTGAGAGTGTAATTATACGTGTTGACTCACTGGTACACATGTCCTCCGGTTTGTCCATGTCTCCACGGTAATATCCATTCCGACAACCACAGAGGGTGGCAGCTTCGATGGTGGAGCGACTGTTGAGCGGACACTGCTGACATAATCCTGCCCCCTGGGACGACTTAAAGGTGCCCTGAGGACAAGCTGTGAAGAGATTACAAAGCAAAACTTAACTTGGACCGCTGAACTCTGATGACGAAAAGCTCATTTTATCGGTGGGGTTTATGTCACATTTGTCTTGACGTTTTGCATCGAGTTATTGTGTGTATCTGAAATTAGACAGGAAAGCATGTAGACATGTACGAAATGTAGTTATGGTGACGAAATGTATTGTGCAACACTTTAAGGTGAGATATTATGCTTCCTTGATCAGGTTAGAATAGATCTTTGGGCTATACAAAACATGTTCATTACCCTTTTTAACAAGACATTTATAATGATATTTTTGTTTGGTCAGTTTTGCCATTTTGAACTCCTTCCAAAATTAGCTGCTTTAGGGACACTTAACACTTTAAATTCAAATAAGCTGCTGTTGCCCCCTCACCCCAAAATCAACGTTTACAGTCATACGCAACCATGAAACTGTACATCTTTGAAAAGCAGAAGTAGAGCCTCCTGCACAACCAACAAGAATGCAGCAAGTGGTTTCTGAACAGCAAGTCAACGAGAACACGCTTGTCTTTTCCAGCAGCCATTGTGCAGCGCATACAGCAGTAAAACTAGCTGACCAAACGTGCTGGAGCTCAGCTTGGGTTGCTAGGTAACAGGCTGGGATTTGATGGGGTTGCCAAGTAACGGGGCAGTGCCTGCTGATTTGCTACATCACTTTCCAGAGGTTTTTGAAATGACTCATTATTCAGACACTAAAAAAACATTAACTTATTGCCAAAACACAGCTGGACTTTTGTTTTTTTTTTATTTGTTTTGTTTTATTTTTTTAAGTGCTTGGGCTGTTTTTAGAAGCAGTAGAAACACAAAAGGAAGTACAAAAATGTGCAAAATGAGAATTTTGCACAACATGTCCCCTTTATCCAATTATCAGTAGTTGTGTATTTGCATATTTGATTCTCTACAGATAATTCTGAGCCAGGACAGATAATAGAAAGTTCAAACTAAACGTAAAAAATGGGAAAACATTAAAATTACACTAGTATATGTAAAATTTCTAAACCTTTTACAAAATAGCGAGTAGGGATCTTAATATTGGGAGGAGAGCAACAAACTTAATACGTCTTTCATCCCATCCTTCTTGCCATATATTTTCAAAATTTCTGAAAATTCTCAGGTTTTTTTAACCAACCATATCCAAAATCTGTTAAACATTGATCAGGCTACAGCACTGTTGTAACCAGTCTATAAATGAAAAAAAAAAATCAATAAAATAAATTCACACTTTAGATAAATCAAACATTTGTTCATCTCCAGCATCATTTTTGTGTCGTCAGCTGGACAAGAAAATCCAGCACAACTTATCTTTTCTAAACCACGACCAATTCTATAACCCACTTTCTATTTTATTAAAATAACTTAATTAGTTCATTTTTTAAATTTCAACACTTTGCAATCCACCCACAAAAAGCTACAGTAATGCCAAAGGAGCTTTGTGCAACCAGACTTTATTTATTTGAGGCACAATAGCAGGCTGGAATCTCTATAAGCTTTCAAAAGGATGCTAGTTGCTGGAGTTGTAGCATAAAGGGACAGAAAACACTCCACACTCATTGCAGTCACAGACAGAACACCAAATGGGCTACATTTGCTGCCGAGTTCAGGGCATGGGTCAGCATAGTCTGAAAGTGCTGCATCATTTAGCTGCTAGCAACACAATGCTGTCTGTCTGCATGCAGCAAAAGCATCGCAAGCATCAAAGGCATTTATCCAATTATAAATAATAACCTCTTGTGACTGCGTAAAAAGTTGGGCACACACCTGTTCTCAATACAACTAAATATATGCATTGCTGTTAAGGGAATTCAGGTACAAATATTAAGTTTTCCTCCATTTCATTTTCCGTTCCAGTTCTACACAAATGCGTCGTGTTTCGATCTATTGGGAGGAATTGCTGATTTACTCAGAGACCAAGAACATTAGCTTCTTACTCGGGCACATGTTTGATTATAGACCCTG
Organism: Poecilia reticulata; assembly: GCF_904066995.2. Classification (NCBI taxonomy): domain Eukaryota; kingdom Metazoa; phylum Chordata; class Actinopteri; order Cyprinodontiformes; family Poeciliidae; genus Poecilia; species Poecilia reticulata. The sequence continues at coordinate 4,707,163 of NC_088833.1, read as the reverse complement.
TAGTCAAGTAGGAATGAGACAAACCATGACACACAGAAAATTATAATGGGAATATTAATGAGTTTAAAATAAATTACGGGAAACACCTGAATGATTGGCTTTAAACAGAAGCTACCAGTTAATAAGTCCCTGCAGCCCTTTAAAAGTGGTACAGCATAAAAAAATAACAGAGGAACTTTGTGATTATCTCTACCACATGGAGCAGAAATAAGATTATGTGAAGCAGTGGTGTCCATTTTAGGAACGCAAAGTTCATTAAATATGTGCATCAACTACTGCAGAGGTTCCCAAACAGTGGGGCGGGCCCCCTGGGGGGGTCGCCGTCTGGATGAAAAAAAAAAAAACATGAATGCTGTAGGCGCTGGGTTTTTACCAACTCTCTGTTATTCCTATGTCAATTTGATACAGTAGGGGCTTCCACACTTCCCATATCTGTCTCCTCTGTCACTTTTATCAGCAGTTAAAATTGTTTCATCCGTTGTTAACATGTGGTAACCTGTTTTTCCGAGTCGCCTTTAAACGCAACATGAGCGCTACGACGCTCGGTCTGGGTTTACACCTGTGCGGCAGTGAAGGAGACCTGCTGCTGCTGTGCGGAGCTACGCAGGTGTTTGTTAGAATCATGGCAGCAAACCTGCAAAAAAACTTCTCACAGTTTCCCCCCCAAACCAACCGACTGAGTTGAGTAAAGTTGGTGGATGCAGGTAATGTTAGCTAAAAGATGACTAGCTAATAGCAATACAGCACCTTAAGCTTGTTAACAAGTAGCCTGTAGGCTACCGATGTTGTTGTCTATGTTCAGCTACGTACATTCATTTTGCCCCAAAAAAGTCGACCCTCCCCCAGGGAGTCTCTAAAAATCCTCTCTTCCCCCTCCCACTCCCTCCCACACGTCGTTCAACCAGACAGCCATTTGTAATCCATAGGGGGGGGCAGAAAATGTTTGGAAACCACTGAACTACTGCAACCAGAGTCAAAGCTCACACATTCCCCAACAAAAATGCTCTTAATGCAAACATAATCCCACTTCTTCAGATGGTCTGGTAAAAATACGGTTCCATTCAGTTGAAACCTCCCTACCATGCTGCTGTGAAACTACAACATGGTTACTTACAAAGAGGATTCGATCTTCCAACTTTGAATTTGGTCTTTAACTAGATACATTTCTCTTCCTGTCAACCATGGCATGGTTTTAGACACGGGGATAATGTACAAAGGAAGCAGTCTGTCCCGAGAAAGCAAGAGTCAGGACAGAAATTGCAATAAAAAAACCAAACAAGGAAAACAGAATAAGTGTGAAAAGAAACTCAATCATCAATGTTTCCATTTGTTGCTCCCAATGTCATCATAGCGTGAACGAAACAACAAGCTGATGCTTTTGTTTTTAGTTGATTTTTACGGGAGGAGCATATTCCCAAAGGTCTGATTTTACACTGTATTATGTTGCACTCAGTCACAGAGCTTTATGAAACTACAACAATGCTGCCATTTAAATAATCCACTGTCTTATATTCATATTGCTGGAAACCTTTCACATTTTCTCTGCATCACAGCCACAAATTACAAGTCATTTCACTAGAATCGTGTGCAATAAGAAGCATAACTGTCAAGTGAAAGGAGTGAGACATATTTAGCTTAGAGCTGAGAAACATGGACAAAAACATTACCAATTTTTTTCTCCTTACTAAGCTGTTTTGCTAATACAGACAGTTTCAAATGAAATGTTTAATTTCCAAGATAATATCTGTTTCAGTGCAGCTGATATTTATTTTCCATTCCTTCAGATTAAACACACATATTCCATAAGCAATGTGGGACATTATGGTAAAACCAATAAAAAGTTGCACTTTTTAAGTAAAACTTACTTTTTAAATCCTTTGTTTGTTTGTCGTTTTCTTCTGCTCTTTGATAAAACAAAAGCAACTGCAATTTTCTTCTTGCTTGGCGCTTATTATATTACACAACCACCTTTTTCCTGAGATCACAGCTGCAGGTCTCCCTACTCTCTGCACATCTAGACACAGCATTTTCAGTCCTGTCTCCTTTGAAAAATAGTGTGTGCTTACTCAGATCGGACGAAGGACATCTATGATCCTCCGTTTTTAAGTCACAGATTAGACTCGGGTTGAAATTTGATCGATCCATTAACATATAAACTACAACTTTCCGGTTTCACAGTCTGGTTTTCTTGAAGTACAGACCAGCTTTCCTCCCCATGCTTACGAAAAAAAAACATCTCCAGGGCATAGTACTGCCACCTGCTAATGGTATTTATTTCATCAACCGTTTTATTGTGAAATGCAGTGTTAGTTTTCCGTCACACTTTAGCCTAAAAGTTACATTTTGGTCACCGTCTTCCTCATGTTCTCTGTGTTTCCTGCAAACCGTCAATTTGTCTTTTGAAAAGGCAGATAGGCATCTGGATCGTCAAGGTCATTTATTCAACCAACCTTGTTCAAACACATGAGGTTGCGTCACCATGGCAACAAGTATTGTTCCCTCTCTTTATTATTTACCTCTTCATACCTCTCTATGCATATCCAAGTGTGGCCACACGTCAAACGAGTGAAACCCCAGGTGAAAAGCAGGTGAGTGCAGGTTAATTTTTTCTGTAATAACAAAAATGCATAACATTCTGTAATCTTTTAATATCAGAATACCTAAGTTGGATTATTCATTTTACTTACAACTAATCCATCCAGGGGGGTCTGTAAATGTAGCCGTAGCTAAAAATCCTATAAATGTAGCAATACATATCAATCGCTAGTTAACTATACTTTTATTTACAGTAAAGTTTAGATAGTAAATAGTCTAAATTTCTAGTGCAGTTCCAGTCATATTGACAACTCAAAGTGGTTGGATATGCAGATTGGTTGGCAACTTCAGTGCCTTGCAGGACACTGGACTCAATCTCATAACTATCTGATTAAAAGATGACCACTCAGTTCAAAACAATTATTGTAAAGAGAGATATTAACCACAAAATAATGATCAACAGTGTTTGTGTTGGTGTATGAATGGGTGTAGACTTTTGGAAGTTTCCAGGAGAACGTGGCTCTAGTACAGGGGTCCCCAAACTTTTTCCTGTGAGGGCCACATAGCTTTTCCCTTCTCTGGTGGGAAAAGTTAATGGGGGCCGGAGTCAGTTTGTAACAGAAGAAGTGTTACACAACCGTTAGTGAAACGGTCACTGGGACTGACTAGTATATATACTGCTCAAAAAAATACAACACTGATTGACCCGACCAGGGTCCCCGTTGTCAATCAGTGTTGCTTCCTATAGGAAGTGGCTTCTTCTTCTTCTTCTTCTTCTGTGAAATCAAACTGTCCACTTATAAGTGGACAGTTTGATTTCACAGAAGCTTGATTTACTTGGAGTTATACTGTGTTGTTTAAGTGTTCCCTTTATTTTTTTGAGCAGTGTATTTCATTGAGAGAAACCTGGAATGTGGCGTTCATAACAAACACGTGTGTTCATCTGCTCTACTGCTACCAACCGCACTGATTAAATAACATAAAAGTCCAGCAGTTCCCTAAAAGTCCAACAGATGGCAGCAATGCGCCATGCAAAACAAAACACCCACAGTTTACAGGACACACTTCCTGCTAAAGAGCCCCCTGGTGGCTGAAGAAAAATCCACATATAAACCGGAAAATACAATATATGAAAAAAAATCTAAATGCTCTCTGGTATTGTTCAGGGGACCGGACCAAATGTGGCGGCGGGCCGTAGCTTGGGGACCACTGCTCTAGTGCAAAGAGCTTTGAGTGTTTGAGTGGCCATCCATCCATCATCTGGACCACAGTGGCCAAAAACCTGACAATACACTGAACCAATCTGGTTAACATAGGTTTTGAGATAATACAGTGAAGTAAGAGAGATTTATGGAGATGAAGGGTTAAAAGAGGCATTTCTTCTGTTTATCTCAAACTTTTTCAAGCTATTTATGCACATAGCATACTTAAACTGCATTTTGTTTTGCAAATGACTCTGAAAAATGTATGGACACACACCGCTTTGCTTTTCATGAACACACGTTTGAATATGCACACACATGACTTTGATCACGAGCCAGTTGCGCCGTATGGTTTGCACAATACGCGGATTTGGTGCAAAATAAACACCATCTCTGTGCCTTGACATGCTGAAACCCTCACAAAGAGATGACCATCTGTTCCAGTAGTGAGTCCAGCTTCCTGCCAAGGTTTTATCAGCTGATTGGCAAAGGAAGCCAACCAAGAAGATGCCAGATTGGGGAAGACAGACAAGACAAACACTGTCCCTCGACACCGTAAATCGCTTTTTCGGAGATAAGAGCATCAAGCAGGTGTATGTGACACAGCGTCAGAAATCAGAGACATGTCAGATGAGGCTGATTTTAGTCTGAGTACTCAAATGAGAGACAATCAGTTTAAATGAAAAATAACTTCTGAGTGTCATCTTACACTAAATTAATAGTGAACACATTTTTTAAAATCCTTCAGCGACTGAAAGAAGAGTTATTTCATTTGATAAAGCAATCTAATCCCATCTCAGAATCAGTGATATTAAGCCTTACATTTGGCAGGAGTTTTTATTTGGATAGCCTAATTTTACACAAAAAAAAAACAACACACAGCATGGTTGGTAGCTGAAACAAACATATGCTCTCTTACTTTTGGAAGAATACTTGCAGACATCATTTATCCAATACAGCAAATATTTCTCACTACAGAGTAGTTTGAGTTACATGTACTTCAATAATCTTTCTTTATATTGCATGATTTCTATGTTTGCATTTTCATTTGTTAGTTTTGTCCACTGTCATATGGTTTTGTTATCAGCGAGTTTTACAGATTAGCCTTTTTATCCTTTGAACCTGCTGTCTTGAAAGGTGAGATCAAAGCAAAGCCAAAGTGCAAAGAGCTGCTTAAACTGTGCATTTTGAGGATTTTATAAAAGCAAAACTTACAAAAATTCAACAACAATCATTACAGACATGTAGCATAACATGAATGTGGAACCTGAACATGGAAGCAGGAGTGGAAACGGAAAATGCAACTAAGTTAAAAAAAAAACTGCTAATTTGTCTTTTGTGCACAATTTTTACACCCGTCACTAACTTGTGTGTAAGAATTCACATTAAAATAAACTTATTTTAACTGAACCAAATGATCAAACAAAGTAACTAATATTGTACCTTCACTTTTCCCAAACTTAAGGTTTTGATCAAAATATTTTTTGAAACAACAAAAGCACTTTTTGTTGTTTAAGGAGAAGAAGCAAGACATTACTTTAAGACACCTTCCTGGCTTACTTAACAGCAAAACTGAAGACTTTTACAGTGTAATTGACACTCGATGCTTTCCAGTGTTTGGATCAGATTCACAGTAAAAGGTTCAATCATTCCCACGACTCATGATTTGGTTTACGTCGTTCAAACACTCAAATGTCACATGATGGGAAATGTTCCCAATGCAAAACGCAAACTGACATCAGCGCCCTGACGAGCATTTCAGTCAAAGTATTTAACAAGATGCAGACTAGAAACTGTGCATCAGTCTGCTTCCTTTCTTTCTGTCCGTCTTCTAATTTGCAGCAGACTGATCTGGCAGAAATACGCTAAAGTAATTAACATGGGATGAAGAGGTCTCACTTATTTCACCACATGAACATACATCACAGTTCCCTCCCCCCAAGACACACACACACACACACACACACACACACACACACACACACACACACACACACACACACACACACACACACACACACACACACACACACACACACTCATAGAAAAAATGGATGAGACTCTCTGGGGAGAATAAGAAATGATGAGTACCATTTCTGAGAGGAAATGGGGAAGGAGGCCAGATATAAAAAGGAGGAAAAAGAGGTGACGATATCAGGAACACTGAGGGAAGAGGAGTTATTTTTGTGCCACGTTTATCCGAGGGTGGCTCGGCAAATATGAACATATGGTGCTTTGCGTGCTTCCCCCTGGCTCCCCCCCACCCCCCCCAGGCAAAAATACATGGTATTGTGTAGCTACAATATATGTGCATGGAATCATTCAGCTGGGCCTGGCGAAAAGCAATGGTTTGTCCAACTGAACTGTGAAAAAAATTCACATTTTAAATAGAATCAACATAACCATGCAGCCTGATGAGGCCATTATAATAATATTTTGTAAACCAAGTCAGGATATTAATAAAGGCTTGGTAATAATGTTGATGATACATGTATGATTACAGCAATACTTTGAGTAGTTAAAGCCCATTTGCATGATCTGTCATCTCTTGCTGCTTTCAGATGCTGATTGCTGCCATTACTATGACAGAATATTGGAAACGTGTTTGCACAATATTGATTTGCTGTCACTCTGCCTTGTTAAATTGCATGTGCAGCATGCAAGCATTTACTGGGCCAGCAACTTCAGAACACACTTGAATTATTTTCTGAAAAACCTTTTTGTCCAAGTCAAAGACTTACCTCGACACACGTCGAAATTCTCTGGTTCGTAGCCTGCCTTACAGCTGCAGCTGCCAATCGGGACCATCCACTCTCCATCTCCGTTGCAGTAGAGCTTTATAGGCACGTCTACCTCCTCAGCGTTTGAAATGCAGCTTCCTCGGGAGATGACCAAGGATGTGGACTCTGCTCCTGTCAGCGTCTGGATGAAAAACAAAAGGATTGAGCAAACAAACTCACCCTTTAACAAGCAGGAATGGAAAGATACTTTTTCGGGGGATTCTTTTGCATACCTCAGGGAAAAGAGCAAAGTTCTGTACAGCTCTTGGACATTTCTTGTAGAATACTCGAACTGACAAAAGGGACATGCAAGCACCCAGATCCTGGAAAGCCAAGTGAAAGCCTCTGCCCTTGGAGAGTGGCCCAAAACCTCTAACCTCAGTGTTCACCTTCATCAGCCTACCCCCAAAATCCACCTGGGAGAAACTCTCATCGGCTGCAATGGTGTCCACCTGGAAGAAGTAGATGGTTAATTGGGAGTAAATCCAATATGGTGGTTAAAGAGATGACTGAGCATTGGTGAGTTTGCAAAGGTATATATTGGTGTGTATATATCTATGTATATATATACACACCAATCAGGCATAAGATATCAAACACTAATAGGTGATGTGGATACAAACTAGTAATATTTTCATCATTGCACCTATTTTGGGTGCATCAAGGTGCAGTCATGGACAATTCTGACATAATAAACATAAATAAATGCAGCTAAAAACCTCCTGTGGTCTTAACATTTTACTCTGTGCACTGTCCAGTGGAGTTGCTTTTACAAGATTTTTGTGTGTGTAGTTTTGAGAACTGACGGTCTGGCGGGACACTCCTATCCGCTGTCCGACAGGGACATCTGCCGCACCCGTCTTGAGCTTTGCACTAAAACTGCAGGAAGGTTAAATAGGTTTTCTACAGTGATGTTTTTTTATTCTGCCGTTTTGTTTTTTTAATAGCATGTAATTTTTATAGTTTTATAGTTTTAACTTTACTTTCTTACAGTATTTTCTTACTCGTGATGCTTTATTTTATTCAAATTAGACATTATAATAAATGACCCAGAGATGAGCTGGCAACAAGGCCAAGTTTCATTGATCTATGTCTGGAGGAAACACCAACTCATGGTTCAATGATTTGCTGTAGCTAAAACAGCTGAGGAAATGAATGCTGGTAGTGAAAGAAAGATGTTGGAAAACGGAGAGCATCACAGTTTTCAGCACATAGCTGCAAGGGAATGATATTCCCTTCAGGTTGTGGCTTCTTTAGTAGAAAAACACTTTACAATAAAGCAAAAATTGTCTACGGATGGTTGGTGGGGCATGTAAGTTTGAACTATTCACTTGACCTCCAAATACTTAGGATGTCGATCCAATGTAGCATTTGTAGAAAGTGCTGAATAAACTATTTCAATAGCACCTTACAGGATTTAAAAAATGTGCTGCCAACACTGTTGGGGATCTAGCAGAGATCACACCTCGACTGGTCAGACTGGTTTTGCCAGTTAGAGGGACCACAGCATGATTCGGTCATCATGTTGTGCCTGCCTGGTGTATTTGAATGAAAGGTACAACCTACTTTTCACATTTCTTATGTTGAAAAGGTTGAGATTGTTTGAGGTTACCTTTAAAAACGGGGCGTTGGCCCAATACTCCACCCCTTTGACGCTCTCTGACACAGTCCTGTCAGTCTCCAGGTAGTAAAGATTGAACGTCTCTTTGCAGGAGCCCAGGACACTTGGTATGGAAGCACAATCCCGGACTGTGAAGCGGATCTCCACGTAGATGCGTTGTGCGTTCCGCCGGTCGATGTACGTGGTGAGCAGCCAGTTGTTTTGGCTCGGCTCAAATACATTGCACACCTGGTAAGTCCTGATGGTGTTAAGGTTTTCGTCGTAGCCGCTCACCTCCTCCCACTAGGCAATGTTTGAGCGAAGACGGGGCAACGGCGTGCAAGATGGGAAGGAAGCAGAGGAAGAGCCAGTAAGAAAGCAAGATGATTAATGGGTTTACTAAAACCAGACACAAATTAAACTTTCTCTATCACTCCTTCCCAATTTTCTCCCATCCTCTTCCTCCCTTTTTTCATTGTCTTTTTCTCTGCTCTAACCTTCTCTGCTGCACAGGGACATCCATTCATCACAATTAGAGCTGCTCACCTCAAACACACTCACACCCCAGACCATTGTGACCAGCTAGTTGCCAGGCTGAATTTTCAAGAAATCACTTTAAAAATCATAGAAAAAAACCTAAAAACTTTTTACTTCATTTCATTCTGTTCCATCACAGACTCATTTGCGGTACAGTTCTGATCTTTTGGAATGTATTTTCTTTCTGCATCAGTAGTGGTTAATTGATGCCACCTTGGCACTGTAATTAAAATTTTGACTGACTCGTTAATGGACCTCTGTAAAGTGTAGTCAAACTGCTTCCCCGTGGGTGGCTGCACACACACGGACTGACGCACACATACAAGCTCGGCTTTTCCACATTGTTCTTACTCCATTGGCAGGGAACGATATCCAGCCGAGCTCAGCTGTCGCCGTCCGTGTATCCATCACTGTCTCTGTCAGACAAAAAGGGAGACAGACAGGCAGAAAAAGGTGAAAAGAATGCGCTGCAGAAAGAGGACAGGTATGGGTTTAATTAATAGTCTGTTCATTATTCGGCTCCGCTTTGTGGTGTCTGCCATTCAAACTCATAAAAGCCCACCTCGCACAGTGTCTGCAATACACTTTCCTCTATTCTGTTAGCACTGTGATGAAAATTAGATAAGAATCCACAATTAGGAGAGGCCTTTGGGTAACACAGTACGAACAAAAGTAGAAGTAATGTAGCCCAGTAATGACGAGCGTAATCCATTTGATCCAGGCTGCAGACTGACTGTTTTTAACAGATCTTCCATCCAGTCTGAAAAATATGGAATTTGATTTTGATATTTGAAAATGTCTGTCGATCCATCCACCTGTCTTCTCACTTTGCAACAGCCACACCCAGCAATAAAGGAAAATTAACAAACAAACTAATCTAGATATTGTGTAAAAATAATGCATGGCCCCGTTGCTCACTCAACCGGGGCTTGCCCATGATTTTTCAGACGCACTACTACATTAAAAAAGATGTTTCAATGTCCTCTTGAAGACAGAACTGATATTTTGTTGTTGAGCCACTCATGTAAAAAGCTGTTTTGCAGAAAGCATTAAAAAATCTTGAGCTTATTCGTTAACATAGCGTCTATTCATATTCACTCTTTTTGTGATCAGGGACAACTGCTGACCTAGATAACAAATGAGATTGTGAGGAGAAAGTCTGCTGCTGCTGCTTCTTCTCCAGGAAATTTGAAAATGTGTGGAGACAAATTAGAAACCTGAAGCTGTTCTAACCTAAGATAGAAACTCAACCCTCCCTAAAGCACACCCTGAAACAATTATTTAGTTTAAAGAAGAAAGATTAAAGCACAAATATAATTCTTATAACTAATAAAATGATTGGCATTGTGCAGCCGCTGCCTTGCTTTTCTTGTGACTCAGAAGTATCGATTTTCTGGACAATTACCTAAAGCATTCCAGCCAAATCGCACATAACTGTGACGGCATCTAATTAATGTCGCCTATATTTTTATTGCCTTTTGAGTCCAATATATTTTTAATCATTTCCAGGACATATTTTGTATCAAGTATTCAGTCATGGAATAATGCAAAGGAAATAAAGAATAACAGATTTACAGCCATCTAAACAGTTTATGGTCACATTGTCCGTTATATTAGGATCTAATAATAATCATATGCAAGTAAAGCCTCTTGGCCACAGTGTTAAATAAGTCAATGTCTGTAGCAGCACTGAGTTAATCACTAATGATTTCATATCAACTCCTGAGCCACAGCATTGTCCCATCAGACCGTCATGTCCCAAAACAACACACACACACAAAAACATAAAAGCACATGCAGGGTCAATGCCAAGCCACTGCACTGCGCGCAGAATAAAAAACTCATGGGGTCCAAATACCCCCGTCTCTTAAGACCACAGGAAGGTTAAATGTCACCTAGAAAACTTAATAATATTTTGTAGCAAAACCAATAATCAGCAGTAATTTGCATATTAATCCAGGTACAGACCAGTTGGAAAACTGCCAGTAAAAAAATCACGACATTTTGGACATTTTTTTTCCAACTGCTTTATGTTTGCAGTCTTACTGCTAGACATCAGTAAAAATGTGTCATTCATCTGCAACATACTCAACAATCACACTTCAATTTTGGTCACATATCTTAAATGTGTCGATATTTCTGCTCCATTAATGCACATTATTATGGCCTCAAGTTCAAACCACGGTGCCGTTTTGACTCCTCTTCTGTGTTTCTTGGGGTTGAATTAAACTAATGTGTGCAAAATTACCAGTGACACAACGCCGTAAGAAGCCATGCTGAGATGTTCCAGCCAGCATAAGTTAGCTGGCAAGTTGATAAGCCAGACCCTTACACAGCCCTTTGTAATAAAACATGGTGTGAAGATTCAACGACATCACACCATGAGGCGCCCTCAGGCAAACAACTCCCCCTCTGCCTTTATTCTTGACACGCTCTCCTCTTGCAGCCTTTCATGCAGTCATCCTTTTCTCTCATTATCAGCTCCCCTCTTCCTCACACCGTCCCCAACTTCTCCATATTCTGCCTCTCCATCTTTCACTTGTCCTTTACTTTGATGCTCGTCTTTTTTGCCAGAAACTTCACCTAATTTATGAAGCAACCTAGTTTTTTTTTCCAACTCTTTCTGCAGATTGTGTTTTAATTGTGTTGTTGTTTCCATCCCAAATGTCTACTGTCAAAGTCTTCTACTGAAGCTTACAAAAATGGTGTCACCGTCTAATTTGCACCCAGTTTTCAGAAAGAATTTTAAAAGAATTTCACAGGAAGTCCTTTTTTTGCCTGCTGGATCATTTTTAGCCTTCAAAATATTTTCATACACACAGTGTATGTACACACAGTGTACAAGTCCAAACACCTCTTGAACGTTTTCACATTTTGTCACATTGAATCACAAACATTAAGATATTTAATTGGGATTTTCAAATAAACCAGTGTAACAGTGAAACTAACAGGTTTATGGCTTTCATTTTTCTTTGTGTTTTGCCCCCTTTACTCTGATACTGTAAATAAAATCTAGTGCAACCAACTGAATCCACAAGTCACCCATTTAATAAATCTCAGTATAAATACAGCTGTGATCTCTGTGAAGATCTCAGGTTTATTAAAGCACGCTGCAGAACAAATGATACCAATGAAATGCCCCAATGTTTTTCACCCAATAATTATGTTTCCAATCGTAATTATGGATGGAAACTTATAATTTTAAAAGTTCACCAAGTTTTTCTGGTGAACTTTTAAAATGTCACTAAAAAAAAAGCTAATTCTGCACGTTTCCATCAACTTGTTTGGATCAAGTCCACCAGGTTGCTGACGGTAAACATTGATGTAATAAACAAGGTTACAAACTAGCATGAACCACACTTTTCAGAAAAGCAGAGTCATCCACTACGACCTGGAGGTTTCGACTGTGACGCACTATGTCGGCGCTTATTTGGAAAATATTTTCCCACTCCATTTTAGTGCATTAACTAAAAAGGGAGAAAACTTTTTTATAAAATTGAGGAAATTATTTCCAATTTTATCATTTCCATCAACCTTTTGTAATGCAATACTTCAAAACATTGATAGTCAAAATGACCAAAAACACAACATTTCTTAAAAACAGTTGGGTTATAAAACATACCCTTAGCTTTTAGTATCTGATTTAAAAGGATACTTCACAACTATATACCTACCAAGAGAAGCCAAGAGGCCAATGGCATCTTTAAGCAACTTGCAGAGATCTGTAAACGACAACAATGTGCCAACAGGGCAGCAGTATTCTGCTCTTCAAAATCTCTTTTTGAGTCCCTAGTACAGAGCAACTGTTGAACAAAACCCAAGTTGAAGCAAATCCAGAATTCCAGCTTGCAGTTTTCCATTAGCTGCAGCAAACATGGCCTTGAAACAAGGTTGAAAATGGCAGTTTATGGAGACTCTCCATCCTTGCTTGACTTATTTTGCAATCAGAAATGGGCAGAAATTTACCATCCAGATCCACAAAATTGGTAAAGTTGCATGCACAAAGATCTGCAGGTGTAATTATAGAGAAAGGTTGTTCTACAAATGATTGATTTACATTTATGCACAACTTTTGTGTTTTTGTAGCCAACCAAAACAACATTTTAATGACGTATTCTTAGGAAAATTCACTACAGACTAAAATTGATTGCACCACTCTGCCCATAAAACCCTTGGGAAGGCCGTATAATTTGTCATTTTGTGTTATTAGATCTAACACACAGCTTGAGCATCATGTCCCAGTGAAAGGTAATGTTTAAACACTGACACCAGACATCTTGTGTTATCTTTTCAAATCAATGTAATAAAAACAGCTTTACACAATCTTAACTGGGCTTTCAAGAAACCTATTCATAAATTATTGCATTTTCTTCCTTAATGATGAAAACATGGAATGTGCTGGTAAAAACAGGTGAAAGCAGAAAGTTAGCAGTTTTTAGACTTGGTGGCGGTGGGAGGGGAAGGGAGGTGGTCATTGAATGAAGAGGCCTAAATCTTTTTTTACGTGCCTTGTAAATTTGTCGTTAAAGAAGAAAAGAAGCCTAAACAGAACAAAACCAGACAAGTGCTGAATTTTATGGTCTGAGCTCGCCTTATTAGAGTCTACTCATCATTCTAATTAACGGCACACAGCACACACCTCTCTGCGCATAATAGGGTATGCTTTCCGATCACCCTAATTACTTTTGACACATTGGAGGATGTGATCGCAGTGTGCCTTCCACCCCCACAGAGGTGCACCTCCTCAACCAGCACTACATCCTTGAATAAAGTCAAAACCCATTTTATGGCAGAAGAAACAACAGGTAAATCTATAGCAGTGAATGAGGCTGTTAAATCAGTCTTGTGGCCCATGAGGGAGAAAGGAAAGTATTTCATTAGCAGATGCTGGAGTGGAAGTAAATCTGCTATTCTAGCTCGTTCCACTTCTTTCTTTCTTTCTATAAACATGATGTATAAGTGCTGGAGGTCAAATAGCAAGTGAGGTCAGTTCATCTTTTGCTAATTAGCCGAGCGTGTTCTAACCAGATTAGTCTGCAGCTCAAACACTACAATTAGACCTGATTTACATGTCTGCATGAGGGTTTAAGTGCGCTTGTGAGCGTGCATTCAGTGTCCAGACACAGAAGAGCCAAAAACATTTCAGGGCCACCATGTAATTAAATACAAATAAATGAATACTTGTATCTTTCACTACAGTAGCATATCTGGATGAGAACTGATTACTTCAGATCTTTAAATAGTTATTCCAGCATCAATGTTGACTATTTAAATAAAAAATCCGTTGGTTTTTAAGTCCATTGTCGTCACACCTGACTGTAATTCTTTGTTTGTAACACAAGGTGGCAGTAATGAGAACACACTGCCGCTGCAAGGCAAGGTATGCTTGGTTACAGCTACCACCAGACAGCTGCAATGCATTATTGAAGACTGTTGATCAGTGGTACAGCTTCAAATGTAAGCTAAGTTTCAAATGTCTGCCTATATATTTCTTCCTTATTTTAATTGTAAGTAGTTCTTTAAACGTCCTGTGAGATGATATACTTACCCATGTATCCTTAACAACTGGAACTTTCAATATCCAGCAAGTTATTTTCGCAATTTACCGTCTATTACTCTCTGCAGCTGTGAAATTACCGTAATAACCCGATACTGGCTGGAAAGTGCAACGTCTCCCCTTTCAGAAACCGTTGGAATTTATCAGATAGCGCTACGTGTGGCGGAATTACGGTACTGCAAATGTGGCCATGTCGTCGGCGACACGTTCCAGTCTAGAAGGGTTAATCGTCTTGAAATCAAAAGGTTGTAGGTTTGATTCCAGCTTCCTCCTGTGACATCTCAACGTGCCATTAGCCCCAGTTGCTTTCTAACTGGTGTCTGAATGTGGCTGTAGTGTAAAACATTTCAGCTGTCAGAATTCAGCCTATTTACTTCACCTGTTTGTTTCCAGTTGACTAAACCGATATTTTTGATAAATTCTTGCCTTATAGGATGATGTTAAAGCTGTTCATGAATAAACATTCCTTTGAGTTGATTGTGCTGCAAAATGCTCAATTGGAAACACTACAAAAAAAAATCTAGGCTAAAATGCATTAAACAGAATAAGCAAAAAATTGAGTTGTTAAATGTTTTAATTGACGCTGCTACACTAGTCAAACAACCTTAAAAAACTCCAAAATGTTTCAGAAATAGTCTCATATAATAGTGTATGACTTTCAGGCAATGCTTTATTTATTTAACCTTTATTTGAAGTGGCAGGGCTAAATAAAAACAGTTTTTATTTACGGCAAAATTTTAATTAATGCCAGGGCATCCTGCAGACAGATAACCAAGATCAATAACAAAAAACTATACGACACAAAGCACAACAAATAATCAATTAATAGTATTCAGTTTGAGTTACTATTGTGACCTCTTCAGTAGAGAAAAATCCAAAGTTAATAATGATTTGCAAATACAATTCTTAAAAATAAATGCACACTTCACATTTTTAAGTTGATCTGGTTGAATTACAAATCCAGGACTTACTGATTTATTGGGTTAGAAATCTTATACCTCAGTCATTCTTCAAAATGAGACAGACATGACATTTCATTTATTCAGATGATCCACATAGTTTTAAAAAATCATTTGCAGGACAATAACTCAACAAAATGTTCTCACATACGGAGCAAAAAGTAAAAAGTGGAAAACAGCAGGAACTGTGACCAATAAAGTCAGACGAAAATCCAGGGTGATAAGGAAGGTTAAAAAAATATTGATTTTCCCTAAAAAGACATGAGTCAGATTTTCCTGTGACATATTATGCTGGTACAAAAATACATTAATATCCACTTCAAAACCTGAAAGTAGCATTTGATATAATTTTTTATGATATCACTGAAAATACAACACTATCCTCTAAACAGAGCAAAAATTTTAATTCAAATTTGTGTTGTTAAAAGTCAGAAAGACTAGAAAAGCATGACATGAGCAACATAAACTATACAACTGTTTGCCAGACACAGAGGGGCATAAATTAAAGCTGTAAAAACCGATAACCATAGTTAAGGACACCAAAATAACACACACACACACACACACACACACACGCACACACACACCCAGTGGACGTTAAAAGCCCTCGTGGGGAGCAAAGATGTCACGGTGCCCGCAGTGAAACTCGTTGACCGATCAGGCATTCAGGTGGAATGATAGCGTCACGCTAGAACAATCCAGTCAAGGGGGGAAACGCTTTCAGGTGGAGACGCACACTTAGCCAAATTTACCATTCATACACAGGTGTGCATGCGCCGTCACACAAAGTTTGCATGTATTGTGCAGAAGTTGTGACGAAGAACAGCAATGTTACAACAGCGATTATGCAGCACAAGACACTTTTTTGAAACTATAAATAACTGATCACCACACAAAAGCTTAGCATTTCCCAGAGAAACAAACATCTGTACTGGTTCCCCATAAAATCAAACTGAATGTTCAAGCTTTAGCATTACAGCACATTGTTGAGTCTCAGAGCTGCTCTAATCCCCATCATCAAAACGCAGGCTTCAACAAATAGCCTGTACAGTTCCTCCCAATAATCTCCACATTCAAACATCGCTCTGAAGAACTGCCTAATTGGAGGACCCTGCTGTCTCAAAAGAGTCCGCTCAGCAGTTTAAAAACACACACCATCAGCAGAAATAGACCCAACCATACAACTGCAGTTACATGAAGAGCTGCATATGCAGACAAAATTTAAATTCTGCCTGTAAAGGTTGAAAGTATATCTTGAAATAGAACAGAGAGTTTGATTTTAGAATCTTTTCCACTAGAGTTGAGGGTTTTCTTGCCGTTTAATTATATTGATTTTGTTCTGCTTATGTTTAGCCAAACATTTTGTATCTTTTGTGAGTCCTGAGAGCTTAATGTTTCTTCTGTGACGCGTTTCATCCACTGCATGGGCCAAGTCAGAGCTTTACAGCTGATGTAAACTGTGTGAAAAAAAACAAACTTCAGAGCCAACACAGCAAAAAACCCAGTGTTAATTTAACGCTGAAGAGTGTGGACTATATAAAAACACTGAAAAAGTGTTAATATCAACTCTGTGGGAGTTAAATCAACACTGGGAATTATGTTGTTAACTCCCACAGAGTTGATACTAACACTTTTCAGTGTTTTTATATTCCACACTCTTCAGAGTTAAATTAACACTGGGCTTTTTGCTGTGAACAGCTAATAAATAGATTCATAAAAACAAAAACACAAGGTATTATATCTCTAATTTCAGTATGTTTTAGTCATAAATGCATGTTATAGTTCATTAATTATCATTTTATTTATTTCGGTTAACAGAAATATTTTCCTAATTTCACTTTGTCATTCTGCTTGTTCCAGTTGAATATAATCATATTTGGTGTAAAGTGTAGAAATGGAGGTGAGAACTGAAGACGACTGAATCCTGGAATTGAATCAAATGTTGATTAACGATGCGCTTAAAGTTGTGCAAACTTGTGCAGGCAGATTATTGCAACAATTTTTCATGTTTCTCTACAAACTTATTTGTTTTTCAATTGAAGATTACAGGATATGTCACACTGCAGGAGGAAAACGTTCTGTAATAATTATTCATGGTCTTGTTGTTTTACATCCCCAAAGCTCGACATTGTTTTTGTGCAGACTTTTTATACCTACTGTAAATATGCCAGCGCTAGCAGGAAGTAGCATTCTAATGAGCCAGGATTTCAAAAACAAGAAAATATCACTGCAAAGGCTTAGCATACTAATTATTTCCTTATATTATTTACATTGTCTTGTTTTTAAAAGAAAAAGTTAACTCAGATAAATCTTAACCTTATTTTTAAGAAGGTGCTGAAAAGATGCACTTTATAAGCTCAAAAATACAGATAATATATATGTAGAAATTGTGAAATTATATACATTCCTAGCAGTGACGTGCGGTGAGGTTCATAGCCGCCGCAGAATAATCCCGTTATCTCAATCAAACTTAGACATGTAGATATTATTAATTTCGTGCTGTGCTTAACAGCAAAGGGAGAAACCATTAAAGTACAAATCAAAACCACGTCTTTCTCGCTCTCTGTATCAGCGCAGCTACTGTATGGCTAGCTCGCTGTTACCGTCTCTTACTCTGCAGTTGTAGAGTCACAATGTCTGGGATCATGAGCGCCCCCAGCGGTGAGGCAAGAGAACTGCCTGCCTCACCTCGAATCT
Organism: Poecilia reticulata; assembly: GCF_904066995.2. Classification (NCBI taxonomy): domain Eukaryota; kingdom Metazoa; phylum Chordata; class Actinopteri; order Cyprinodontiformes; family Poeciliidae; genus Poecilia; species Poecilia reticulata. The sequence goes on along the minus strand of NC_088833.1, from coordinate 4,689,296 downwards.
GTTCTCTGCTGTTTCTGATCGCTCCTCAGCACACGAAACACGTTACACACACAGTTGGTGACAATAAAACACTGTACATTAAATACATAAGCTAAATTATGGAAAATCTGTTCATACATTAAATGTTTTTAACCATTTTATTGGCGACGTACAGACAGGAGGAGCATGCTCTCATAGAATGGCAACCGGTGCAGTTAGCGAGAGGTTGCGCAATCCCAGGTGAGGTTCAGCTGCTGCTACCTCACCTGCTTCGCTTCTGAGCATTTGAATGGGAAAATGCAAAAATTCAGCGATTTTGAAGAAAAATAACATCAGATTTGGTTAAATCAAATGAAAAATAGGTACTTTATAGTACAAACCACAGGGTGAAAATATCTTTATAAATGATTTTATTATTATATATTATTTTTAAAAATGTTTTTATGTGAGATGGTTTTAAACTTTTTATATGTTATAAAATATAACATTTCATACCTACTGTAAATATGCCAGCGCTAGGAAAAGTGACTATTTGTTATGGTTATGACTCTTTTCAGTTTTGTTATGTTTTATAACATTTATATAAAAACATTTCAGATAAAATGTTATATTTATTTGACCACATGTCACTGATTCCTAGAATGTCTGTCTTTATTACTCCGGATAATAGGTCAAAAGCCAAATGTATAAACAAGGAGACACTGTAATTCTATTTTATACAAAATATATTTTCTTTAAGTAGTTGTGGAATGCGGTTTTTAAAAAAAAACCATATCTACTCATTTAAAAACTACTTCTAATGCTCTGTGCATTAGAAGTAGTTCTAATGCACTAATTTTTCTGTATTAGATACAGAAAAAAAGGTATTTTTTTCTGTATCTAATATCTAAAATTGATGTCTTAAAGTCACAGTCCTGATTATAACATCAGAAGTAAACAATAGAGAGACGTAATGAGCCTGTAATTTCCATGACGCGACCAGGAAATGGTCTTGTTAAAGCCCAGTGATGAGCTCTGGGAGTTTTAATAAAGGTTTACACACCCTGCAGGAGGAAATCAAGTTGGAAATGGAGGAATATCCACTCCAGCTCCTTTTTGTCTATAAACTTTCCGTTTTGCGCCACCAAGCTTTAATCAGTAAACAGTTTAACTTCGATACATCCAGATGGTTCCCTGAGGTTCCTGAGTTTCATTAGGTTGTGTGTCTAAGTAGTTCATCATTTTCATAACAATCAAACTGCAGTGGATATTTCACAACACCAAGCAGAAGTTTAAGTCTTTAAGGTTAGTGAAAAAGTTTAAAACCATCTCTAACTTCTCCATTCTTTGATCAGCAGCTACTTTGGTCTCTCTTTTTCCCCACTTTCTGCAATTTCTGGCCATCTTAGTCCTTGTAGCCGACCGTGACAATATACTCTGCAAAGAGCGCAGAAGGAAATGAGAAAAGTTGAAAAATGTCTGAGAAAAAAGGAAAATCCTGATGAACAGCATCTGAAAGTAATGCATCCAAGAAAAAACGTTGCACCCAGGAAAAACCCGACGCCTGACATGATGTGCATCATTCTTCATCTAACCATTAACTGCATGACAAATGTTGGAAATCCTCTTATTGGTGTTGTCTGAACTGTTATTGTTATTTCTCATGTATTCAATAAATGAAATGGGGGGGGGGAAATGTCTAACAGACAGCAGGACCTGAGAGATGAGTCGCTGCAGCTCATCCGTCTAGAGGAGGCCAACTTTTCAGTCAATCGCCGTTTGGGAATCAACCTGCTGTTAAACTATTTCTGTGCCAAACATTCTTATTACAGATAAATGTGAAGAATTCAAAACCAGTTTTAATGTTGTAATATGTATTACCGTATTTTCCGCACTATAAGGCGCACCTAAAAACCTTCAATTTCTTCAAAAGCTGAGAGTGCGCCTTATAATCCGGTGCGCCTTATATATGGACCAATATTGAGCCACAACAGGTCTAGCAACTACGGTAAGAAGCCGCCGACTTCATTTTCCCCCGTAGAAGAAGCGCGCGGTGCATGCTGGGATAGTTGTCAAAAAACTGGTTTGTTTGACTGACCTATCTACCTACCGAGCTGATAATCAGGTCGTCTGCAGGTCATTTAGCACCAGGTTCTCCACCAACATGCTGTGGGCGAACAGAGAAGGGTCACCATCGTCCGGCCACGCCCCGGCCCAGTCGCAGAAGGCTCTCCTCGCCGAACGGAGACATTCTTTATGTCAACAAAGTGGCTTTAGATATTCATCCGGGTGCTTCAACTAGGGTTACCAAGGGACCAGCCCCTGTACATTTAAAGCCGTGGGGGGGGGGACAGTCTGCGGCGGCAGCGTGTCGGTTGGTCTGTTACCCAGAAAGCAGTTGGGCACAATATCGCAACACCGTGAGTGAAACAATGACTGGCGCAGCTACTATATAAAGTACTGGGGACCACTTCTTTACTAATGTGGATGTGTAATAATAGAGTACGGCAACCCAAACTGAAGCGTCTATTCTATGCGCCTTATATATGAAAAAAGTTTTAAAATAGTCCATTCATTGAAGGTTCGCACTTATAGTGCGGAAAATACAGTATTAACAAAGTGCGAGTAAGATTGGTGTTTTGAACTTTTTAAAATTTTTTGTTATTTTAACATATTGATCAGAGGACGGACATAGGAGCATTTATTTACACCTTACTGACTCTTGAGCGAGAGTTTTTTAACTTTGCAAACAAAAAAGAAGAAAATATCCAAAGAAATTCTCACAGTTTTACCAGTAAGTCAGTGAGCATTTCCCTTCAAAGTAAAGTCTGTCTTAAGTTTGCAGTCAGCATGATGAAGTGTGCATAAGAGTTATGAGTTATTATAAGCACTTTATTTGAGACTCTTTTCTATGGAAGCCTCCCAGGTTAAAGAAACGCAGCTATATTACATTATAAAATGAAAACTTTATTGCTCTAACAATAGAATTTCAACCATATAAAATCACAATATACACATTTATTACATTTATTACTTTCTTGCAGTATGTGATTATATGTTATGCATATAAAATGTCATGTAATGTGTGTTTAAAATGGACCAAGCTGCAAACTAGAGCTCGACAGTTTAATGAAAAGGTTAACAGAAAACATGCATAAGGAGAACATGACATGGAGAATGGGCAGCATACAGAAATCATACTGTTATAATTGTAACACAAAATAAACTGTTAGCAGATGAAATAAAAATTTTACAGCATGATATACTTCTATTTTTATTCATTTTTTCTGTCGTTGGGGTGGCAACGTTTCGATTCTGCAGAAAGGAAGCGGCTCCTGTTGCCGTCTGGTGCTGCTGAATGCTTGTCAGGGTCACAATACTTAAGTGCAGAAGCACTAAACCGTCCACTTTTAAATCGTTCATATGGCTGCATTTTATGTGGCAGTATTTCAGGCAGTCGGCAGGAAAAAGAACAGGTAAAGTAACTACAGAAGCTTTGTAAGTAATATGAGAATTCAGCGATTAGTTGGCTCCAGATTGACAATCTCATTCCGACCTATCCTTGTGGACTAAATGGCTTTTTCACATTTTCGTCTGAACTGAGTTACTGCACCTTTAGTTCCAATACTGTGGCTGCTAAGACTCAAACCAGATGATTTTCACTGAACAGACATTAATGAAAGGTTTATCATGGGACTGTAAATTTTGGCAAAGATGTTTTCTGGACTGGAGAAGCAACAGTGAAGCCAACTGCAAGAAGTAGGTCGCACCTCTTCAGGAAGCTTTTGTCCTTTAGTGTTTGCAATGAAAATGCTGCAGTGCTTCTATAGGTTTGTTGTGGAGAGTTGATACGATTTGCAAAACCCTCAAAAGGAAGAATGATGGGTTTTTTTCTAAATTGATAAAAATACTTATCAAGTGAATTTATTAGCCCAAAATGAAATGAACTATTTTAGTAGTTAAAGTCCCTTAAAAACATCACAAAAAAATTTAGATTCTTAGTTTTACTGGGTTGACGTGAATTTTATTTATTCAAGAAATTAGTAAAAAAAAAAATATGCCACCTACAGTATGTAATACAAATGATTGTTAAGAATAATTTAAGCTAGTTGCCAAAAATCAACTAGATTAAAAAAAAAAATTGCTCACCTACAGATGATAAATAATCCAGAAATCCTTGGATTGGAACTGATGAATCCATCCATTTGAAGGAAACATGTTTTCTATGTGAAGTGAACAGAGAACTGGTGTCTCAGAGTAAACAGACGTCTTGGATTAGACGTTTATACAAACCCATCAGCAAAGTAGCAAGATATTAGCTTGATGACCCGTCACCATTTCCATTTATGGAACATAAAAGTCGTGTTAAGAGAAAGAGCGATCCCAAATGTAACACTTTCCTACTTAACACACACACACAAAGCAAACTCAGCAAATCAGACTTTGTGGATATTACTTTTAACGCTTTCATTTCTTAGAAGCATTCCTAATCTACTTCCCCCTTTCATTTCACTTTTGTTCTACTTCTTTGACAAGAAAAAAACAAATCTAATGCACTTTTAAACCATCAAAAAGGACATCTCAGTCACCATCTTATCATTGCAATAAAACATTTTTCGTCTAAGTTTTTCGGAAACAGCAAACAGCCTTTTAAAACACCTTTTTTTACCTTCACCTTCTTACAATTTATTGCTTTCTCCATCAGTCACGTCGCTGCAGGAGAGGGCTGAGAAATGCTCCTGCCAAAGCTCCTGTAATGTTGAATTTCTTTGGTTTGATGACTTGTCACTGTGACATATTATGTTAGATAATTCAATACAACACCATGAAACAGGGCCTTTAAAAACACATGAAATGTATTGTAGTTCACCAAAATGTGATTGGCTGTCACACAGAGGGCTTGTCGCTATAAATATAACTGCAATATATCGGGAGTTGGGTTTTTCTTTTTCTTTATTTTTTGACAACAGGGTGTGCTGTGCATTGTGAAGCAAAAAGAAATCTCACTTTCTTTGAGAAAACAGCAACAATAAAACCAGAAGGTCTTATTTTTAGAACTGAGCCTCACTGAAAAGCCCGTCTTTTTCTTTTTATCTGGAAGAAAAGTTAAAACAAAAACAAAAAAGTGCACACGTTCTTCGCTCAGATACTCATGGGCTGTGAGAGGCATCCAGCCTGTCACCGTGGAAGAATCCATTGTGCCTTTGTGATGAACACAAGAGGAGCGAGCCTCCGTGTGACATGCTGGGTTTTGATGGAGACTACAGAAAGCAGATGCCACATTAGACGCTGTCACAGGCTGGCTCATTTGTTACCGCGGTGTTCAGTGTGCTCAAAAGGAGGGTAATTTTAAGAGTTTTATGGGTGTGCATGTAATATAGCTTCCATAGGCACAAATTAAAGGTTATGCGTTCACATCTGAATAGGATGGGACGGGAGGAAAATGCTGTCAACACTCTGCTAACATCGATAATTACTGGTGTCAAGTTTCAATCATGTGTAAACTACACTGGGGAAGACTGACTAGAATATCTGTGTGCAAGTTACACCGTGAATATGAAGGAGGACGTTAAGCTTTTACATCTTCATTCTGCAGTGTTTGGGTGACCTACATACAGGTTGTGATGCGATTTTAGCATGTTAGCATTGCTAGCAGTGCATCAATTCTAATAAATGTGGAGTTGAATTAAATCTAAAATGCTGTAAATAAAAAAAAAAGTATCTGTTGGCATTACAGTTGGCAATTTAAGGTTCTTTGTAAAAGAAAGATGAGGGTCTGGACTACAAATCAATAATATATATTGTGATACACATAATCAATATCAAAAGAAAACACGTCTGATGGAATATTCACTGAACTCTGATCCAGAACCGCACAGCATTCTGGGGGATGTAGGCAGAGGAAAGGCCAACACAGACTGGTGACATCAGCTAACTCTCACTTTTTGGTTACCTAGCAACAACTTGTTAAATAACTAGCGCAGCAGCACTTTCAGGTTTCACCACTGTACCTCATAACTGCTTAAAAACAAACAGGCTGGAGTGAAAACTGTGGATAAAATAGGAAATGTCACTCCCAACAGTATGGAAGTATTTCAGATATTTAAAGCATAAAACCAATTAATAGATCGTGACATGTTTTTCATCCAACGCTAGAGAAATGTCTAATTCATATTGTTGGATTCACTCCTCCCGTTCCACTAGGGGGCTCTATAGTTGCTTTGTATTGGTACGTGGATTAATGTGTAGAAGAAGGAAACGAACGGCAGACCAGTAGTGTACTTAGGTTGCCTAGCAACCACACCAACAAGCCGAACCTGCCATACATTCAGATCTTGCCAATGTTCATGAGTGTTGCCCAATGTGGTTAGTTATACATTAATGCTGTAAAGCTATGTTTAAGTTTGTGTCCTTTTGAATATCTCAATATTAAGTATTGACGTTTTGTCTTTTATTTATTTATTTTTTATTTTTACGTTATTTACAGTTTAACCGGCATGTCCGCGTAAAGCACTCGGCAATAAAAGAACAGTTACAACATCAACGGCTACCTTATGTCCTTCGTAACACATATCCTGGTGAAAAGTTTGAAAAATGAAACGGTGTTAGCGCTGATTTAGGATCAGGGCGATGACTCAACATACTGCTAATTATCCGGCATTCTATATTTACCCAGCTCAACCATCAGTCTCAGGCTGACGCGCTCTTCCAACCCCGCCCTCCTTCCCCCATCTGCAGGGCATCACTTCATCCCTCATTCTCTTCATCCATCATTCCCTGCTTCCATTCTTCACTTCTGCTCACTCCATCTTGTTGTAGGTTTCATTTCAGGGGTCCTAAAGTCAGTTCCCTGAGACTATACCTCCCACACCGAGTCACTTCCTGCCAACAAGTCTCCTCTGATAACTTATCACTTCCTTTGACTCGTCTCCAAATCTCCTGCTTCATTAAACCTTTAAACTCAGTTGTTGTAGGATAGTTTTTACTTTATTTGCTCTCTTTTCTGCATGCTTTCCTGAGGCAGGCTCATAACAGTCTGTGAGTTTAAGGCTCTCCAAAACTCTAATCTGTTGTTTAGATCAAGGTTTAGGATCATTTTCCTGTTGGAACGCCAAGTTCTACCAAAGTTTCTGCAGTCTGAAACAAACAGTCAATCTCAGATGTAAGGATGATTAAGGAAGCACAGAAAAAAATATATAACTTAAGATATATCTTGATATTCCAGTATAATTTTGACTATCTGCGTATTACAGGAAATTTTTGAAATTTGTTTTCATGCTGTCAGTACATGCTAAGAAAATGACTGTGAAAATACATTTAAGGAAGCAAAAGAAATTTGGTTTATGTGAGACACACAAATCAATAGAAGCGTCTTTGTCCATGTATTTCACTTAAATCAAACTCCAAGGCTGCTACTTTATTCTAGACTAGGCCTGTCACGATAACAAATTTTGCTGGACGATTAATTGTCTAAAAAATTATCCCAATAAACGATAATATTGTTTCAAGACCTTTTGACACTGATTTAATGGAAATGACTAATAATACATGCGATTTCCTGATAGATGCACTTTATTTTCAAAAGAACACATGACACTGGAACTGAAACTAAATAAATAAAACAACCAAAAACAAAAATAAAATGGATTCTCAGTCTCCATTAACAAAAAACTCATTTGAATAAAAACTAGACAACATAAAGCCAAAGTGGAAATAAATACTGCATTCAACCAAAAGAGTGCAGATTATGAAGTCTGTATGCTATATTGCCCTTCAGTAATCACTAGATTTAAATAGAGATGATGGGGACATCCGTCTACCTAATGCAGTAGTTCACACTACACGATTTTTTGCCCCTATTTTCCCCTTATGACAATCTTAGATCGTTGGCCGATCTACGATTGTCGCTTATGATTTCGTAACCGATCATCTTGCAGTGTGTGGTGTGTTACGGTAGATCGTCGTGGCAGCTCCGATCTAAATCAGGGGTTTTCCTCGTGGAGCTTAACGCTGCCCGTTGAATGTGACAGGTAGCCAATCAGAAAGCGCGGATTCTCCTCCGTGCTTTCTGAGGGGAAATTACGGAGGGGAATCCCAAACGGCTGACACGGCGCAACCCGAAGTCCAGCGGACATCGGAGATGATTTGTGGTATCATTAATGTTTACTCAGCATTTCGTGCAAAGAATATAGAAATGACAAGGGGAGGAGTTGGAGCCAAATTGCTACCGCAGATGATAAACCCCGTAAGTTTTCAGCTGTTCTTCGTTAATGTGACATAAATAGGTTACAATGATTTTCATTCAGTCAGGACTTTACGCCAACTCTAGTCACATGCATCACAGGTAGATTCTCGTAAAGCATTGATTAATGCCTGATTTTAAAATTGGTTAACTGGACTTGGAGCCATTATTTTGTGCCCATGTGGCTGGACATCACACGGCACGACGAACCCGATCGAACAATTATACCTAGGATTTCTGTCGGCTATTATGTGGTCTCTCAGGTTTTGAAAATGGGCCGACAGTCGGCCGACAACTTGTGTCGTGTGCGCTGGACATTACACTAAGAAAATGAGAAAGGGATGGTCAGTGGAGAGCACCGGAGCTGAGCCTTTTTTCATTCAGTGTCATCAGCAGAAAGAAAAAAGTCAGAAGGAGAAGATAACGCCGATAATTAAAATGAGGTCGATAGGTTTAATTTATCGTGCGATTAATCGATTTATTGTTTATCGCGACAGGCCTATAATCTAGACTTAAACAGCAAAAGGTTCAGTCTGATTTTCCCCTTTCACAGAGGATGCAAACAAAGACCTCAGTTGGCACAGATGTAAAACCAGATTATCTGGGAATGAGAGGAGTTCGCAGATCCCGACTTAAACTCAGTGCTGAGGACTTTTCTTGCTTTAATCAAACATATGTAGCATCTTAGGATTTAAAATCTAGGTTTTCTACAGGCACTTCCTGCCACTGCACCGATGTTGACACAGTTATTTGATTATGTAAAAAAGTCAGACATAACAGAGTAACGACAACTGGATCAAGTTGTGCACAGTTTGCTGATCATGTCACCGAGTAAATCACATTTTCTGTTTTTCTGGGTTTTATGACTCTTATTGAGATGCTATATTATCCAGAAAATAATCTCTCATTGCCAAAACTGCGTTCAAAAACAAGATAAGAAAGAGAAAAGTGTCCAACATTTCCATGTTCACATGCTGTTGAGGTTCTGACCACCATCTACTGCTGCTTTGCTTTACATGCAGCTCCATAACATGAATGACTGAGGAAATTGGCTTGTTTTCTTCAAACAGTATCCCGTCTCCTCTGTTTGGGTGGTAATGGTGGTTTATATTTCCTGCTTTGCTGTAGGTAAATCCCATTTCCTTCAGCCCTTTTCTTACAGTTCACTCACAAATGCTGTCTCCTATTTCTACCCATTTGGTGTTTTTTTTTATTTCCTTTCTTGTGCGTTTTGTATTTTCAAGGCATATTCCTTTGAGTTTTATGTCGGACGCTTTGATGTCTTCCTTTTGCTTACCTATATATTTCTCTTTTACAGACTTACCATATTGTTTGCACAACACTCCAAACTGTTGGCAAAGCTATGTGGGAACAAGCAGCATCTTTTGACCCAATTTGTGTTGATTTTCCTTCTCCAGGAGTTTTAAATGACTTCTGCTGAGTCTCTCGACAGTTTCCTGTCAGTCGGCTACAACAGTTCGTTACGGTCTGAGGGAACCTCTTCAAACTCGGCGCTAATTTGCAGAATTAGACTTATGCAGCCATTTGTTTCAGAAATCCAAATTGCAGACTGATTGCATAATTTGTCCTCTACTTGATCTGGAAATAGGGAATTTACTTTTTAAAGTCAGTCCTTCAATAAATTTGAAAAAAAGATTTTTCCTAAATCTGAAGAAAACAAATCCATCCATCCATCCACTTGCACCCTTGTCCCTGGACTGTACACCCTGGACAGGTCGCCAGTCTGTCGCAGGGCAACACAGAGACACACAGGACAAACAACCATGCACACACACACACTCACACCTAGGGGCAATTTGGAGAGGCCAATTAACCTGACAGTCATGTTTTTGGACTGTGGGAAGAAACCGGAGTACCCAGAGAAAACCCACGCATGCACAGGGAGAACATGCAAACTCCATGCGGAAAGACCGGGGCCGGGAATCGAACCCCCAGAACCTTCTTGCTGCAAGGCAACAGCTCTACCAACTGCGCCACTGTGCAGCCAAGAAAACAAATCGCTGATCATTTTTGTAAGAGTACATATTACCGTATTTTTGGCTTTGCAGTTTGCAATCATCAGCAAACAAGAAATAAAAAAACTATAGGACGTTATCTGTACTTCTCACTGAAAAATAAACAGATAATGGTTAAAAAAAAATCTACTCTGGATCCCACTCAATTCTCTATCAACTCCAAGTGGTAAAAATCTGCTTCCCTGAAAGATCCAAGACGTCAGAAGACTTTGCACCACTTCCTGATTTCTCCCTTCGGCACAAAGATCTTCAGCATCTGTTAACGTCTGATGTGCCACAATTTTCATATCATGCAGTTTATTCTTTTATTAAAGAAATACTAAACCTCTGAAGTTAATTCATGTGCGTTTGATGCGCCTTTGTTTTAAAAGCCATCACAATTTTAATTCTCCTCCAGTCTGAGCTCAACACGGAAACAGAAGTTTAAAAAAAAAACGTTCTGATGTAGAATTTTGCGTTTCAAAGTGAAAATATCAAAAATACTGCAATATTGATATGTATATAGAACATAAAATTAACAGATGTTGACCAAAGTGCAGAAAATTCAGTGAAATAAAGCAAAATAATAAAAAAAGACGAGAATTCAGAAATGCAAGTAAAAAACTATTTGTAATCTCCCAGGTAAAGCATTGTGAGAAATTGTTTTCTTGATCCTTGCAATGCTACTTGCTCATTTTCTCTACATTTTCATATTTTGCCACATTAAAACCAAAAATTTCCAACATATTTTACTTAAAGTTGTGTGGAAAAAACAGATCTTTAAGTTTAGACCCATTACTCTGGTGGAAACTTTGTCAACACGACAAAAAAAAAAGTTTTATGGACGAGCGGTGAGAAGAAATTGCTAAAAGAAAGACACAATAACTCAGTTTAATGTTTGCAACAAGTCATGTAGGGAATATAATAAGTAAACAAAGGTTCTCTCATTTCACATTGTTTTTTAACTTTATTGATCAGCTAATAAAAACTAACACTGCACATCATCTCCATGGCGACAGACAGCAGGGCCAGTGTCAGGCTATGGGGAGACTTTTCTCCCAACAGGGAGGAAAATTAGAGATTTTAGGAAGACTGATGGAGCTAAATATATAAAATCCTGAACTGAACAATGTAGAGGCTGCAAAGGATTTGAGAACGAGTCAGAGGTTCATTCGACAAACCGAAACACACGGAGGGACTCAAAAAGATTTGCAACAAAAGGTCGTGCATGCTATACTTTTATGATTTTTTATATTTTTTTATTTACAATTTTCAAAATGAAATGTGTATATATTTTAGTTTGAAATGTGACAAATTGTAAACAAAGGCTCAAGTGCTGTGAATGATTTTGCATAGCAGTTTTACATCTGGGAATAAAAATGATCCGTCTGAGAAATAATGTAGAAAAGAAATTAATCTACATATTAATTTTTCACAATGTTGTTTCCTAATTAACTCTGAGACGTTTTCGATAACAAATAGTCGTGTAGATGTTTATAATGTGGAGTAAAGCACACAAACGAAGAAACTAATGCGAAATGCAGGATGGTGTCAGAGTGATTCCCTCTCTGAGCTTCCAGGTATGAAACTGGGATTTTCTCCAAGCAGAAAGTCGGAAGTAAAATAAGTGACAACAAAAAAAAGGTCAAAACTGCCGAATGCATTCAGTACAAAGCTCCAAACGCCAACATGTAATCTTTCAGCCTCAAAGCCTGCCCCACATTTTTCATCTAATCAATCTTAAATAAATATACTTCTATTTAATATTTCTTTGACACTTTGACATGGAAACTAATAATTTAGAAATCCCCAGGAGTCAGTTAGAGGGAGCATAGGAAGCCTTTGTGCTTCATCAAAAGACTCCGAAGCAATGTTGAACCGAGTTGACAAGGAAATGAGTGTATTGAGCTTGAACAGTGGTGGCATCCACACTTTACAGAGAAACGCTGACAGGCTGATCCTCGATTAAAAGAAACTCCCACAATTCCACTTACAGCTTATTTACATACCGAACTGAGGAAGGAAAACCCTAAAACCAGCTAAAGTAAACCGTTCAGCTGAACAAGCTCTAAAAATACCATTTGTACGACAAAATAATATACGAAAAGTTAAAAAATACAACTACACAGTAAAAATGCCAGTGTTGAATTAACACCCAAAAGTGTCCAAGTCTGCAGCATTGGTCTATAATACTGAAATGGGTTTAAGAAAAGTTAAACTTTCCATTTCTGTGTATTGTTTTGAATATTTTCCACTGGATTTGATTGATCTCGACACCTTGTGGGGTCAATTATTTACTTTTTTAACACCACATTATGTTTTGTGATCAACACTACACTGGTGTTACTTTTAATATATTTTAACACCAGCACCGTTGTAAAGGTTAATGTGACTCTGTATTGTTGAATTTAACACCAGCTGACTTGGACACATATAGACACTTTTGGGTGTTAATTCAACACTGGCATTTTCACTGTGTGTATATTCAGCACTTTAAGATTCATCTATTGTCCAAATTATATCTTTATAGGAACCTGAACTTAATTCAAACTACTTAAAAGTTAGCATGACTCCATCCATTTTCTTACACCCTTGTCCCTCAGTGGGGTCAGGAGGTGCTGGTGCATCTCCAGCTAGCGTAACGGGTGAGAGGCGGGGTCATCCTGGACAGGTCGCCAGTCTGTCGCAGGGCAACACAGAGACACACAGGACACACACACACACACACACTCGCACCTAGGGACAATTTAGACAGACCAATTAACCTAACAGTCATGTTTTTGGACTGTGGGAGGAAACCGGAGTACCTGGAGAAAACCCACCATGCACAGGGAGAACATGCAGAAAGACCGGGGCTGGGAATCGAACCCAGAACCTTCTTGCTGCAAGGCAACAGCTCTACCAACTGCGCCACTGTGCAGCCCCCAGACTGAGATGTGAAGCGCTATTAGAATCAATTAGCATGACTCATTATTCCATATTTGCATCTTTGTTTATTGTGAGCCAGCAGCTGCACTCAGTATAATTTCATATGAGGTATTAGATAAGATGTAAACGTTGATGTAAGTAGACTGTCCCTTTCATAAAGTAACGAATCTATGAGGCATCATGGATTAAAATTACTTCATGAGTTTAATGTCTTTACAAAATGCTCTAACTTTACTTAAATATTTCTGTAAAATAGAGTTTGACATGTTTTTGTTTCTGACCAAATATGGAGATTTAAGATGCCAAAGAGACTTTAAAGACTTGCAGCTCATCACACATATTGTTTAATGTAACCCTTATTTATTGTCTAATTACTGTTTGAGAGGCTTTTGTGTCATCAGAAATCATAAATTATGTATATGTTGAATGATTAATTAGCTTGATTGTATTGTACAGACAATCACAGCAAGATATAGTGAAAAGGAAACATGAATTTGCTTTTTAAGTTCATTATTTAGGAGGAAGTTTTACCTATTCCTGTTCAGGCCGAACACCCGGTCCACAAAACAAAGGCTGCCAGTTTCACCCATCCCCCTCCTCACGTCCTCAGTATTATTCATCCCCTCCAGCTCCCTTCATTTTCATCAAAGGGGTGGTCTGGTTATCTAATTTGTTTTCTAAAAAAAGCAAACCTTTAAAAATCTGTTTATCACAACACAGCATATGACTGAGCCCGTCTCCCAGGAGACCGCTGGAAATAGATAAAATGTTCAAAGTGAGAAAAAGATCTCAGCGGACCGCAGAGTCTGAACTCCATCTTCCCCGACAATCTTCATCCAGCAGGTCAGTCTGTGCACAGAAAGACATCCGCTAGCTCAGTGAGACACCTTATGCCAACTCTGAGCCGTCGGTGCTCGAGCGCACATGCTTGCACAGTTTGAAGTTGTACCATGTTGAGCCACAGACGCTACCGGACACACAGCAGACCCCAAAATAATGGCGGAGCAGCTTGTATCTCGGCCCTGCAAGAGGAGGAAGATTAGCAGAAAGATAAAGTAGGTATTACCTATAAGGTCAGGAACACTGACGCGTTTGGCTACATCTCTGAATAATGGATTAGCGGATAGCCCAACTCCAAACCCAACATATTTTTTTTGTTCTTTTTGCATAATTGATTGACTGGTACTCTGAAATGTCCAAAGCTTGGAAAACTGTTTCATAACCTAAGCTTGCTTTAAAATTCTCCACAATCTTTCGTCTGTTCCTTGGTTTTCATCACTTCTTAAGGAAAAGGTGTTGCACAAACATCATCTTAGGCTTCCAACTCAAAGTTAAGCTCCATTGTTTTGTTTTTTTTTAATACGTTGAAGTTCTGCAACAAAATACAGAAACGCTCAATGTCTATGAATACATCCAGCCATTTTCTTTACACCCTTGTAAAGAAAATTACAAAGGGTGTAAAGAAAATGTGGGGTCGGGAGGGTTGCTGGTTCCTCTCCAGCTAACGTACCGGGCGAGAGGCGGGGTCACCCTGGACAGGTCGCCAGTCTGTCGCTGGGCAACCCAGAGACACACAGGACAAACAACCATGCACACACACACTCGCACTTAGGGACAATTTAGACAGACCAATTAACCTGACAGTCATGTTTTTGGACTGTGGGAGGAAACCGGAGTACCTGGAGAAAACCCACCATGCACAGGGAGAACATGCAAACTCCATGCAGAAAGACCGGGGCCGGGAATCGAACCCAGAACCTTCTTGCTGCAAGGCAACAGCTCTACCAACTGCACCACTGTGCAGCCCTCTATGAATACATATTAGAGATAAGAGCATGTGATTTCTTGAAGGAACAACCCTGAAAAGTTTTATATCTTCTAGAATAATCTCCAGTTTCTGTTTTAACAAAAAAAACAAAAAAACAAAACAAAACAAGCAGTTTAGAGTCTCGTACTTTAAATGAACAGGTTACATAAAATTTGAAGGTGCTAATTTTCTCTCACATAGAGTAATACTTGTTTTTCACAGCCGTTTGAAGTGCTTTAAAATGTGCCATGTTAGACCTGCTGTTATTTAATCAAGTGTTAAGAGGCCACTTCTGCACATTTTACAGAAGTGCTGGGGAAACCAATGCTTATAACTCGTGTTGGTTATGAAATCGTTCAGATTAGAGTTAAAAAGAGGTAGGTGGTGTAACTCAGGCATCATCACAGGAAAATCTAGGATTTGTTTTTTGGAGACGTTTGAAGCCGTCTGTGGTTCTTAACCACAACGATGGAGCTGCCATATTTAAAACCTCCAACACGCTGAAACGGTTGTGATTATCTATTATTTACTCCTCCACATATTAACAGGCAAACAGCTGGATTGATAATTTAACTAGAAAAAACTGTTATGTTTCTCAAACTTAAAGTCTAAAACCTGTTGGTTCCTCGTTTAGTCTTAAAATGCCAATTAATGCTTCATCCTGACAAACTAACTACATCACTGAGAGTAAATACATATTTGATGTAAAAACTACATTCTGTTTAAATCGTCATATTTTTAGTGTTTGTAACATGTAATATGAGAAGTACCTCAGTTTAACTGTGCACAACATGAGCGCCACAAATAAAAGATCCACAGTGATTTCAAAATAAAAGGCTCTTTATACATTAAAGCATCACATCAGCAATTAACATAGAATTGAACCAGTAAAATATACATTTCCTTCAGTTTCTTTTTCAGTTGGTGTGTAAACATGTCTTAAAGAGTTTATCATTAAAAACTCCTTTATGTTTAGTCTTTACTTGTAGAAGCCAATTGAATTTTAGTTCATTCAGATCTTTGGTATAAATTCTGTTTATATTTCTTATGGTAACTTGTTTATTTTGAGAAAAATAATTACAAGTTATATCTCTATTTCATACTAATTTGTTATATTGGATTACTAAGGTCTTCTTGTGGATTTGCAGAGGTAATTGGAGTTGAGGATTTTAGGATGTGGCCAGGCAGAATCAATTGGGCTGTAGGAGTGGAGCCACAGTTTTTTGTTTTTACCTCTCTCTCTTTCTCTCTGAATGTTTTGTTTATTATATTATTTTTGTGGAAAGGTAACATTTGTATCGTTTTTATTTTTGAAGTAAACCATTAACTTTTATCAAGAGGACCCAGTCTGGTTTTTTGTCGTTTTCGTCATCAAGTGGACCGAAGGGGAAGGACGGAGAGCGTCAAGCTCATGGCTTCATTATTTAGGAACCTACATTACTGTTAGCATTCATGCTCAAAATTATGGTCAATTTACATCTATATCTACCCATTTCACAAAATTATCTTTTTTATGTTGCTGCACAAATATACTGAAGTGCAATCGTCATCGTAATTTCACAATCATAGCAAACTTATATGATTGGTAGAGAAGATTTTAGACGTCAGGCGTTCACTGATTGAAGGAGCTCCACTCTCAGCTTGGATTTGAACTTGTGTCTTTAATTACTTCAGCAAAACTCAGTTTTTACCAAATTCTGTACTTCTAAATCTGCTCCTTAGTCGCATCTTTTTGTGGTTGCTACTGCCTCTAGTGGCGTGGGGGTGGTAACACAGTTAATATGATTACATTCCTAAATCAGAATACCACAAAGTCTTTATTATTTATTATTAATTTTTCATTCTCTTAAGAATGTAGAGCTAATTAAATGATCTAAACAAAACCTTAAAGTGGTTCCAGTTTCTCTCGATGGCCAACCTGTTGAAACTGGCAAATTTTAAATACCTTGGGTCGTTCCTGGACAGTCAGCTCAACTTTGCTGAAAACACTGACTGTATTTTGAAGAACTGTTCTCAGAGACTCTACCTTTTAAGAAGACTTGGTGATCATGGAGTGACCCGACTAGACTCTAGGTGGGTCTATGTCTTGAATTTGGGGGGGAAAATCATATTCATCACTACAGAAGGGTTCAGTGAATGCACATATGAATCTGATGGGTTCAGTACCTCAAAAAAGGTTAAGAACCACTGACCCAGACGGTGGTACGTAAACAAAGGAAAGATAAAAGAAAATGTGTTTTTTTTATTTTTCTGATGTTCTGTTGAGATTAAATCCAGATGTTCCCTAAAATGACCCACAATTACAACTACAGTTCATCAAAAGGTCGCGTCGTCCTTTATTTAGTAGTAGCTATTTCTTCTGTCAGGAAACACAATATTCTGCTGGCAAGTTAAGCCAAACAAACGATTCTTAAACAACTTCAGCCCTAAGAAAGGATCTTTAACTTTCTCAGCCTCTTTGCTCCTCGAGATACAAACTGGAGGAGGGTCAGGCGCTCCGGGTGGTTTGGAGAAAGAAAAGCAGAAACACAGCAACAAGCTATGCTCACTGACACAAATTGAAATAAATGAAACTTTCAGAAAAACTGCCCCGAAGAAGAAAACTTTCATCTGCTTCTCCAGTTTCTAATCTGCAATGTTATCCATGTCATTCTGATTCCTGCTGCACTCGTCATCTTTGCCTTAAAGACACAGTTTTCCATGCTGCCTGCCACTGTGTGGGTGTCTGTGCGTTTCTGTATGTATGCATTCAAGTTGTAACAGACAACAGCGCTCGACTTTGACACTGGCACCAGCTCACACACACACACACACACACCCAGGCTGACTCAGAACTGTTTCCATGTCTTCTCCTTGAGCGACCCTCAGGGCTTCGACACAACAGCTCCTCCTTGAATCTCTGTTTCCTTACTTCTTATCTTGCTCCCTCTCATTTTCGGGGTATTCAGGCTAAATTTCTCAGCATCAAAGGAGCTCTTGTGTCCTTTTCTCACTTTAAATCTTTATTGATGCATTTTTAAAACATCATTGTTCACAGAAAGTTGTGAAAAGTGAAAGGAAATGTCATAAAGCTTCAACACTCGGCGGAAGTGCTGCCACTCATTTCTATTCTCAAGACATAAAGAAAAGTGTAAATACTGAACTTTCCATCAAATACTTTATGGAAAATGCTTCTTTTTTCCCCCGCTACTAATTTAAAACAGTACTTTCTTTCAGAAATAAATGGCTTCCACCTAATTTAGATTTTAAGAACTAAACATTTATGAATAAACCTAGACCTTTATTAAATGTTAATGGGTAAATAAGTCTAGAACTGAGTGACTTTACTCTGCATTTTGCATGAATTAGAACAATGTCTAGCTTTGCTCATGGCCATTTTGCCCTTTGTTAAAATGCCTCCTTGTTAAAAGGAACATGCCGAGTCGTTACACTCTGCACATGCTTTCTCTGGATTAGGGACCTGCTGCAAAGCCAATTACTAAATACAAATGACTGGATATCCTTTTATATGCATATTATTTTAGCAACTGGAAGCAGACAATCAGAGTTTGACAGTCTGAAGTCAGTCTGCTCAAATTCATGATTATGAAAATATATTTATTCGCATTAAGAGAATATTAAGTAGTATATTCAGTTGTAAAATGACTCCGTCTGTGTATGAAACAGATTTAATGTTAGGCTGTGCAATAGAGTGTTGGGGCCATTGTAGATAAGAAAAAAAAAAACACGGAGGAGTACATTTATACAAAAAAATTCAGATTAATCTTCATTTTCTAAAGAGTAAAATTAAGAAAAAAACTTCTGTAAAGTCAAAACGTCATAAATTTGCCACAAAAAATCCATAATTAAAGGCAAAAATTATGTGAAATTAATCCCAAAATGTTTTTGGTGGGAATTTATTCATTCGGTCATTTTCTTTTCAACTTTTTCATAATCAGTTACAGTAAAAACACTAATATACAGATTTATTACATAAGACGAACAAATGTGAAATTTTACCATTTAAAATTCTGAAAAAGTTGCATAATTAACTTTTAGGTGATAAAGATTTAGCTTCATCAAATGATTTTTCTTTGGAAAGGTAAACTCAGTTTATGAGCGATATTTTGATTTCTAGATACATAATTAAACCGACTGTTCAAATTCTTACAGCTTGAGATAAAATAATTAAAGGTGCTTCTTGAACATATTAGGATGGGTCTGTTCATTAATTACATTTAGCACAAAATTAGTCTTAGATAATGAGATTTCACTCAGTTCTGCCCGTTTTCAGCTCCTTTCAGAACCAACTGTTTTTGGGCTCCTGTCACTTTAAATCCAAGCTGCTGCTGGCCACGCCCACAAACTCCACCATAATACAATCGTACATCTTTGAAAAGCATAACTGGAGCCTCAGCACAACCAACAAAAATACAGAAAGTGGTTTCAACAAGAAAGTATTTTGTCTTTTCCAGCAGCCATTGTACAGAGAATAAAGAGATAAAACCAGCTGACCAAAGGTGCTGGAGCTGAGCTTGGGTTGCTAGGTGATGGGCAGTGCCTGCTGATTTGTGATTTTTGAAATGGGTCATTTTTCAGACACCAAAAACAAACTAATCAGAACCAGCAAATGCACATACAAAGATATGCAGAATGCAAATTTCCCATCATGTGTCCTCTTTAAACTCCTTGTTCTTAGGTTGGGGCTCTTGTGTCACTTGACCTTTGTCCACTCTTAACGGAGTGGACAAAGAATCTCTGAATGACTTTTGCTCGACATATTGTTTTAACTGCGTAGGTCAGAACAGCGAAGTGTTTACACCTAACGGGTGTGGTCAGATTCAACGTGTTTTTCTGAACAACAACATTTTCCTTATAATATATTTCAAAATTCAGAAATGTAAATCAGCAAATGCCGTCTTTGAAAACTGAACTAGAAAATGCCATCCAACAGCCAGTGTAGGTGCACGACAAAAAGGAGGTAATAATTGAATATTCTTGCTCTTATGGTGCCCAAGGTGGGATAGATATTGTGAATATAGTAAAATAATAGATTTATCTAAGTGAACTTGAACTAGTGCAAGATCCAAATAATTAAAAAATAATAATTTCCTCCTGAAATTGATTTTCCAAGTAAGGAGCGGGATGAAAGGGTTGGTGTGGTGATTAGCAACGCTGCCTCACAGCAGAAAGTCTTTAATTGGGATCTCGGCTATGCAGACGTTGCTGTGTGAAGTTTGTTCTTGCGAATGTTGGGGCTTATAAATAGTTTATAACTAGCCTGTTGGGTTAGCTGGTGCTATAAAAATGATTTGTGACTTTGCTCGTCTTTAACCTCACATGTATCTGCATGTCTGTCACACAGAAATCAATTTATTAGACTGTTTAATGATCCACTCCCCTTGACTTGTACCGAAAACACAAGCACACAATCTTACTAAGTCATTTTGTTCTAATTTTTAGTGCTAATATCAGAGTAAACTTGAAATAAGACTATTAAAATGGACTTTTCAGCAAGATAAAGGCTTGTTTCAAGTAAATAACTTCCTAATATTGATGAAAATGTCCCTGTTCCATTGAAATAACTTATAACAAGGGAAAAATGTTATAAGTGAAATAATCTGCCAATGGAACTAGCAGTTTTAAGTCAATTCTTTACTTAAAACAAGCCTCCATATCTTGTTGAAAAATCACTTGTAAGTTAGTTTTGCCTTATTTCAAGATATTGACACTAGAAACTAGACCAAACATTCTGGGTAAGCGTTTGTGTTTTTACAGTGTAGTTACTGAAATTTTACATTTTATGGAAATTGTACGAGTAATGTTGCACAAATACATTTTTCTTGCCAACATTTTCCGAGCGCTGGTGGAAATCCTCTTTACTGCAAAGCCGCACAGTACTAAGCTTCATTTCCATTTCTTTCTGCATCCAATTTAATGCATGTGTTCATATTGCACTAAAAATATAAAAAGTATTGTTTAAAATCACAGAAAGGCTGATCAGTAGTCCCACAATACATACACAGCTGTAGTGTGTGACATTTGCGCTAGACGAATGGCAACACGGGGAGTACATGTGTCGAACCTGAACAGCGTTTTTTCTTTTTTCTCCTTCTGTTCCTGAGCAGAAACACTGAATGTCTCGCTGCTCCAGCAGAGCGGCTTAGCAGCCGACAGAACAAAAGTCTGCGGCTGTAAAAGGCCAGTGTCAATGAAACCGAGTGAGTGTGAAGCTGCTACAAAAGAGCACAGATGCTTGGTCACCCTACTGCGAGCTGATAAGGTGCTACCTGAAAGTAGAACAAAAACACTGTGGAGGTGCAGCGCTAAAAACTAAAAACTGCACAATTAAAGGACAATCACAGAACTTCCAGAAAATCCAGGGCGTTATTCATCTTATTCTTTCCAAGAGACGTTAAAATACTTCATCTGTGGGTAAAAACCGTTGAGTTATGTCTGAAATACACATTTAATTTAACTTGAGCTATGCTACCATTTCAACAACTGAATCAAAACTTTTAGTTTGTACACAGTAAAAATGCCAGTGTTGAATTAACACCCAAAAGTGTCCATATGTGTTCAAGTCGGCTGGTGTTAAATTCAACAATACAGAGTGTCACATTAACATTTACAACGGTGTTAGTGTTAAAATATATTAAAAGTAACACCAGTGTAGTGTTGATCACAAAACATAATGTGGTGTTAAAAAAGTAAATAATTGACCCACCAGGTGTCAATATCAATCAAATCCAGTGGAAAATATTCAAAACAATACACAGAAATGGAAAGTTTAACTTTTCTTAAACCCTTTTCAGTATTATAGACCAATGTTAATTTAACAAAAAATGGGTGTCAATCTTTTAACACTTTTAAAAGTGTTACTTTAACACCAGCCGACTTGGACACATATGGACACTTTTGGGTGTTAATTCAACACTGGCATTTTTACTGTGTACAAACCCAAACGGTAATCGATGTGTTACGTTCCCCAGTTCCATGCTTTTCTGTCTGTCATTAGGAAAAAAATGGGCTTCACCAATAAAATGCAACACATCAACTCTGATTGCTCACAACAAGATAGGTTTTTTCCACCATCACACAAATCATGCTGGAGGATTGAGAGAGGTCCAACTGTTTTCTGTCATTTACCTGTAAGTGTTGCTAGGAGTCAATCATCATGACCAACCCATGTATGTTTATCAGCCTGAGCTCCCACTGGATGAACGTCTGATTACTGCTGGTGGAACTGCAGCTGAAAAGCACCACTTGACATTTTTAACCCAGTTTTTCCTTTCGCTGGCTTCATGATTTACTCCTAGACGTACACAGTTTGGGGAAAAAGTATCAACCTTAAGCTTTAGGAGTTACAGTTGCTAATGTAACTTACAATCTGAAGTCTTGTTCACATCTGCAGGTGATTCAGGCTGCGTTCACACTGCAGCCTGAAGTGACCCAATTCCGATTTTTTTTTTGACGTAATGCGACATGTATCCGATCTTTTCTTGACAGTCTGAACAGCACAGGTCGGATTCTTTTCAGAATGTGACCCATATCCGATAAGTATCCGATTCAAATGTGACCGTAACGTCCAGGTCGCCTTCATCTGAACTGAACGTCACTGATTCTCAACAAATCTCACTATTCTGCTCCTGATACGCGCAAGTGGGAAGAAAAACAGCAACCATGACGGATTATATGAGGAGGAAATTGTTAATTTGCTGCTCCGGTTGGACAACAACTTCAAATATGTAAGCTAAGCTCCACCGTTAGACTCCATGTTTACTTCCGCAAACACTGAGCTCTTCTTCTTCTTTTTATGCCGGTTGGCAGAACACAGAACGCTGACGCTATGGCGCCCTCTAGTGCGCATGCGGGACACTTTCAGGTTGTTTGCCCGTTCACACTGCAGGTCGCATTTACTGGCTGTGTGAACGGCCCCGGCAAGAAAATCGGAATTGAGTCACTTGAGGCTGCAGTGTGGACGCACCCTAAAAGTCTCCCATCTCTGCTGCAGTCTGCTTAAACTCCTGATGGCGACGCTTCACTAAAGCATGGCTGAATCTAATGGTGGAGGTGCAGAAACATCCAATTTTAACCGCAAATATCCAAAACAAAGCAAATACAAAACAGCCCACAAGTTAAGGATGCGCAACAGCCCATCACTAAAAACCTCAGGTTGAGGTGAAGTTTGAAACAAAATTTAATTGGGAATTACTTTGGGGTTTCTACAGCAGCACAGCGTCGACCTGTCTGAGCCTCTGAAACTGAGTAACTTGCAGAAGAAACTTTATTTTATCAAGTTGTGTAGTTTCACATGACTGAAAGCCTGCAGTCAATCATTATAGCAGAATCGTACAAGTAGCCAACAAAGCTTCCTGAAAGGAAATAAAAATTTAATTCAGACGTTTAGTTGCATCCTAAATGTGTTCATTTATTGGAAATTAAATAAACAAAACACACATTTCCAATCTTCTAACCGTAAAAGATAAATGAAAACTGAATGTCATGGATATTTTATTGTTTATTTAGTTAAAATCATCTTTGTTTAACATGATAAAATGCATTCAAAAAGCGTTAGTACATTTTCTGTTCAAACATCTACTGGAAGACTAAAAGTTATCAAATCATGACCAATAATTTTCACCATAAAATAACTGAAATTCCTGTAACTGATCTGCATTTTAGAAAACTTTTTAAGGGCACACATTATGAAAAAACGCTAAAATCTGAATTTAAATCAAAAAGGAAACAGACATGCACAGTAACAGACGTGACTGCCAAGTTTGTTTTTTACTGCTCAGCATTAATATCCAATAACAAAAGGTGATTAAAATTCTAGATGAGGCTCCGTTTCCTCCACAACCTTTTCAAGGTGAAGCAAAATAACTGATGTGCAACGGCTCCTCCGTCATGTCTCGCCCCTTTTCTTCTGCGGCTCACTGCTTCGTTCCAGCATGGCTATCTGTGAGACCATATGGCCACGGCAGGAACCCTGAAGAGGCTGGCAGAGGGCCCACTTACAACCAGCAAATAAATAATGGGCCATTATGTTCAATCATATGCTGAGCTATACAGGTCTGCAGCTCAGAGCTGCAGCATGCAGAAAACTGGAAACGGCGTAATACATCTGGGAAGCCACAAAAGGATCCTGCATGTGGCTTTTTCTATACCGCTGAGGTCTTTTGTAGTCAGTATTGCTAAAAATGGATCTTCTGTCAGCGACATCATTACAGTTGTTGATTTCGTGTCAGTCTGTTGGTATCATGTCTTAAACGTAATGAGAATAAATCCAACATTTTATTCTATTGGAGTTTATTTCTGTGTTTTCTATTTTAAAAAAAGAAAATCACTAAAAGGAGAAAATCACTAAAAAGAGTTTAAGTATCTGGGGATCTTGTTCACGAATGAGGGAAGAAGGGAGCGGGAGATCGACAGGCGGATTGGGGCAGCGTCTACTGTGAAGCGGGCGCTGTACCGGTCCGTCGTGGTGAAGAGAGAGCTGAGCCAAAAAGCGAAGCTCTCGATTTACCGGTCGATCTACGTTCCCACCCTCATCTATGGTCATGAGCTTTGGGTCATGACCGAAAGAACGAGATCACGGGTACAAGCGGCCGAAATGGGTTTCCTCTGCAGGGTGGCTGGGCTCTCCCTTAGAGAGAGAAGCTCGGTCATCCGGGAGGGACTCAGAGTAGAGCCGCTGCTCCTCCACGTCGAGAGGAGCCAGTTGAGGCTCGGGCATCTGGTAAGGATGCCTCCTGGATGCCTCCCTGGTGAGGTGTTCCGGGCACGTCCCACGGGGAGGAGGCCTCGGGGAAGACCCAGGACACGCTGGAGGGATTACGTCTCTCGGCTGGCCTGGGAACGCCTTGGGATTCCTGGAGGAGCTGGAAGAAGTGGCTGGGGAGGGAAGTCTGGGCCTCCCTTCTGAAGCTGCTGCCCCCGCGACCCGACCCCGGATAAGCGGAAGAAAATGGATGGATGGATGGATGGATGGATGGAAAATCACTAAAACATTACTTAATTTAAAAGATTATTTTTCCTTTTAACGATTGTCTTCAGTGATCAATTGTGTGGGTTTGCACAACGCTCAGGATCATTAGCAGCTATCCCTTACAATGAGCATGCACATGGTGACAGTGGGAAGAAAAATCACCTCCAGCAGAACCTGGTACAGTGAGAACCAACATCTGACTGCTGTGATCCAAAGAAAAAGACTGAAACTCTGATTTATAAACCTCCAACATCCATCAAGTCAGAGAAGTACTGGAGAATACCATATTAAAGAAAGCACAAAACCATTTTTCAGCACGCAAGAGGAAATCCTAACTCGTATTTTATTTGGGTAAATCTTGCTTGGAATCATAATAAATCCTCTTGGTCCCACAATCCCAGCTGCATGTTCTGAAAGCACACTCTGCCCTCGCTGACTAAACCGAAACAACACGACTAAAGTGATATACACTGCTCAAAAAAATAAAGGGAACACCTAAACAACACAATATAACTCCAAGTAAATCAAATTTCTGTGAAATCAAACTGTCCACTTAGGAAGCAACACTGATTGACAACGGGGACCCTATATTTTATTCAAGTACTCAATCATCAGAATAATCGATAGATTACTAAAATAATCATTTACAACAGCCCCAGTTGCAACCGTTTATCTGGATGCGTCCGTGTCTGGAACAGATTCAGTCCACTCCTGGTAAAATTTCCCCCAAACTCTTGACCCGACCAGGGACCCCGCTGTCAATCAGTGTTGCTTCCTAAGTGGACAGTTTGATTTCACAGAAGTTTGATTTACTTGGAGTTATATTGTGTTGTTTAAGTGTTCCCTTTATTTTTTTGGGCAGTGTACAAAGAAGGAGCTGAAGAAACATAAAGGGGTTTACGGGAGAAGAACATTTCATTTTAAACCATCATGACTTCGTCACAAACTTCTCATGTGATCTGATCTCACTTTTCCCGCCAGTCCTCACCAGAGATGGAAGATTCAGCAGACGGAGGATTGAGATAAATGACTTGATTCGCATCAACAAACTGAGGTTTGAACTGAACTCTTATTTTCCAGTCAAATGTAAACAAATTAGTTCTAGATTCAATTGCAAAAGATTTAAAAAAAATAGATATACATTTGCCTTTTAAAAACATTTTTGTTATTCCATGCAATATCCATCCCTGCTTACGAAATAAAAATAAATATTAACATAGTTTTATATTTCTAGCTTGCTTCCAGGTTTTTCCCTTTCTAAAATTAACGTAATCGCGTGCGTTCTTATAAAATCTCTTCTGCAGGACTGTCAGGAAATAATTCTGTCTGAAACAAAGGGTAATTGATGCCAACACTTACCTTGCATGATGAAAAAGAAAATCAATACGGGAGACAGCAGAACTCAAGGAGCCTGCCACTGCCATCTCCCTAACAGTCGAATATTGATGTGACTCTTTGAGCTGCAAATTAGTTGAAGTGACAGAATAATGGACCCCCAGTGAAAGAAAAGGAGAGAATTTAGGTGAAAACAAAAGATTCTTTCATTCCTTTATGCCCACCAGCTCTCTCTCTCTTCTGTAACACTACCAATTATACTTTCATATCAGAGAAATATAATTTATTAAGCTGGTTCGTGATGCAAATAAACTGAATCATTTTATAAAGCTCAATCCATCCAGCTTGTGCTTTTTACACAAGATAAATTATTACTCTTATCGTCTGTATTGATTGTGATTTAGAGGTTTATTAAATTAGATGTTTCTTCATATTATAAGTAAAACATTTTTTGAAGTGGTCGAATTGTTTAGGGTTGTGGCAAAGAGGCCGTCCGCCCTAAATAATCAAAATGCAACTGAAAACATGAAAATGAGTGTTGCAATACCAATAAATGTAATTTTTAGTGATGTATAAAGATAAAATGTAACAGAATTTAAATAAAGAACATTCTTTTTGTTCAAAAGGAATTATATTTTTGCGTAGTTTTACTCGCCCGTCTCATTTCTTACCAGATAAAAACTTAGTGGTTAAATAAGCTTTAAATTATTTTATTTAAACTTAAATCAGTCAGAGTGGAGGAAGCATTGACTTACAGTAACATGACATCAAATATTAAAGAAAATCAAAAGGTGTCAATGTGCTAAAAATATCAGCGATGAGAACAAATGATGCACACAACAGCTCTAAAATGTCAAATTATGCAGATTTTCAGTCAAGTGATTGAATGAGTGACTAGCATGTAAAACCAGAGGGCTGGAAATGGGTGTTAGTTATCAAATAAATGTCACAAAAGCTAAAAAAAAAAAGTTGCTGCTCATTTTGATTTGCCTCAGAAGGAGGAACTTCGATCTGATTACATCACATCCACACAGGATTAATGCACATCCCTCAAAATACATAATATTCGACATATTTTCACATGTTTTGATTAGTCACTGCAAATATTTATATGGGTAATAAACATGTTTAAACAAGAAGTTTATAAAGACTGGAAAAAAATAAAACCTCTCAGTTTTTACATTTCCGTAGAAATTCATTTACTCTTCCTTAACCGTTACTATATCTACTTCTCTGCAAGCTGGGTTCCGTCTACAGAGAGAAAGGAGTCACACTTACAGCAATTATAATAACCACTAAAAAAGCTGCGCACCTAAAATATGATTAGAATAAAGTGCTGAAAGGGTGCGCAGTGGAAAAGCAAAGCCTTACAACCAGTCTATGCAGCCAGGGAGTCCAGTGGCACCAAGGAGCCTCTCCTCTAAAAGTCATTCAAGAGATGTGACATTTTTCTTTATGTCATTCATTATACCTCTCAAACACAAAATGACGGAGTGTCGGTGTTCCTCACTTTAGTTCTCAAAAGCTGGCAATTCTGCTACCAAGTTGGAAAAACCAACATCCATCCATCCATTTTCTTTCACCCTTGTCCCTCAGTGGGGTCGGGAGGGTTGCTGGTGCCCATCTCCAGCTAACGTTCCGGGCGAGAGGCGGGGTCACCCTGGACAGGTTGCCAGTCTGTCGCAGGGCAACACAGAGACACACAACCATGCACACACACACTCACACCTAGGGACAATTTGGAGAGGCCAATTAACCTGACAGTCATGTTTTTGGACTGTGGGAGGAAACCGGAGAACCCGGAGAAAACCCACCATGCACAGCGAGAACATGCAAACTCCATGCAGAAAGACCGGGGCCGGGAATCGAACCCAGAACCTTCCTGCTGCAAGGCAACAGCTCTACCAACTGCGCCACTGTGCAGCCAAAAAACCAACAGGATTTGCTAATTGCGCTAACTGCTAGTAGCAACACAACCGGACAATTTCTCCATGTTACAAAGTGTGCAACGAATTTGATAAAACACAAATCATCAGAAGGGCCAACATGTAAGCAGCCATTTCAATCCCAGACATGTTGTTTCTGCTAATATTAAGAAAATGATGCATACTTGTTAAGTTATTCATCTCCAAAAACACACCTGAACATTCAAAGACACTGAAATAACATTAATCTCATTTACAAATTTAAATATCAAATGTTTAATTTAAATAAAATAAATGCTACTGTCCTGGATGGCACCCAGTTATGTCATCAGTGACGTCAGAAACAAACAGGAAATGCTTTCTGGTAATGTAATGTACGTTTAATAAATGGGAAATTCAAGTAAACTAGTAATAATTCAATAGTGATACTTTAAAAAAACATATTTGGTTGTAAACTGCAGCATAATGCAAACAAACCGGAGAAACAATATGAAGCAAAGTTACAATAAATGTGAAATAATATGCAATAAATATGTGAATAGATAGAAAAGTACAATCTCAACCACTTTGTCACAACAGTTTATAGCGTTAACTTTTACTGATTTTTGAACATCAGAGATCAATTGTGATCCATTTCTGATTAGAAATCTGGAAAAACTGATTTCTAAATACAAATTTTTAAAAATATTTTAACAGAGTCCTCTTCACAGGACACTTTGTTCTTTACCAATATGCTTTATTGACGGCACTTCTCTTTACTTTTGCCAGTTGACTGAAAGCTGTAAGCTGCCTTATTTGCTTCAGAACAAAAATTTGTTCATTTTTTTCATTTTTAAAAAAAAGCATTTCTAAAGATATTCAGTCTGACACCATGTTTTCTTCTTCCAGAGTCCAGAACATGATGTCTGAGCTGCATTTACAGGCATCACTCTAAAAGCTCAGCTTAGACATGGTGCACACCAAAAAAATAAAATAAATGTGACTGTGATAAAATGGACCAGCATGTTCTTCTTCTTCTTCTATGTTAGAAAGAGGGAACTGATGGTGTGGAAATTAACAGAAAATGTGTGAAGTTTCATAGTTAAGGACCGATTTTCACACTAATGTAACTAATTAATAACATTTCTGTAAACATTAGGCATGTTTTGTTAGAAATGACTTCCTGGACCAGTGAAAGCTGTGAAAGCGACGTCTGAAAGCCTCTGGGTGCGGAGCGCAAAGTCTAATATTGTACTGACAGATCGAAAATTGCCTCTTAACGTCCAATAGGCCATGAAAAATACAGCAACAGATTCTGGGCCTCTCAGCCAAAAGTAAATATTCCCACTGCTTCCAAGTACCTCACAGAAGAATAAAAAATGAATATATCCTGAAACAATCTGGATGCTGCATGGAGATAAATATTAAAAAACCGAAGGCAGTCCCTGAGGAAAACTTAGACTGGAAAACAAACATGAGTAAAAACCTCAGGACGGGTCCAAAGGCTCTTCTTCCAAGCCTGTACTTTTCCTTTCAGCTGTCTGTCACATTGATAACCTGCCACAAGATGAACATGGAAACAGCATCTTTAATACATGAGCTAACAGAGCAGGCTGCAGTGTGTATGTATTTTTGGAAGCCAGCCTGTTAAAATGTCACTTGGCGTCTGCGCATCTTTTCGCAATGAGAGCATAATTGATTTCCAAAGTCGAGAGCGTAATTATTTATGTTGCAAATGCCAACATTAAGTATCACAGCTATCCCTGCTAACAGCAACATCTGAGGCCAGATCTCTGATGTTTAACCTTTAGCACATCACAGGGTGACACATGGAGTGGAGCATGTTTGTGTTTGGGCTCCAGGGAAAAGCCCCGAATCGGGAATGATGCATGCAGTCAGACATCCACAAGTGCAATTCACTTTTAGCCTCCATGGTGCGGATGAGTAAAGCCAGTTCATGAATTCACAAACAGGCCCAAACTAGAATCTCCTGCATGAAAAAAAGGAGCTAAATTAAGTCTCCAACCCTTTGACACTCAACACTGGCACAAATCAGCACTTTAGGTGGCAGAGTCTGCTGCTGACTGGACATTTGGGTCAGAAACAGAGTGACTTTGCCACCTCTCCCAGAGCTTGTTTGTGGGATATGTAGCACTTATACTAAATAATATCCGCTGGGTCAGGCGTTGCATTGACTTTCAGAATAAAAGGGTCAAACGCAGGATTACTGAAGAGCCATTTAGGCTCGCTGAGTAGGTGAAAACCCAGGAAGAACACAAAGGTCAGAGAACGAGGCAGCAATTCTCGAGCTACAATGGTGAGCGGACGCAAATCCTGCTTACAGCTTTGTTTTGTTTACAGTATTCAAGTGTGCTGACTCCATTCTCAAAAATATACAGTTTTCAACTCCATGGCATAAAAAGCTACTTGGAGATCTCATTGTAAATCAGATGCAATTCAGTCAAAATCCTTTCAAACGCTAAAGTGAAGCGACTCTTTGCAATGAGCTACAAAGAAAATCCCAAACACTGAGAAACGGGAGAACTGCAGGTTGGTGATGTCCAAATAAAGACCAGTGGTGCGAGTAACACTGGATATCTGTTAGCTCTGCAACATAGATGCTACTTTGGCAGACAGGATGACTGCAGTTCTTCTCAGTGTTGTAGTAATTCTCTGAAAAGCCATTATTGTGGCATCTTTTACACCTTTAGAAGTGACGGCACTCTCTTGCGAGCTGAACCAGGTGATAACAGACTGAAAGGCTTCATTCACTTCCTCCAACCTCATCGCTAAAACTACAGGCAGAGTACAATTCTGAAACCGCACAGAAAATCAACGTCTTTGTTCACAGCTCCTTCTGTTCACCGATTGGCTGGGTGGAAATTCTGCAGGATGAATCCAAGTCAATGGGAGAAAGTCCAGACTGAGATCCATCTGTCCATTTTCTTTACACCCTTGTCCCTTAGTGGGGTCGGGAGGGTTGCTGGTGTATCTCCAGCTAACGTTCTGGGCGAGAGGCAGGGTGACCTGGACAGGTCGCCAGTCTGTTGCCGGGCAACACAGAGACACACAACCATGCACACACACACTCACACCTAGGGACAATTTGGAGAGACCAATTAACCTGACAGTCATGTTTTTGGACTGTGGGAGGAAACCGGAGTACCTGGAGAAAACCCACCATGCACAGGGAGAACATGCAAACTCCATGCAGAAAGACCGGGAATCGAACCCAGAACCTTCTTACTGCAAGGCAACAGCTCTACCAACTGCACCACTGTGCAGCCCCAGACTGAGATGTGAAGCGATATTAGAATCAAGCAGAAAAGCGTAGGAAGCCTAATCTGACCAGCGGTTTTCCTTCTAAGAAGCTTATTGATTGATTAGACATTAATTTTATAGCTAAATCCTAATTTTTAAGTAGTTTTGGATAAAATGCAAAAGGATAAAAACAATGTTCAGGTGTGAACATTAAAGAGTTAAAGTCAATTTAGATCAACTCCATCTATCGTCTCCAAAGGTGTGCATTCTGATCAGATACCTGAACCAACTCAGAGCACAGGCTGAACTTTGACCTCGTCCACAGATCACAGGGCTCCTCAGCCCATTGCTGAGGTTGAGTCCAGCCTTACATCTGGGATCTTGTTCCTTCAGTCACAATCCATATTTAGATTAGCTCATTATTTTGTTATTTAGAGTTTTTGTAGGAGCTGCACAGTGGTGCAGTTGGTAGAGCTGTTGCCTTGCAGCAAGAAGGCTCTGTGTTCGATTCCCAGCCCCGGGTCTTTCTGCATGGAGTTTGCATGTTCTCCCTGTGCATGGTGGGTTTTCTCCAGGTACTCTGGTTTCCTCCCACAGCCCAAAAACATGACTGTCAGGTTAATTGGTCTGTCCAAATTGCCCCTAGGTGTGAGTGTGTGTGTGTGCATAGTTGTGTGTCCTGTGTGTCTCTGTGTTGCCTTGAGACAGACTGGCGACCTGTCCGGTCACCTCTCGCCTGAAACATGGGCACCGGCACCCCTCCCAACCCCACTGGGGGACAAGAGTGCAAGAAAATGGATGGCTGGATAGTTTTTGTAACACAATAAGTCCTGCAGTAGCTTCATCCATATTTTTTGTAACAAGAAAAAATAGAAAAAAGCTGAAACACCTTACAGAACTACTGCACCATAGGTCCTTCCTAGATACACACCTGACATCAGCTGCAGTCAATTTAATTAACCCAAAGTTGCATTTAAATGTCGTCACTGGATTTTCCTTACGTTGATTTGCCTCCATAGTTTGGAGAAAGTTTACAAAAGATCTTTGTCTGAATGTGTCAAACAGAAAAGTGGTACAAAAAAGAAATCCACCTCATTATATATACACACCATGGTACCGTGAACGCTGCCATCTGTAATTGGAGAAGATATGTGAGGCAAAACTAACGTTACCTAGAAGAAGAAATCTGAAGCAAAATTGCTGTAAGGACAAGACAGAAACTGATGAGGCTTCTGCTAAAGGAACGGCGAGATTATCTCAGGTTCTGCTTTCGTTCCACATGTGACAACAATCTCCTCTACGCTCCATATGCACAAACCAGAAGCCTTTCTTCTCAATAAACCAAACTTTATCGCTTGGGATGCAGTTCAGAGAGGATTGTTGGCAGAAAACTATTTCTCCACATCACCAAAAGAACGCTACGCTCCCAGTGAAACATGTGGGCAGCAGCCCCGGGGTTAATTTTCTCAGATGGAACAGATGTTTTTATATAAATGGTTTGGGGAAAAAAAACAACAGCTTTGACCTAAAACATTTAGGCATCAGCTGGCAAGATGGAGATTAAGAGAGACTTTGTTTTTCATCACCAAACTGAGTCCAAGCACGAATCCAAATCAACAAAAAATTAGTTGATCTGGAGAAATCTCCAAAAAATCTAAATGAGAAACAAAACATAGGCAGCCAGATTTTTTATTTAATGCATTTCTCAAACAGAAGATGAAATAAAAGATGGAAAAAGTTTTGAATATTAGTTAAAACAATAAACATAAAGACTTTCCCTTGGCTCAAATAATTACAGCACACAATTCATTATTTTTCCTGAAAACAGTGAAAATATGCTGGCTGCAGCTTACGCATAATTAAGCAATAGCCTAATTTTAATTGAGTTATAAAGCTCATTAAATAATTTATTGGCCATCAAGTTGCTTTGTGTATTAATTTATACCTTTCCTCTTTACAGTTTACATTTTAAACCAAAAGACTTTGTTGGATTTGGTTACCAGAAACAAATATAACAGCTTTTTAATTCTGTAAAATTGTCATTTTTAGCACCATTTGTCAAGATTAATGTAAATATATTTAGCAAATCAAATTACTGACAGGTAAGCGTCACTATGCATCTCTAGTATATTTCTGATGCTTCTGGCTTTTAACTTCTTAAAAGCAAAAATGTTCCTTCTTAGAAAAGTAGAAATACCAAAACAAAAAATGCTTTTCTGTCTCACAAGGGCAGTAAACCATAAAATGCCACAGGCAAAATGGCCATTTACGGAGTGCTGCAGTAAACATAATGTTAGAAAATCGCATGGAAGAAAAAGGTGTGGCAAGCAGCAGATTTAAGAGGATTGTGACGCAAAGCTCAAGAGTTTGGGGGAAATTTTACAAGGAGTGGACTGAATCTGTTCCAGACACGGACGCATCCAGATAAACGGTTGCAACTGGGGAAGTTGTAAACGATTATTTTAGTAATCTATCGATTATTCTGATGATTGAGTACTCGAATAAAATATATATATGTAAATGCTGCCATAGCAGTTGTATTAATATTAGATATCCTCATCAGCCCAAATTTTCATATTTGTGCCTCCCTAACAATCACATTTCTGTCATTTAGAAAATGAACCTCTAACAATAATAGTTCACCTTTATAAAAAGATACGAAGCAGCAGGCTCATTATGACACCAAGAAAATACCTGTACTCCTTTTAGTTTATGCATTCAGCTTGAATAAATTTAATAGATGAACTCTCACCTTTGCCCTGCCACTTACAGCTTTGGTATCCATGTCAACAACGGGATTTGGCTCCTTCGTCTCACACAGAAACACATCCCAGCTATGTAGCGCCACCCATTTATGGTGACCAGGATGGTGGTAAATTTATTTTAAATGTGTCTGTAATGCTAAGCTAATACCAGCCATCACAGCCTGCTGTGTTCTGTGATTCTCTGCTCCACATGTCTACATTCACCACCATTTGAGAAAGGTTGTCATACTCCATGCATCGCGTCAGTAATTTTGGATTACTGGTCCCTCGAAGAGCGATAAAAACCCAGATATTTCCCTCTGACCATGAAATCCACCCCCAGATGCCCAGGACCAAACTTGAATGTTATGCTGCTAGCGCTTAGCATTCATCAACAACATGTAGGCAGAAGTGAGAGCGATGTGCAACACAAATAATCACCTGACCGGTGTGGTTCTTCTTCTTGATTCTTAATGACGGTTGGCAAAAAATCTAAGTAGTGTTACCGCCACCTACTGGTCTGGAGTGCGGACTGTTTCATATACAGCAATCACATTTACCAGTATTGGCTGCACAGTGGCGCAGTTGGTAGAGCTGTTGCCTTGCAGCAAGAAGGTTCTGGGTTCGATTTCCGGCCTGGGGTCTTTCTGCATGGAGTTTGCATGTTCTCCCTGTGCATGGTGGGTTTTCTCCTGGTACTCCGGTTTCCTCCCACAGTCCAAAAACATGACTGTCAGGTTAATTGGTCTGTCTAAATTGTCCCTAGGTGTGTGTGTGTGTGTGTGTGTGTGTGTGTGTGAGTGTTGTGTGTCCTCTGTGTTGCCCTGCGACAGACTGGCGACTTGTCCAGGGTGAACCCGCCTCTCGCCCGGAACGTTAGCTGGAGAGGCACCAGCAACCCTCCCGACCCCACAAGGGACAAGGGTGAAAGAAAATGGATGGATTTACCAGTATTATGCTTTTGTATTTTAAAAAGTGTTTAATTAAGTCCTTTACGTCCAAATATCAGTCCTGCTATTACTCCTTCTTCTACAATCTTTTGAATTTTATAAATCCATCTTCATTTTCCCACCATTTTTAAACACTGAGTGGTTAATAGCAAAGCTTAATGAAGCTTTGAGGCAGATAATTTGCCTTTAAGAATTTTACTAATCGAGATAATTGAGTCATTCAAGGACTTGTTACAGCCCTTAGTTGCAGCTACTTATGTTAAGTCAATCTTTAGTTAAAAGCCATAATTATAAAAAGTTTAACATATCAAAAATGTATATATAATACAAGACTATTTCAATTTGTAAAATATAATGCACCTGTAATATGGCTTGAAATAGTAAGACACATAAAACTGCCTATGCAAGACATAAGATATGCAAGGGAGAAAACAAAGAGCATCAGAGGGAGCTTTTTATGCCAACGGAGTCCAATAAGTGTATACCTCAGCTCATTAGGCACCTACTTACCATGAAAAGGCCACTGTGACCACAAAACAATCCTCCACCCACACTGTGCCTACAGTAATTGTCTCACCTCTCTGGCTAAAACCACCTACCTAGTAAACACACACAACACACACACGCACTGGGGGATCCAAATGGCATTCTGTTTAATCAAAATAAAGCTGCCCTTCCACACATTTACATGCCTCATAATAGGTGAGACTAGGCACAGGGCCCGTTGTTACACGCACCATTAAAACACAGCAGTGGACTAATCTAGCACTTCCATAAGCAGCAGCAGAGGCAGCAGAAGCATCAGCAGAAGGCAACATGGGAGTGGATGCTGTCAGGGAATGCAGCAGAAAAGACAGGAGGGGAGAGCAAACTATGCAACGAGCAAATATTCATTTGGGAAAAACTAAAACAGGTCAGAGGATTGTACAAGAAAAAGAAAAGTCGGTGAAGTTCGAGCAAAAGGGAGAAGCTGATAATACTTGGTCAGGAGTAAGTGTGGTTCTACAAGAGGATAATTTGGACTTCAGCACTTTGAGTGGAGGAGGAACAAGGAGTTCATGCTTGAGAAGCAGACTGAAGAGACATTTTTTGATATTATACCATTTGGAGAGCCTCTGAGGCAAAGAGTAATGCTGAGAGAAACAAGCTGACCCTGTCTGAGGACGTAAAGGGTGACCAGATGTGGAGTGGTGCAAAGAAAAGAAAAAGAAATGGAGGATGAAACACTGGGGAGAAAAGTAAAACAAAAAGTTGCAGCGGGAGATGTTTGTTGGAGACGAAACAGCAGAAACCTTGCTCGGCAGGGAGCAGCAGCAGCACAAAACAACAGCGGCAAGAGAAGCAGAAGCAGCAGGAGCTACAGAACGCGATGCTCTGAAAATAACAGGAGATTAGAGTTGGAGGGGCACGCAGCATAAGAGGCAGAAGGTGGTGTTTGGAAAGGAGCTGGCGGGGAGATGACGCTTCTGGAAACAGCAGGTGGAGAAAGAGGTGATGCTGGAGAGGGGAAGCAGTGGGGGAGGCAGTAGCATGGGGGCCACCAAGCACCTGTGAGCTATAATTATGATTCACTTTGCTGCTCCAGCAGACTGTGTGATAGCAGAGCTGTGACGGTGTACTCAGCAGAGAGGAAACATGGGGATGTTTGAAACTAAACAGCACACACCATTATCATAAACTGTATTCACATCACGCATGCAGGAGGACTGCGTGCAACATGACCTGCCAAATCACACAAATGCACTGAAGAATGTTCAAAGTGGATAGAGGAAATTATAGTTTGTTGCAAATATTGAACATAAAATACCGGCTTTATAGTGACAACCAATAAAACGTAATAATCAAATTAGATCGTTGAAAACTTAATGAGAAAAGTCCAGCAGTAGTACATCAATATCCCAAAACTCTTTCTTTGGAAACCCAACATGAACTTAAACCAAGTCTGCACCAATTCCTTAAACCGGCTTAGTTGGCATCTTCCAAGCCCCCAGCTTTAACATCTATTAGCGCGTTAATTAACTCCAGGTTTCACCCTGCAGCAGTTCTCCATCCACAAATGCCCACCTACCTTCCACTGCGCACACAAGAGTAACCACACAGAGCAGCAGCGCAACCCAAGTGGCCGGAACGGCCAAGATCCCTCCACGCCTGTCCGCTCCCATCATCCGGCCGGCAGAGAATAAAATAGAGAAATCCCAGGGAGACACGCTGTATTCCTCCGGTGAGCAGTCACATCTCAGTCCTCAGTTCGGCGCGTACAGGAACAAGCAGCAGAGTCAGTGGAGGCTGAGAGGAGATAAACTGCTGTTGGATCCGTCTTCTCCCTCCGCTCAGCCCGTTTTCTCCGACACCTTCCTGCCCAATCAGGAGAGAGGATGTCGGCTTGAAAACCAATAACCCACTCTTCCCAACCTGACCCGAGCTGCGTGTCCAATGGTCAGGTTCCCCCCACACCGCCCCGGGACCTCGGCAGAAGTGGCTAAACAGCGACACTTAGTGGTGAAATGCAAGTTTTCCAAAAGCGCACAGTGTCTTTCTGGATTCCTCTTGAATTTCAAGATTTTTTTTTTTTAGATTAATCTCAGAAATTTTCTGAATTCATAAGGTTAAAAAATTCCACTTATGAAAATAAAATGGACTTTTGGGTCTCAGAAATTTCCAAGATTTTTATAGAAAGTTTGAGATTTTTTTTCCAGCAAATTTTGACTTTGAGCTTAGCAATTTCTTCTTTTTTCTAGAAAATTTTTGAAATCTCAAAATTTTCTTTTTTCCATGAATGTACCGTCTTTTATCTACAGTGCCCGTAATATGTCATAGTTTCATGATACAAGTGTGTTTGCTGTGTGAAAGACCACAAGGTAAAACATAATTGAAAAGATGAATAAATAGGACTATATAAATTTTGTTTTGAAAGCTATGATGCTCTTTTGTATTCCAGCCCCTGGGGACAAATATCTTGTAATCTGCAAACAGCAATATTCACATCTTCCCACACATTCTCATTTCGCTCTGGTCTGGACTTTGACAAGGCTCTTCAAATCCCTCAATATCATTTGAGCAAAGCCATTCCTCTATAGCCGTAACTGTAACTTCAGATTTAATGTTGTAAACAACATTTTATGTCATAAACTCTCCAAAACATCTGTGGTTTGGTCAGAACTGAGGCAGGACAGTCAGAAGTTACAACACTGCGATACAGAAACGCCAAATACTCGCGAAAAAACCAATTGCAGTTTCAGTAAAAGAAAACGACAAAACTTACCACAAAAAAATCACAGGGAGCCAGAGCAAAACAAAAACAGGAATCCAGGGGGAAGGACAGCAGAGAACTGATGGAAAAATAAAGGGATGAACCAGTAAGGAGTGGCTGATAACATACTGGTGAGGTTGATTATAGGACAGATGACTGATTAGAAACGGTTTGCAGGTGTGAGAGGAGAGAAACCGGCAAAGGGGGCGAGGGAGAGTTCGTACACAAACTCGGCTAACTAGCAATGAATTTAACAAACAACTGAACATAAGGAGCTTCATAATATTTTTATTTTGCAGTTATGTCCCACTTTGTGTGGATCTATCAAGTAAATTCCCAAATAAAAACGGTTTCATTCAAGTTTATGTTTGTAACCTTTAAAAAGTGGAAAAGTTCAAAGAGTGTGATATTTCTGCAAGGTATTGCAGTAAGTGGACAAAACTGGATTGCTTTATTTTTATTTGATCAATATTTTTACTTTTGTCTAGATCAGGGATGTCAAAGTCAAATACACAGAGGGCCAAAAAAACAAATTTGCTACAAGCCGAGGGCCGGACTGGTTTAATGTTTATTAAAACATATTGAAATGATTGCACATAGCCTATTGAACCAAGACCTAACAGAGTGTATTATTTAACGATTAAATGAATAAAGCAATATTTTGTTATGGCTCTGTCAGTAACTTCAAGGGAAAACATTTTTCAAGAGGCAAACAGCAACAAATTTAATTGTTTTTAAAAACAAAATATGTTTCTTAATATCAAGATAAATGCATAAATCAAAGTGCATGCATTATAAACTGAAAATGCATTACTGTGCTGCTCTATGATCCTACCGATCACTGCTTTCAAATAGTAAAGTAAAAAAATAAATCAAATCAGTTGTATTCTTTCTCATGGCTCTTATCTGCAATTTTACCTGAATCCATTCAACTGAAAAATAAATACAAAAAAATAAAATAAAATACAAAAATATATGGCACACAGACAAAACAATACTTCATTCAAAGAAAAATCACGTCTTGTAGAAACAAATGTAAAAATTTAACTGAAACTTATAAACTGAAAATACGTTACTGCTCTGTGATGCTCACTTGTCTGAGGCTGAGCCTGATACTTGGAGGTGTCTCATCTTTTGTACAAGTTCATCAATGTTCGGGGTGAGGCTCTGAGCTGATGAATAATGAAGCCGTTTGGGCGCGCTGTAGTCACTTCGCGGGCTACCGTTGCATTATGG
Organism: Poecilia reticulata; assembly: GCF_904066995.2. Taxonomy (NCBI): domain Eukaryota; kingdom Metazoa; phylum Chordata; class Actinopteri; order Cyprinodontiformes; family Poeciliidae; genus Poecilia; species Poecilia reticulata. The sequence continues at coordinate 4,649,696 of NC_088833.1, read as the reverse complement.
GAAATGTAGTGTTTGCAGGCAAAACACGAGCGGGCGGCTCTGGCTTGCGGGCCGGTTCTCATAGTAATTAAATATCATTCAGGGGGCCATAGATAATTGATTTGCGGGCCGGATGTGGCCCGCGGGCCTTGACTTTGACATATGTGGTCTAGATGATTCTGCAACAGGTTATATTTGAAGTTTGTTTCAGTGTTTTGTGTCTTTGTCTCCCGGTTAATAACACTGCAGCTTAAAATGCTCAAAATACAAAAATATACAACAAAGAAATAACATCTTACAAAAATCGAAGAAAATTATGTCTGAAAATTTTCAAAGAAAAGTGAACGAATAAAAAACATATTGTGTTTCTGTACAGGAAACAGGTCTTAAACATCTGTTTCTCTCTGCTTTGTTAAGGTTATAATTCAGTAAATATTACTGTCCCTCCTCAGCAAACCCTGGAGGAATATGAGGGATTATTTTTACCTCGGAGGTTCGCAGCTGTTTCGTTTGGTGACTAATCTTCTTTCTCCCTGGAGTTTTGGTCACTACTTTAACTGCTGAGCGAAATTGTCATATTTTCAAAACAATGTTTGCTTCCTGCATATAGTGAAAAAAAAGCCTTATTAGAAACATATGTATGTTTAGCACTCTAAAAAAAATTCACACTGCAGCCTGAAGTGACCCAATTCCGATTGTTTAGCCGGGGCCGTTCACACTGCCAGTAAATGCGACCTGTATGTGTTCTGCAGTATGAACGGGCAAACGACCTGAAGTGTCCCGCATGCGCGCTAGAGGGCGCCATAGCGTCAGCGTTCTCAGTGTTCTGCCAACCGCCATAAAAAGAAGAAGAAGAAGAAGAAGAAGAAGAAGAAGAAGAAGAAGAGCTCAGTGTTTGCGGAAGTAAACATGGAGGCTAACGGTGGAGCTTAGCTTACATATTTAAAGTTGTCTAACCGGAGCAGCAAATTAACAACTTAATCCTCATTACAGTCCGTCATAGTTGTTGTTTTTCTTAGTGAGATTTGTTGAGAATCAGTGACGTTCAGTTCGGATTAATACGACCTGAACGTTATGGTCGCATTGAATCGGATACGTATCTGATATGGGTCACATTCTGAAAAGAATCCGACCTGTGCTGTTCACACTGCCATGAAAAGATCGGATACAGGTCGCATTATGTAAAAAGAAATCGGAATTGGGTCACTTCAGGCTGCAGTGTGAACTCAGCCTAATTTATGAAAGACTGATATCTAGTTGCATTTTTAAATTTTAGCAATTAGCAAGTTAAGAGCAGAGACCCAGAGGTTAATTTGATTTTTAAAAACAGAAACAACCTGTAGTGTTAAGAGAAAACGCCATGACTGTATTCTAACATGTGACCATGGGCTGCAGGGGCGGAAGGGGATTAGGTTAATAACACCTGCACAGGTGTTTTTACTTACATCTACTTCCTTCCTCCCAGGACCACATTGAGTGACATTTCCCTAAATACCCTCCTAGCACCTTTTAGAAGTGGAACAATTTCTATTATTCTCCCTGGCACAAGCTTATCCTGAACATGGGTCTAATCTGCCGGCGTGGAAACGTCGGTGCCACTTCCTGTGCCGCTTCAAACTCCCACCAGATGGAAACAAATGCATCCAGTTTGGAGCATGAGACCTTCAGATGAACTTGGGCACGATGTTTTAATACACTGTGGGCTGACCATATTGCTTTAAAAGGTTTTATATGTGGCCACACAGATTACATGTGCATTTGTGGGCGAGTTGTGTTTTTAAAAGCTGTGTGTAAAGGGACTATGGGGTCCTAATGTGCTTGTCAATTAAACTGTAAGAAAACCGCACAAACACAACAATCACTATGGCGATGACAGTTGCAGCATGAAGACTGTTGTAGAGCAATTCAGTCGTTACGTCTTCGATGTTTGTTGCCTCGCGATTCTTTCACAGCTCACGTGTTCGCTTGTGTTTTCAGTGAGAACCAACCTGTGCCAGTGAGTTCATATCTTTAAAATGTGCTGCTGCAGGAAGTTAAAATGTCCTCACAGCCTCCAATGTTCCCCCAAAAATCAATAAAAGATGTGCTGGCTGCCACACGAGCAGAGCAATAACATTTAAACTGTCTCCAGCAGCGTTAAGGTTGCTCTTTTAAACTGTGCTGCAGGACTTGCTGAGCTGTTTTAGGAGTTCTGGCCTGAGAGGGCCGGGTCGGCCAAACGCTACGATCGATTCTCTTCATGCCAAGGAAAAACACAGCTTCTGGATAATACCCTTCCATGTCGCTGTAAAACACTCGTTTAACCTTCAAGCCCCTCATGATCTGTTCAAACAGGTTTCAGATCAGTTGGGATTACCAAATATTAATTTTTTTCCCTTTATTTAGCTCTATTCGTCTTGCTCAGAGTTCCTGCTTCTACTGAAGAAAAGATTAGCTTAAAATGAGACACAATTGTTTTTACATCTTCTTTCCTTCAAATTCAGCAATCTACATACGTTTATAATATTTATATGACAGCAGAGGTTATATTTCTGTGATACTCACCTCATTTTGCACGTTGAACATCTGTTTTAGTCATGCAAGTCTTTTACTTCATGCAGTTTTTTTCTGTTACATTAATTATGTTTCTCTTTTTTCAGACTTTGACAGTTTTGAAAGTGTAAAGAAATATACCTAATCTATACAATATCTGTAAATATGGGCCATAGCAGCCGTACTGGTTCATACTGGTGGATTCCCATTAAACAAGCTGTAAAATTGTTTCTAATTAGCAGCCCAGTGATTACAGCAGGCTAACACAACTTTCCCAACGAGTGTGAAATAATTCAGGTCTTTTATATCGACACAGAAAACGGCTAAAAACAACAACAAAAGGGCCCACACAGGGCCGGATTTACAAGGATGGAGGCCCCTGGGCTGCAGTCAGTTATGGTGCCCTGTCCACTGAAGAAGAATAATTTTACTAATTCAAATTACAATACAGTAAATTACAAATTACAGTAGGTTTAATACATCCTATGGCCAGTTGCTCCATGTTTTTCACAACAAAACCGAAATATTTATTTTAGCTCCATAAGTTTCATTACTTGAGAATTGATTACATTCTTAAAAATCCCCAAAAATATGCATTCAGGTCACCTGACATGGGCCTGTTGGTTTTATAAAGAATGCAATTGTTGCTAAATGCACATTTGTAAAAATAAACAAATAAATCACTACATATATTTACAATTTGTGAAATATTCAAAACAGGAGACCAAGCAACAACTCTTAGTTAGTGGCTATTTAACACAAGATCATTGCTATACATAAATATAGTATTTTTTTAAATCTTCAAAATTGTAATATTTTTTTAGCTGAAAACTAAATATGTCGTTCAAAGCAACAAAAGCTCTTGCCTCCGCTGAGGAGAAACCGCCTTGAGCAGCTGAACTGCTCTTTAGTTCAAAATCCAAACCAAAGACAAACAAACTTAGAACAGACCAGAATTAAAACACACACACACACAAATATATATATTTATAATGGACGAAGAGTAGGACTTCCAAAACAACCCAAAGAATAATCGAGTGACACTCCCATCTGCTACAATCAACCAGTTTAATGGATGAAAGGTGGTTAAATACACTGATGATTAAAAACCCGCCTAATACAGACACACACACTCCATCAGTGTGTGTATTCAACACTGCTGCCATGTATCTGTGTAAATTAACATGTCTGCAACAGGAACCTAGTGTAGACTTTAACAGAAGGCATGCCAAGGTAAATAATATCACCAGTCAAATGTAGAAAGAATATTGCAAAAATTCAGTATATACACAAACCCAGGCAGCTTGAAGAACCGGAAAACCTTTTCTTTTGTTGTGCCACATTGGTTTCATAACAACAAATCATTACAAAACCTCAGTGTACCTGTGCAGTGATGTATTAAGCTTTGATTTGATGTAATCAGCCACTTTGAGATGAGTTACCTCTGAAATCTTCTCCTGCAGCAGCTTTTCTCTTTTTGTTTGTTCAATCATTACGTTTTTCTTTTGTGGAAATTGGAAACTTCGAAATTCCTCGCCCTCGGTAAGCAATTTCTAGAAAATGTGTGTGTGCTCTTGCTTGTTGGGGGCTTTGATGGCAACAAGCCGTTTAAAAACTGGACATTTCATTTCCGGCTTTGAAGTAAAGGTAAGGTGAACCGATGCAATCACAAAAACTCGGACATTTCAAGAGTGCTATGACTTCTCTGCATTGTTTTCCACTGAATGTCAACATCACAGATAACGTGGATTTCATTGCCAGTGGAGTATTATGTTGTACATTCATGGCTCAGTATGGCGCCAGTTTTTAAGGTAATGTACACAAACATTTACAGCGTACATGGTTTGCTTAAGTCAGACAAACTTGAAGAATAACATTTAAAAATAAATCCTTGGTGAATGCACCACAGATAAGGTCACCTGCTGGCTGGAAACTGGAGCTACAGACATCTTCTTCATTGTTGTTCCTCATCAAAAGATCCACTGACCTCACACTAATTCACATTCAAACTAAAACACATCAAAGCGCAGCAAAGTAAAGACTAAGGTCAATTTTCATTCCTTTAAGTCAAGGAAAATGTTCATCCATTCAACAAAATGTCTTTTTGGCAAAGTTTCGTTCCACTTTTCCTCCCATTCATCCCCATTTCCCATGGTTCAGCCCTCAGGCCCCTTCGTACAAAGCGGTGAAGGGGGTCCATCATCGCTGGAGCAGCAGGACGGTGAATGGCAGCAGCAGCAGCGGGACGCCGATGCCAGGCGTGGCCGCCCCTCCGACCGGCTTGGTCTCCGGCGCGTAGGCATAAAGTCCCGGCCTGCTCCGAGCGCACTGACCGCTCAGACACATCCCGCTTCCTGAGCCGCTGATATCCTCACCTGCAGAGTTAATAAGAGAAATTTTAATAACTCGCATCCATTTCCACAATCCAGCCATGAAGGAGTCAATCTGACTCCCGGAGAGTTTTCAACCTCCAGTAACTATTTTAAATTGAACTTCCTGTGGCTCAGACTTCACGACGTTTCCTAAAATGACTCGCTTTAACAACTCTAAAGTATAGGATATGTGTCACACAAAATGTCCTGCTGGGGGAACTTATTTTTACACTTTATAAACTACGTCTGGAAATTGCTATGGCAACTGTAATTTAGTGCAAGCGAGTTACAGGAATCACGATTGACCGCATAAACAGAACAAATATTCGCTGTGCTTGTTTACAGGTGGAATGATAGAGAACTGGAAAAAATGGCTTTCCATTCTGGAGGAGTCCAAACAAGAGATAATAACACTTTAGCATTGTTTTGCATTTTAACATGAATCCCTAACTGTGGATTTCTTACCAGACATAATTTCTTCTATGAGCTCTGCAGATAATTATGCACTCACTACGTCTTCAACATGACATAATCTACACCGTAAAATGCAGTAAACAAATAAAGTAATCAGGCGTACACAGTAAATCAACCAGTAGGAGGAATGTGAAGTCAGCCACGGGGAGTTCAGGCTGTTTGAGACAGCGGGATTAAACTTTGTTATTTAAAAAACAAATGTTTTCTCAAGAAATTTTAAACTGTCTAGTCAGGTGCCATTTGTTTTTCAGTCTAAGTTGAATTATTTGAAACGTAGATAACTCAGGGGAAAGAAGACGTCTCGTTTTTCAATTCCTTTTTTCGTTCTCTCTTCCTTCCACATTTGCAAGATTTGTAAAAAACTAACAGATGTCTTTTTAGAGGAAATATATTTCCCACAAATACCAACTTTTGTTTTAGCTATTGCCTATTCTTGTGTTGCATTAACAGAAATGTAGAAAATGTTGAAAAGATTTTTGAAAGGGTCTTACTTGCATCCTGAAAGTCGACATCGTTGCCTTCCAGAGCATCTTTTAGTCTGTTGCTCATTATTTTCAGTTCCATGATCTGCTGCCGGATTTTCATGATGGGTTTTGTGATGTCGAGATCCACTTCTGGGTTGTTGATCTGATTTGCCAAACCGTCTCCCATCACCCCTGGAAGGTACCTGATAGGAGCAGAATGCAGCTAGTGAACCACTTTCACATCCCCAGTAAACCAAAGACAAACAACCGATTACAAAATGAGTAGAGATGGTAAAGGAGAGACACTTTACATGCAACATCCTGTTCTTTAGATTTGGGTTTTCATTACATTTTACTGCAAATCTGCCTAGTTTGCACAATACATCAGCTAATGAACACAAACATTCCTGCACTTCTGTGGTATCGAGGTGTAGATCTAATCATTTCTCATATAATTCTTAATTTCTTTTCTCCAGCTTGTTGTGAATGCAAAACAATCCTGCTAAACTCCAGTAACTGCAGGTCAGCGGAAAAAATATTTACAAGAGACATGGCTAGTTTAAAATAACTCTAAGAACAATCAGCAAACCCATACTTTTCATCAGTCGGCAGCAGATATGGTGGACTGCTGCTAGAGGGAGAGGAGGGTTTAAAAAGTAAGTAAAAGAAGCTATTTTAACATAATGCAACAAGAAATGATTCAGCAATTTGTATAAAAAAATTGTTAGAGTTCAAACTTGTAAACCACTTATAGGCTTTAACAATGTCACTTTATTAACTTAATTTTATCCCTGATTGGAAAAAACTGTTAAAGTTCTTATAAAATCCACCAGAGGGAGACGTAGAGCTTTAACCAACAGTTCACACACACAGAGAAAATGCCTTCATCCTTCAGCTGTCACACCCAGCCAGTGATTCATGTATTTTTCATGGTTCATCACATTATTCAGATAAGGAAGACACGTTTATATGAATGTGTTTTAGAGGATAAATCTGATAGCTTGGCTGCGATCCAAGCACTTCAAGCACAAGGAGATGCAGAGTGTGGGTGAATAATGCACATATAAGCGCAGCGTCACATCGCTCTGTAATCCATTTACCCGCCAACTGAGGGAGGTTTGCTTGTCTGTGTGGCTTTCAATGCTCCAGCTAAAGAAATCTGTGTGCAACAAACTGCTTTTAAAAACCATGGATGCAACTTTATCTCAGTATAATTTTAAACGTGGCAGAATTGAGATTTAATGTTCTTGTATTTAAGTGCAGCAAATTGTCTCCATCATAACAGCTTCAGTGTAATACGCATCGTCTCTTTCCTTCCTGGTTGGTTTTCTTCTTTTTTCTATTATGCGATTGAAATTATTTTTTTCACACATGCAGAAGGACTGCAGACTTTTTTTTTTCTGAAGAGAGTGCTGCCAACCCATTTAATCTTTTTTTAATCAGAAAATTAATGAATTTGTCTGAAACAAAATTAGCCTCTTTACATAAGAGACTCATCTGTAAATTTAGGGAACTAGTTTTATAAAATTAACTAAGGATGACCAGCTCCCATCTTTCTGATTCGCTCTCACCTGGCTTTGGTCATCCCGTTCCAGCAGTTGTCCTGACTGTTGCTTTCAGCCGCCAGTTTGCTGCACAGCGCAACCGGCAGCTGGACCCAGTACTGACGCATGTCCCTCAGTTTACTGGACAGATCTGACACCTGAGGACAGAACAAAAACAAACACAATCTGTTCAGTTCCACTAGTTTCTATCTCAGTTTAACTTGAAGATTAATTGAGAGTTTCTCTGCACTCTGACTCCGGTGCGTTCACACTGCAGCCTAAAGTGACCCAATTCCGATTTTTTTGACGTAATGCGACCTGTATCCGATCTTTTCATGGCAGTGTGAACAGCACAGGTCGGATTCTTTTTAGAATGTGATCCATATCCGATATGTATCCGATTCAAATGCGACCGTAACGTCCAGGCTGCATTCATCCGAACTGAACGTCACTGATTCTCAACAAATCTCACTATTCTGCAAGAGGGAAGAAAAACAACAACCATGACGGATTATATGAGGATTAAGTTGTTCATTTGCTGCTCCGGTTGGACAACAACTTCAAATATATAAGCTAAGCTCCACCGTTAGCCTCCATGTTTACTTCCGCAAACACTGAGCTCTTCTTCTTCTTTTTATGGCGGTTGGCAGAACACTGAGAACGCTGACGCTATGGCGCCCTCTAGCGCGCATGCGGGACACTTCAGGTCGTTTGCCCGTTCAGACTGCAGAACACATACAGGTCGCATTTACTGGCAGTGTGAACGGTCCCGGCAAAAAAAAATCGGAATTGGGTCACTTCATCCTGCAGTGTGGACGCATCCCCAGACATAAATTACATAGAAACACTGTTATTTGGCTAAATTCCAGATTAATTCCTTCAAAGCTGGTTGTAAAATATCAGCTGAGTGTTTGGCATCCCGTGGAAAAAAATTCACTCTAATGAAAAAGACGATCAGCTACTGAAGAAGATCAAATATAAAACAGTTTCTAATTTTTATTAAGTCTAATTAAGGTGTCTACAGCGGTAGTTTTACAGTAACAGAACCCAAATTATTACACACAAGTTCTAAGTATCACAAAAAGCAATGAGCTAAAATTACGCTACACAAACTAAATCAGGGATTTTTATTTTTTAAGTTATTCAGAAACGGCTCTTTATCGTTCATCCGATATCTGTTCATTTCTGTAAATGTAAAATGTGTTTCTGACTAAAAATGGTTCAAATTCTTAGTTTTGATGCATTTCACAACAAATATTTAGCAAATCAAGCAGAAATTGTAACCGATTTATCGGTGAACCTCTGATTAACACACAATTCTCTTTGGAAATGTTATATTTTCCATTTCAACTTGATTCATATGTGTAACATTAATGCAAATAAGTTACAAAAAAAAACCCACAGAGAAATAAGAAAGGATGGTATTTAAGTTAGCTTGGACCGAAGCAGCCACAAAAAGGTGATTGATAACTTTCAGCAGGATAATAATCCCAAAAAATTCCAGATAAAAACCAAAAATGGTTCATGAGACACAAAGTTCATCTTCTTCCATCAGTTTGGTAGAAAACTTGCAGCGGACACACACCTGTATTTCCAGTCTGAGTCCAGCCGTTGGGGACGGTTTGTATTCGAACGCAGTCAGCGAGCCGCTCTTCTTCTTCTGCTCGTGGGCGTTTGGACTTCCGGTTCCTGGTTCACCTGGGGAGCCGCATGTTTGGTGCACCTGCAGGGACAATCCCCAGGCTTTTACCACGTTTCTCAAAAACTGCACGTCCTCAATTCACGCGTTTTATCTGAATCGCATGTGGCCAAGCTGAAATATTTACCTGGTGTTTTGTTGCAGCACGCAACTAATTTTCATTATTTGAAACTGAACAAGACAAAGTTTCTTTAGTTCAATTCATACAGAATTCACTTTTCAACTGGATGCATTTATTTTTTACAGAGATGTTTTAAAAAAACGCTCATTTTCTTTTTAACTTTATTCTTCCTCATAGAAAGTTTCAAAAACTGAAATTATGAATATATGAAATATTTTGACGATATTAATTTCTTGCTCACAGGCAAATAGAGAAAGAGCATTTCCAGTTAGCTGTAAGAATGAAATAGTCCACTAGATGGCGCCACTGGCAAACGTTTCAAATAGCGCTGAATATAATATCTACTTGTGAAAACTTTATTTTGAAATTAAATTAACAAAATATTTTTATTTGGTACAAGAATAACCCCTGAGACGTCGCATCTCATTTCATTAAAAACATAAATAAGTATAAAATATTTATACACAGCATTTAAAGACAGAATAACTTGACGCCGTACGATAAAATCTCTTACCTTCGCTGTAAACGTGTTCATGTTTTCCTGCAGATAGTGCACAGCTTCGTAGATCCGTATGGGGATGGAGGACAGAACCACGTCCAGGCTGGGCTCTGTGCTGAAGCTGGACGCGACTTGGATCATCGTGTCTGAAAGCAGAAATAAACACAGAAATCAGAAACCACTGCTTTGCGTACGCGAGCTGTGGAAACGCTTTACGGTTAAACAGAAAGGGAGTCAAAAAAGTAACAATCTACCAAGAGCTTAAACCAGAAGTTTAAAATAAACAGACATCTTTTTTACTCACTGTCTGAAATCTGACAAAACTTTTCTTGTTTTAGGTCAATTAGAATAACTAATATTATTTCTATTTGCTAAATGCCACAGTAAAGAGAGAAATAAAACGTCAGATTATTTTTTTAATGTCTTCAAAGTCAGAAGTTTGCATACATTTCCTCAGTATTTTGGCAGCACTGCCTTTGAACTGTCTGATCAAACCTTTTGCTTCTCCTCAGACTCAGCTGGGTTTCTGACCCGTTCCTCCTGGACAGAACAGAACTGGTGGGACTGGCCGGTTCTGCAGGCCGCCTCACTCACACAACCTTTCAGATCGGCCCACAACGTCTTTACAGGATTGAGATCAGGGCTTTGTGGCGGCCATGTCAAAACATTGACTTTGTTGTCCTTAAGCCACTTTGTGACCTCTGGCCGTATGCTTAGGGTCATCTGAGCTTTAACTCTCTGACTGAAGTCTTGCTTCCATATTTCCACATGATGCCGTTTATTTCAGGAAGTGCACCAGTCACTCTTTCAGCAAAAATGCTGCCACCCTCCATTTATGATATACGAGTTTATAACCTTCCTACAACATTCTAACTTTTTCAGTCTAGTTGATTACGCCTCAAACAATAAGACGTGTTGAGGATTGGCTGGTGCTTCTTACCGATGAGCTCCTGCCACACCGGATCCAGGTCAGCCTGGTTGGCCAGGCAGCCCTTCATGACGTTTGAGCAGTAGTTGGAGCAGGGCTGGACCGAGGCCAGGCCGCGGCAGTGAGGGCAGTACACCAGCTTCATCAGGGCCTTGGTGCACTCCTCAGCGAGAGACACCTGGAATCAGACGCACCAGATTACAAGACGGAGGTTTATGGGGATGTTCAGGATGCTTTTGCTTCATTTTACTGCAAATGGTTTACTCTGCAGGCTGCACAGTGGCGCAGTTGGTAGAGCTGTTGCCTTGCAGCAAGAAGGTTCTGGGTTCGATTCCCGGCCCCAGTCTTTCTGCATGGAGTTTGCATGTTCTGCCTGTGCATGCGTGGGTTTTCTCCAGGTACTCCGGTTTCCTCCCACAGTCCAAAAACATGACTGTCAGGTTAATTAGCCTCTCCAAATTGCCCCTAGGTGTGTGTGTGTGCATGGTTGTGTTGCCCTGCGACAGACTGGCAATCTGTCCAGGTGACCCCGCCTCTCGCCTGGAACGTTAGCTGGAGAGGCACCAGCACCTCCTGACCCCACTGAGGGACAAGGGTGTAAGAAAATGGATGGATGGATGGTTTACTCTGCAGTACCAAAGCACGACAACAGAGGGCAGTATTTACACATCATTACACGAACAAAAAGGCACAACAATTAGAAATCTACTTTTAAACATCTTTATTCAAGGAAACTATTTAAACCCTGGCTTCCCATGAGATCCTGCTTTTTAGAGATCTTGCATAAAATATATCATGTAAAGAAAAACATGAGTTTAAATGTGCACTGGCCATTCATTAAAGTTTCTAACTTTAGTCTCGTGAACAGACTCCCTGGTGTTTAATTTGGTCAATGTTGCATTACAGAGTGAGGTCATGAGGTCTGAGTTATATTAAGAGTCTGCAGTCACAGAGACAGCCGAGCATGCAGGCTGGATGTGAACCGTGATGCGATGCAAAGCTTCAGCAGGTGGCAGAAATGTGTGCAGCTCCTCACAGGAAGGAGAAAGGAATAATTCAAATAATTTAACTCTTATGCAGGACTGTAATGCATGCATCTGCATCAAGTTCGTCAGGATTACAATCTTGATCTTTTTTAGAATAATCTAATAAAACTGCAACTCATTTTTAAAGAAAGTCATGAAAATCCTGTTCATAAAAAATGCTTTTTGATGAGAAACATAAAAGACGACACACACTGCACACATGTGGGCGTTTGTGGATGATCTCCACTGAGATCTAAAAAAACAAAAAAACTCCTCGCACCAATAATTTTACATCAATCTTGTCAACCGTCTAAGAGAGAGCTTTGTTCTGACGGCAGAGGCTGACAGTTCGTTTTCCATTATCTTTGTGTTTCCCATCTGCAGGGCGGAGGATTTTTCTCTCACAGTTTGGGTGTGACCACCACGCAGCCGCCACATCTGCTTTCCTGGGAATCGGCCCAGCAGACATTAGACACATTCCCAAACAAACAGCCACATTATCAATAGTTCAGATGGCATTTTGTTCTGGCACCGATACCAGAACTCAAACCGTAAACTGCTTCTTCAAGCCTGAGCTGATGTTTCCATGTTTGTCCCCAACAGCAAGGGGAGGCCTTAACCATGTGTGTGTGTGTGTGTGTGTGTGCAGGGGGAAACACGAATACACAAAACTCACCTGTGAGACCTTCTTGATCACCTCTGAGCTGACCAGCAGGCCCTGGACGAACGACCTGGCCGTGACGAAAGCCCGGATCACTTTCGTTTTCATGTCCCGAGGGATCTCTCCGAACGGCCGCAGCGTCTCCTGCTGCTTAGCAACACATTCCAGGTAATCCTCCGACAGGTTGACCTGTCCAACGGAGACGACAGCCGAAAGCACAGAGCAGAACAGATGGGCTTATTTTAACCAAACATTTACGCAGATTTAAAACCATGGACACAATCCCTGATCTGGATTTTTAGCTATTTTCCTGTGTTCAATTTCTACAGGAGAGGATGAGGGACACTGAAAAGAAAATCATAATTTTGACTTATTTCTCACACATTAATCTTCTGATTTCAAAAGACAAAATTCTGAGATTGAAGTCAGATTCTTTCACTCTTCTGTAAATTTCCTAATCACTCCATCCCTCATAAATTTTGCATTCAGCTCAGATCAATTTAATTCAGTATTCAGTAACTCAAAGCACAAGAGGGCCTGTTCCTTCACTCACCTCCGCGGGGACAGAGGCTTTAAACGTTCGCTCCAGCAGCTGGGACCAGAACTCGGACAGGTTCTCGTCCAGGTTGAGGGCGGAGCCCCGGTAGTACTGACGCAGGTCGCCGTAGAGCTCTGCAAACAGACGGGCGTTCTGGGAGTACAGGGGGCCCAGCGGAGACAGCACCTCCTGCAGCGAGCGCTCCGACTGGCCGTGCAGCTCCGTGAAATACGCTGCGGAAAGACGGCAGAGGAAAAAGTCAGGACACAACAAACTGACGCCAGACTTTGTCAGCACAGCAAAAAGCCCAGTGTTAATTTAACTCTGAAGAGTGTGGACTATAAAAACACTGAAAAAGTGTTAATATCAACTCTGTGGGAGTTAACATAGTGTTGATTTAACTCCCACAGAGTTGATATTAACACTTTTTCAGTGTTTATATAGTCCACACTCTTCAGAGTTAAATTAACACTGGGCTTTTTGGTGGACAGCACGACTAAACAATGTTAGAGTTAAACTGTGCAGATTTATCTCTGCCTCTTCATTTTCAGCTTTAGTATCTTTTTAGCAGAGCTGTGCACAACTGCTACGTCTACAAGGGAGTTTAAAAGTAACTGAATTATTTCCAGATGATAAAGTGACACCCAGCAGCTGGAAAGAACAATTATTCAATAGCAAATTAATTTCATCAATTCAATTTGATTTAAATCCAAAAATCCACAACAAATATTATCTCAATGCACTTGGCAAAACAAACTCAGGTGTAATTCCCAGGTGTTCGGCTGAATTCCCACAGATTCTGCTCTCTCCATCCTAAAACATCTGATCTGTCACTTCCACACGTGGTGCTGAACTGGATCCGTTTCCGATTGTTTTCAAAGCGTCTGCAGTCTGAACGATCCTGTGAAAGTAGCCTAATAGTGATTCTATATTCTTTAAGAATCTTTACTCAGGTGTACTCAGTGATGAAAAAGTCCAAGCGGTATGAATGCTGCTCTCTGCATCACCCGGTGTTGTTGTCCGTTTGGCACTTCCTGCCACCGCGTTGTCATAGCAACCACTCCCACTCCACCACTGCGTGCCCACTGACTTGGCAGATGTTTCAGGCTGGACGCTCTCCCCCTCCCCTCCCACCTTTACAGCCTTCAGTCGTCTAAATTAACTTCAGCTCCATTAAATTCAGTCCAGATCAGTTCAACAACTTCACATCTTTACAAATGTGTACTGGGTAACTTTTGTTGCTTGAGCTTCTATTCCTTGCCTAATTTAAAAAACAAAACCTTCCTGCGATGGTTCCTTTAAAATTTCCCGGTTGTGTTAGATGGATAGAAAGTGACAGTGAGAAAAAACAGAGGGGATTAGAGAATCAGAGCTGTGTCTGTACCATAATGGCTTCAAAGACGAGGGCCGCAGCCAGGCTGCTGTAACCACAACCAGATGGACGGACACGTTACTGCAAGGCCTTACGCTAATAATAATGTCTTGCTCTGACTTTGTCCTCCTGCTGCCCGGTCTCTGTCTTTATTTTTGACTCACTGTTTCCGCTCAGCGCCGATGATTTGTTCTCACTCGCTGTGCTTGTGTGTCTCCATGTTGGTATTGGAGGCACTTCTCAGTTTTCTTCTTCTCTACATCGCCCTCCGCCTCTGATATTCAGTGATCTGCAGCCTCGACTCCTCGGTGGGTCAACAGCTCATTAGCTGAACTAGCTGCTGCCTCCAGGGACAACCTTTTTTCTGGTGTGTGTGTGTGTGTGTGTGTGTGGGCGCGTGTGTGTGTGTGTATGTGTGTGTGTATGTGTGTGTGTGGGCGCATGTGTGTGTGTGTGTGTGTGTGTGTGTGTGTGTGTGTGTGTGTGTGTGTGTATGTGTGTGTGTGGGCGCATGTGTGTGTGTGTGTGTGTGTGTGTGTGTGTGTGTGTGTGTGCGTGTGTATCCCTAAAGATCAGTGGATCGGCTTATCGCATTTCATTGTGTCTGGCTGACTCCGGTCTCATTATAGCGCCCAGGCAGGGGTCTTCTTGTCACACAGGACACACAAACCTGCATTCACACACACACACACACACACACACGCACACGCACACACACACACACACACACACACACACACACACTGCTGTTATTGAAGCTGCAGTATTGACCGCCAAGCGCAACTCTGCAAACACACAACATACAAATGTCAGGCTCCTCTGGGTGCGCTTCTGAAGGTTTGTTATTGAGCTCTGGCAGTAATGAGTGTCTTGTATGCACTCACACACCAACACCCTACTTACTGTCAAAGCTCCTGTGGAGGTTGTTGAAAGTCGCCTGCAGGGACCGGCCGGCCTCTCTGATCAGTCCCTCCGTCTCCTGGGCGCTCAGACCGGCCAGGTTTCCCTCCATGGCGATGGTGCAGCAAGTCGGACCCTGAGGACACATCCTCAGATGTTCACCTTTAGAAAGAGGGAGAGACGCCGTCATGTAATTGGAATGCATAAATCTTTATGAACCAATAACTAAATGAGTCGGTTTTTCAGCATTTACAACCAAGTGACACCTGAAATTACAGCAAATTAGCAGCTGAAGCACCTCATCTTACACTGACACTCTCATCTTAAAACATCTTTACAACATGATAATCTCTCTTTGTTGTGATTATTTTCAGAGACACAATCTGTGACCTTCAGATGAGGCGGGATTAGGGTTAAATTAGGGATGCATCAATCCACGTTTTTCACTTCCAGTGCTAAAATCAGAGGTTTTCATCATCGGCCGGTACCGATCCAATACAGAAACACTGTGCGAATCTGACTTAAAGACATAAATGTACTGAATTACAGATCTATTTCATAACTCTACACCACTAAAGCACATCAAACATGTAAAAACAACTTTAATGAGTTCAGTCAGTAAAATTAGGAAAAGAACAGCCGAGGTAAAATAAATAAAAAACAAAATATTACTCATTTTAAATTAGTAAGAAGAAAACAATACTCACTAGTAAAACATTAACAAACACCTCTAACCATATCTAAAAAAATAAGTAACACTAAAGCACTTTCTATTATTTTCACTTTACTTTTTCACATTGATTGCAACAAACTTCAAACTACCAATCGACTCGGTTGAGTGAGAAGCCTGGAGCGTCTGACAGGGCACAGAGCAAAATGATGAATAATAAAGAAAAATCTCCAATATTCACTGTGAGAACAAAGCAACAAACTCCGGCTCTGTTTCAGCTCATCGTCGCTCTAAACGCCCAGGAGCCTCGTTAAGACGCTCCGAGAAAAGCTGGAAGCAACTCGGACGACATCAGGAAAATGTGCGTTTGTGATGTTATTGCTGGAAATTGTGATAACAATTAACCATCTTTTTTTTTTTTTTTCCAACAACTCTCGGTTAGATTTTGCATCTTATAAAGTAAAAATAAACATCAAGAATACATCCAGCTACATACAGCATTCTACCAAATATCGTGTCCAAATGCAGCGGTTCCCCACACTGCAGAGGGATTTTGTGAAGGTGATTATGTAAAAAGAAAAAAGCCAACCGTGTCTCAGTTAGCGAGCCAGGAGGATGAAACCTGCACACTTTGGTCGACAGGAAGGATGAACTATCTGGTTCGTTCACATTTAAGCTTCTTTAATCAGAATAACTAATATCCAAACTGGAATGTTTCAAATCATATAGTCAAGCATTAATATTCAAATTAAAAAAATAAACTAAATGTACTTTAAAATACTGCTAGTACATAGCACCACAATACATCAAAGGTCTGCTGTTGCCGTGGCAACGTCCCAGACCCCTCAGGTCCTCTGGTTCTGGTTCTGCTCTGCTTCCCCAGAACCAGAACCGAGCATGGAGAAGCAGCGTTCAGCTTCTATGCACCACAAATCTGGAGCGAATGTCCAGAAAACTGCAGAACAGCAGAAACGCTGAGCTCCTATAAACCCAGAGTAAGAACCCGGCTGTCCAGTGATGCTTTTTGAAACGTTTTAAGTGAAACGCTAAATAACATTCTGATGTGTAATGATGACAAAATGCAACGTTTCAACTGCTGACTTTGTGCTTTTATGAGGTGAAACACTTTGAACTGCCTTGTTGCTGAAATGAGATAAACAAATAAACTTGACTGATGCCGTATTCCTTCATTCATTTATTATTGTTATTAGTTTATAAAATGAAAACATTTCCTAGAATGCTACCTTTTAAAGATTCAGTGTTCATTGGTTCAGATCAGAAACTCAAATCCTTTTTCCTCCAGTGAGTAAGTTAATCTTCTCTCTCACCGTACGGGTCGTACATTTACAACCTCCGGGGGTTTTTTTTTGTGCGTTTTCTATCCATTTTCTGAAATGCAAATCTTTTTTTTTTGCACATAGAGACGTATTTGACTGGTCTTCCAGTAGCCTGCAGCCAGGCTGCAGCATTAGCCTCATGACAGACAGCAGTCCTGTGGATTCTCCTCCGTGTGCGTGTCTGTGAGCCTCCGTCTAAGAAGGTTAAGGGTGAGCAAGTTTCCCCTCAGCTGTGTGCTTCACTGCTCTCCGCCTTCTTAACAGCTCCAACGATGGTGGCTGCTCGCGTTAGCGTGTGTGTGTGTGTGGGTGTGTATTTGGGTTGCAGGGCAGGAATTTGTCCATCGCAGTAAGTGGAGCAGAAGAAAGACGCCTTGATCAGCAGCTCTCCGTGAATCCGTCACTTGGCGGTTTGTGTGCAGGATGTGATAACAGGGAGAGAAATCAACAGTGGCAGCTGGATTACAGGAAGCAGCACCTAATGTAGCACCTTGTTTCTACGCTCTCGTCTTTTTACTTTACAAAACCAGGCATTTTGCACTTTCTTTGTAGTTCTAGCCTTCATGCACAACTTAAAGGGATGTTATTGTGTAATTGTTTTTTTCTTCCTGCTTTATATCATGTTATAATGTTATTTCTTCACCAAAAACATACTTGGGTTTCTTCCAAGTGGGTCAGGAGAGTCAAACTCATTTTCATTTTGGGTCATTTCAAAAATATGAATGTTCTTAAAGGGCCAGTTATGCCAGAATCTATTTATAAACCCACTGAAAATAACAATAAATAGCTGTTTGTTTCAGCATTCAGTGAGTGTTTATTCTGTTAAAATAAAAAAATATTAAACATATTTTCACACTGATCAGTCCATCCAGGACTTTTTGCACACAAAATCACAGATTTCATGGTGCTAATTTAGAAATAATTGTGAGGAATTTGTGTGACAGTTGTGCTAATGGATAATGTTAAACATGACTTTTTTTTTTTTAAATCACAAACTACAACTTCACATCAAGTAAGGCTTGGGCAGCAGTCACTTAAACCCAATGTTTTTGGCCAATTTTGAGAAAAAATTACAGTAAAATCAGAAACAAATCTGTGTATCTGTGGATTTGGTGTGAATTTTCCAGATTTGTGAAAAACTGGAGGGACTATTTGATGTAATTTGGAGTCTGGAGGGCCACACAGAAAGCTCTTGCGGGCCAGATTTGGCCCCCGGGCCTTGAGTTTGACACATGTGGCCTAAATGGAACAAGCATTCGAGGCGAGGTTTCTCCTCTGAGCTGCAGTTCTCACATTTCTTCATTACAGAGAACCACCACCACTCAGTCCCTTCAGACTAGCCAGCAGCAATTAGCAAACACCTGGTGGAGCTGCATATCTGCTGAGCTCATTATACAATCGACTTCTCATTGCAACGCTGGTAAGAACGTTGCTAAAGGATTAATAGAGCAGCCATGTTGTGATGACTTCCTGAAGTTTCAGAAAGAGCAGGAGTTTTTAAAGAGACAGAGGCCCAATTTCAAGATGCTAAATTACTAAGTCAAATTTACTTTTAAGTCATATTTGATATTTGACAACTGAAGGTAACATAATTACTTGATTGTGCCTTAAAATGATCCTGGAAAACACATAGTACTGCCTCTTTTATTCCACAACCAAAATACACATCTAATAACTCATTATTATCAGTTCTAAGTGTCAAAAGCAACTCATTTAATCTACAAACAAATGCATCTGTCCTCTAATCTTAACACCAGAACTGCCAAAATTCTAGAAGACCATAAAATCAGACAGGAGGAAGTAATTTTGACACATAAGTTTCCAAAACAAAAACAGAAAACACCACCATTCATTAGTGCAACTTTTTCTCGCTTGTCAAAAACTCCCAAAAGCTTGGAAGTTTTAGGCTGGGAGAAAATAAATGCTTCTGCAAGACAAAAGTCTTCAAAACTTCAAAACTCAGTGGAGGAGGCTGTAAATAAATAGGCTGAGAAGCGGTGAGTGAAAAGTGAGAGGAGATGTGGGTCAGGTGTAATCAGCCTCAACAGGTGATTTGGTTGCACACACCGTGTTTGCCCTCAGGCTGCAGCATATATTTCGTTATGTCTGCATCTTGAGGGATGAACACACACAAGGTTGCACTACAGGAGACCCTCATTGGCATAACTCATAGCTGTCAGCCGCGGGGAGACGAGGAGTCAGAATGCTGCAATGGGAGGAGTTCTGTCCATCTGCAATGAAACAGCAGCTTCTTTAATCAACACTGAGTGGGATTATGCGTCCACACTGCAGCCTGAAGTGACTCAATTCCGATTTTTTTTGCCGGGGTCGTTCACACTGCCAATAAATGCGACCTGTATGCGTTATGCAGCGTGAACGGGCAAACGACCTGAAGTGTCCCGCATGCGCAGTAGAGGGCGCCATAGCGTCAGCGTTCTCAGTGTTCTGCCTACCGCCATAAAAAGAAGAAGAAGAGCTCAGTGTTTGCGGAAGTAAACATGGAGGCTAACGGTGGAGCTTAGCTTATATATTTAAAGTTGTTGTCCAACCGGAGCAGCATATTAACAACTTAATCCTCATATAGTCCGTCATAGTTGTTGTTTTTCTTCCCACTTGCGTGTATCAGGAGCAGAATAGTGAGATTTGTTGAGAATCAGTGACGTTCAGTTCGGATGAATGCGACCTGGACGTTATGGTCGCATTGAATCGGATACGTATCTGATATGGGTCACATTCTGAAAAGAATCCGACCTGTGCTGTTCACACTGCCATGAAAAGATCGGATACAGGTCGCATTACGTCAAAAAAATCGGAATTGGGTCACTTCAGGCTGCAGTGTGAACGCAGCCTGACGCTGCAGGCAGCAGCTCATGCTCAGATGCCCCTGGTTAATAAGGACTATTCTCAGTTTAACCAGATATGATCTGAGTCAGAAGAAGGGGTGGAAATTTCTCCACATTGAGATGAATCACCATGAAGAGACGGATGATTCTGCATTGACAAAAACAAACCAACAGTTTGCTGCCAACAAATAATTTAATTACACACTTGTTAATTGTAATAAAGTAGCTGAATCAGAAGACGATCCAGAATCCATTAATCAGTCGCCATTCTGTCTCGTCTGCTTTATACGTTTACTTTAAAAGCCATAAATTAGCACAGCACTGTATTATGTACAGTTGAAAAATAAAATCTACAGTCTGTGTAACATAAATCAAAATTATCCAACACAAATACAGTTTAAAACGACACTAAAACAAATATTTCCATAAGGATTAACAGAAGTATTTCTATTAACTCAGTGCCAGAATGAGAAAATTACGGTCTTGTAGAAATATAGGTACTTAAAAGCCAAAAGTATTTGAATTGCATTTTAAGCTATATGACATGTTTACAGGTTTTGGATATATCATAATAACTTGCTGGATTTGCCTTGTTCACACACACTTTTTAGCTTTGTCCACACATTTTCTTCAAATCAGGGCTTTGTAATGGCCACTAAACATTCATTAGTTCCTGGTGGAACTACAAGTTGTGCAGTTCTACCAAGTGTTTGCCACAAAGCTAAATTTAAACTAATTTAGTTTTATTCTGTGACCCAACCATGTAGCATTAGAGCTACTTGAGGAAAAGCTTTAATTTCCAGGCATTATTACAAAAAAGCTTTTTTTTCTCATTTATTTTACTGATTCTAATAAAACACTTTTTTTTAAAAAAACACATGTGCAACAAAGTGCTTAACAGATACAATCAAAGAGCATTTAAAACATAAAAAACAATAAGAAAACAGCCTTAAAATAGCAATATGAAGCAAAAGTCTCAGGGTGTGTGAAAAGTCAAGTAATAAAAAAGCAATGAGAGATTGATCCATATGAGTTATTTCATTTTTTAAGAATATTAAATCCCAATAATTAGTGATTTTCTTTCTGTAAGATGCTCAAAAATAACTATCTTCCTTATAAAGCTGCCATTCAGCAAATAGAAATAATTGTAGTAACACTAATTGACTAGAAAAAGCTCATTTTTGTGTAGTGGAAAAACGTTAATCCCCGTTTACACAGCATGTAAATGTGGCTACATTTGAAATAATTTGCTTAAAGGTATTATTTCTCATACTAATTTAAAACGAGGATCATATTCGATGTAAGCAGCACCAACAGGAGCCACACAGTCAGATATCTGTAAAGCACAGCGTGCTGTCAAGGCCAAACTCAATAAAACTGATTAGTCTGCTCATTGCTGCAGGCACATGTTTTATTCACTTCATGAATTAGGATTGGGTAAATATGTTAGTATTGATTACGAGCAAAGTTCTGATGTTAAATTTATGAGGATAAACATCTTTAACGCACCACCATCTTTGGCTTCCACACAGATTCCCACAAAAACCCGAATCCATTCAGATCCAAACATGTTCCTCGTTTTGCCTGCAGATGTTGAGCAGCCAAGCACGTTGGCCGCACAGCGAAACGTCAGGACAGACAGTAGCATTTAGCATTTCGTTTCCCTTTTCCCACTCGAAGAATCTGGCTCAGACTTCCTTCTTGGCATCACGCTCTTCTGCTTCATCAGCCTTTGTTTCCTCACATTCCTGGTGGCAGATCCTACATACCTGAGCTCGTCTTGACAAGTGAGCCGTCCCCACCGAATGTGCTGAACAGACAAACAGCCAAACCTGCACCAGTCTGCATTCTGACGCTTAAAAAAATATCCCAATATTCAGCAAAAAATAAAACTTTATCAAGGCCAAGGAAGGTGAGGTGGCAGGTATATAAATTTACAAACATCTGCAAACTAAAACAAATTCAGCTCTTGGAAAAAAATAAAATAAAATCAGATTTTATTTTATCTGAAATAACAGATGCAGAAGCTTGCAGGACGCAACACCAAACATGTTTAAAAATCCTTAATGCATGTCTGATCAGGTTTCAGAGGTGAACAGTTCTTCAGATTTTAATAAATAATTGATTAATTTTATTCCATCATACATAAAAAATGAATATAGGTTTGTTTTCTGTCAATAGTTATGAGTAAAACATATTTATGAGTTAAGAAAACATGTTTGCTTCCCAAGCTGTGATTTTTTTAAATGTGCCAACAAGACTGAGATTTGCAGAGAAATGTTAATGTTGCTTTAAGAGCACATTTCACACTGCAGCCTGAAGTGACCCAATTCCGATTTTTTTTGGCTATTCCTATTGTTTTGCCGGGGTCGTTCACACTGTCAGTAAATGCGACCTGTATGCAGTGGTGGGAAGTAACGAAGTACAAGTACTTTGTTACTGTACTTAAGTACAATTTTCGTGTATCTGTACTTTACTTAAGTAGATTTAATAATGGATACTTTCTACTTTTACTCCACTACATTTTACAGTAAGTATCTGTACTTTCTACTTCACTACATTTTTACAAAACTGTCGCGTTACTCGTTACATCCAAGTCGCTCGCATTGCACTTTTTTCCGTTAAAATGTGAAGTTCAGGGTCTTAAGGTGGCGCCGTAAAATCCAAGCAATAACGTGACTTAGTGTCTGTTTTCACCCATCGCCTCCACCTTTACTCGCACGGAGCTCCAAGACATGCGCAGTGGTTTCCTCTGAGCTGGAGGCGATATCTGTCTAATCGTCAGTAATATAATAGCGCTGCATAAATTGATATGGCGACATGTAAAATCAGCAGCGCTTCGCTTTCACAGACGGTGGGGACTTCGTCCAACTTTTAGCATCACTTGGAAGGAAAGCTTAAAGAAAGGTAAGCTCCGTGGACGTGATGCTAGCAAAGCTAGCTGTACAGAGACACATGTTGCATCTGCGATGAAAAACAGTCACTGGTGCTGAATTATTGTGTGGTGGTGTTGACTGAGGTGACGCAAATATGGGACAACGCTGTGACCAAAGTCTGCATTGATATGACATTCAGGAACGATCCGATTCTTCTGGACGGATCTTTACTGATTAAATTCATTTCAGCTCTAAGTATTTAATATATAGTTTTCTTTTTTATGGGAATGTGGATCTTTCAGATCAATTTGAGAAGCAATTTTGATGGGTAAAAGTACATTTTTTTGTGTCACGTAGGGTGCTGGTCTTGGGTAGGTGGTCTTGACTACAACACTGCTACTGGCTCCTTGGTTGCCTGTCCTCCCCCACCTACCTTCTTTCCACCCCCTTTCTGTTGGATTTCTTTCAAAATAAAAGCCACTAGTGGCAAAAAAAGTGACGTTCATGTTATGTTAGGACAGGAGACGATGTTTCCATCCCTGAAATTATGATGCATAGAATCACATATCTAAGTCTAAACTATGTTAGATAGTAAACACAATAAAAACATGCTTTATCTGTGGCATCGATCATTAAAATGGCACATTTCTAATGTATTAAAATTAAATACGATCGGTTCACTTAATGATATTAGCGATTAGGTTCAGCAAATACTTTTACTTTTAATACTTAAGTATTGTTAAAAGCCAGTACTTTTTTACTTTTACTTAAGTACAAATGTTAATGTGGTAGTTTTACTTTTACTTGAGTACATTTTTGTCTGTGTATTTGTTCTTTTACTTAAGTAAATTTTTTGAGTACTTTCTCCACCACTGCCTGTATGTGTTCTCCAGTCTGAACGGGCAAACGACCTGAAGTGTCCCGCATGCGCGCTAGAGGGCGCCATAGCGTCAGCGTTCTCAGTGTTCTGCCAACCGCCATAAAAAGAAGAAGAAGAGCTCAGTGTTTGCGGAAGTAAACATGGAGGCTAACGGTGGAGCTTAGCTTACATATTTGAAGTTGTTGTCCAACCGGAGCAACATATTAACAACTTAATCCTCATATAATCCGTCATGGTTGTTGTTTTTCTTCCCACTTGCGCGTATCAGGAGCAGAATAGTGAGATTTGTTGAGAATCAGTGACGTTCAGTTTGGATGAATGAGACCTGGACGTTATGGTCGCATTTGAATCGGATACGTATCGGATATGGGTCACATTCTGAAAAGAATCCGACTTGTGCTGTTCAGACTGTCAGGAAAAATCGGATACAGGTCGCATTACGTCAAAAAAAATCGGAATTGGGTCACTTCAGGCTGCAGTGTGAACGCAGCCTCTGTCACCGTCTCTTTTTTATGAGGTCTGGTAATGGCTTCTTCTCAGGTTGTTGCCACAACAAAATGCTCAAGACCATCATTTGTTACCATGCCAACCTCCACTGCAACATTTGCAAAATAAAATAAATAAGAGAAGAAAATTCCTTAAAACTAAAACTGGGCAATACGAGAAAAAAATCCTGTCACAATATATATATATATATTATTCTGAGGGACAGATTAGATAGAGAATCTGTACAAAATGAACACCTACAAATGTAAATGTTTGACCAAGACTCTTATCAAAAGAGCGAAATATGGGCAACATCCTGGAAGAAAGTATAAACGTTTCACTTTATGAAATTAACGCCTGAACACCAAGAGCCAAACAGAAACAATTAGGCTGTTTGTTTCTGGCTGTGGAGGCGCTGAGCTGATCAGAACTGGCTGCAACAGAGTTGCTTTCGCTCGGTGCCGACTTGTTGCACCACGTTCAGCCGAATGAAAGCTGAATTAATTTGATTGTGCAAAAACATCCCGACCCCAGCTGATTTCTCAGGCTAATTCAGGTCAGACTCTGACAGCGATAAGTTGATGTTACTAGGATGTTATGTAACAGTAGTTATGAATAATGCAGAAGCACAGAGTTATGTGACCAAATCAAAGAAAAACAAGCTTTTATTCTTGTACCATCAAAGTGTTTACGACATTTTTTTCATATATAATTTTTGTTTTGTCAGATTCTTATTACGTCTTTCAGTTTAACTTGTTCAAATCTTTACATGACAAACTAAAGAATAAAAATATTAACTTAAAAACAAACCTTGCTCATAAATAAAAATATGTTCTCAGCCGTTAGAATAACATACATTGTATTTTTACTGTTTAAAACAGCAGAATTTTCATATTTCAGGAATGAAAATTCAGGAATATGTGTTTATTTTTCCTAATTTGTTAGTGATTTCCAGACTTTGCTACCTCTAAAACCACAAATTAATCTGTTTTTAGGAAATTAAGAAATATTATTTTATTACGACACATTAAAGAGAAAGGTAAAATAAAGTTTAGATAGAAATATGCTGATTTCCCTGACATTTTACTGGCACCAATTAACCCAACAATCATCTTTTTAGACATTCAAACTCCACTCTGAAGCAAATCGAGTTGTATTTTTGTCCAATCTAAAAAAAATTATTTATTTCCTCTTAATTAACCATATTACATTTTAATATCTGTGGTTTTATGATTTGTAATTATCAGTGTGCTGCTGCTGCTGCTGCTCTTTGAGTGTCCACTTTCAAATTTCTAAGTCAAAAATGCTAAAAATGTCAACTCAAATTATGCTGTTTTTGTTTCAAAACAGTGAAATCCTGTTTACATGCACGCTGTTAATAATGAGGACTTTTCTCTCTTAAACAAAAGAATAATGCTTCCTCTGATCTTCACATTAATAATTCATGACTGAAAATGCAATCATTCAACACATAACAGCAAATCAGAGTTTTTCTCTCTCAAATATTAGAGTTGGAAAGACCTGGTATTTATTTTTCACATCATCTGTTGCACTGTAAAACACCTGAAGGTGATTTAACTTGAAAATAAAACTCCACCTGCTGCCTTAAAAATGCAATTTAAGTCAACAAGAAAATTGTTTTGGTTGTAACTTAGAAATTAAAGTTTATGAAGTTGATTTAACAACATTGTTTTTTGAGTTCATTAATCTTGATTTGTGAGTCTTAATTCAATGCTGCAATTTAAACCAAATAATAATTTCACAGCATGTAACAAAAATCACACACAGGTCTCTCTATTATTTTCACTTACTTTATAATAATTTAAATTCTTGTTTCAAATTGCATGAACAAAATTTCTGTTCTGATAATGAATTTTATTAAACATCACAATGAATTCATTTAGTGTGAACAGGACATTAAAATGAACATTTTCCTTAATAAAACACAAGAGTCAGATCAAGTGCACAGAAACGTGCCGCTAAGCATTCTGGGAAATAGTTCCCACTCCCGTCTTTTTCTTCTTTCAGTTTTTTAAGTGCTAACCTAAAAACTCCAGTTTATTCAACATTTAGGCTCAAATTGTAAATCTCGCTAAATGTATTTGACTTAAAAATTAGAAGCTAGTAGACACAACTAAATGCGGCTCACATGTTTTACAGTGAAGCATATTATGTGTCTGATAAGACACATATGATTACATTGTGTAAAACTGTAAACAATGGCGCCTTTGACAGCGAGATTAACGATAGTTACTCCCAACAGGAAGCACCGTCCTCACTGCATGGGAGTTTAAAGCAACAGATCATACAAACATGCTGAACTCCTTTTCTATGTGGCCTTCAGGGTTGGATCAGGTTTGAATTGTCCTCTTTTGATTGTGTTTTATTGTCTTTTATCCATGTTGTTCAACTTTAACTCTCTCCTAGGTTTTCACTTGTAGCATAAACAAAATCAGTTCTCTTTACCTGCGAAAAAATAAATGAAAAAATGAAAAAATGCTTCCAAGATCCAGAACTGTTGAGGCATTCAGGAGGTTTAATGAGACGTGAAGATTTAATTACACCCTCAGCTGCAGCAGGAGAGCTTCATCGCCGTCTCACCTGCCCTCTGCTGCAGACTAATCCCTCACAGAGCGAACGCCGAGTCAGCACAGCCAAATGACAAGGTTCCACGTGTATTACTGTATTTCAGCTGATTCCACCTCAGAGAAACGCAAACATCAAGAGCTCCAATCTGCTAACATCACTATTATCCACTCTGTTCAGATCAGGGGTGTTCAAAGTGAGGCTCAGGGGCCTTTTGCAGCCCCTGGACTGATTGTGTGTGGCCCAAGACTTCAGCTAAAGAAAGATAGAAATGTCTGGTGTACGGGTATTTAAAATAGATGGATGCTTTTTATCTTTAATTAGGATAAAAACAAGCAAAATCTTCTTGCAATAGAAAAGTTTGGCTGCAACACAAAATAATCATCTTTTTTTTCTCTTGAACAACCGGTGACTTTCTCTAAACCAAACTTTACCGAATCTACTTTTTATTAATTTAATAAATTTGGACAAAATACAGCAAGCGTGTTTTTTTACCTAGAAAATTAGCTAAATTATTTTCAATAAGGCAAATCTCCAGAACCCGTTTTAAGTTTTGGATGTAGAATAATTTACACATCCTTTTCCAGCAACAAATTTGACTTGTTTAAGTATTGCGTGTTTAGTTTATTGTTGAGTGAGTAAGAAACATTTTTTTTCGCCCTCAAGTCCTTTTGACTCGATCGTTTTGGCTCATTGAGTCGTTGTGCAAACAAAATGTAAGATTTATTTCAAGAGATAATCAGAACATCCACAGGTACTCCCAGTTCATCAAATTAATCAGGAAGTGAAATGTTACTCAGATGTATAATTTTGGAGTTTTTAATCAACTATGCTGCTTCATAAAACAAACCAGTCCAGATTAAGACATAAATCAAATCTTTTGTGATGCAGAAAGATGCACATCAAGGTTATTTCCTTGTTGAAGCAAATGAATCGCAGCTTTCTAACTAAAAACAAACAGTTTTTATAGACATTTCTTCAGAAACATGAAGCAGCTTATCAGGTTTATGATGTTATTGTTAAAGTATAAACTCATGTGTCAAAACTTGAAACACATAAATTTAATTAACTGAAGCAGGTCCTGCTGTTTGCTCAAACGCCATTAATCTGGATTACTGTTGTCACTGAATCTATTTCATATAAATTTAAGGACAACAGATGGTATCGTAAGCAACACACTGGGACAAACTAAAGTCAACTGAAGCATTTTCACCAGTTTTTCCTCCTCTTTCCTTCTTGCCCTACTTTCATCCATCCTGCCCTCGTTTAACTCGTCTCCTTAAATCTGTCCAACTTCTTCCACTCCTCTTTTTCATTTTAATGTTACGACCTCATTCCTTTCACTGCGTCTGTGACAAACTTTCATCCCCCGCTGGGATGAAAGTTTGTCACAGGAAGCAACTTTGCACCGCGTTACTACGGAAACCGCCTCCCTAACTGTTGCCAAAGTGACCTCCAATCTCTCAACACGCGCACACAAACAGTGCAGTTCACGCAAACCGAAGCAAAACCAAACGCCGCCGTTACAAATAAAATGCAAAACCTGCTAAAACGGTCTTTATCTTAACACGCTCCCTGATCCCGCCCTTGCCCTGCCATCACACACCACATCAAAGCGGCTCACCGCCGAGCAGTAAAAGTGGTTTGAATTTATTCCCTTCAGTCAGACGTTTATTCGCTGCTTCCCTTTCCTAATGAGCGTCTTACAATAACCCTGTCACTTACTGCAGCAAATTACTGCTGCCTAAATGAGAGTCTGATGGAATGTGTGTGTGTGTGTGTGTGTGTGTGCGTGTGTGTGTGTGTGTGTGTGTGTGTGTGTGTGTGTGTGTGTGTGTGTGTGTGTGTGTGTGTGTGTGTGTGAGTGTTTCCATCTCACACTCTCTTCATCATTTAAGACCACCTGTATGTGATTTAATGTCCCACATGGACTTCCTCCCAAAGTACACTTCTACCATTTTACTGTGCAGTGAAAAGCAAAGGAGCGCAGAAGACGAGGGGAGATAAGAGAGCAGAGAGGAGGAGGAAAAAGACGGAGGGATGAGAGGGCGATAAAACATAGAAATCGACAAAGAAGGAGGAGTGAAGCATTAATGGACACAGAGGCAGGAGGAATTAAAAAAGCAGACGTTACCCTGTAAATATCTATCTGTTCAACTTTATTGTTTAATTGTATAAATTTACACTTGATCTAAAAAGCTTCGTAGCGGTTTATGATCATTTCTCCCAGCTCAAAGCTTCAGTCAACATAAAATCCAATGAGGTTACCCGTCTTGTTGCTTAGATCTGCAATTTTCAAAATGCAGGAAAAACCTGGAAACAGGATTTAGAACAGAAACCAATTCAAAGGTTGTTATCATTATTATTAGTAAACTGCACATGAAACCCCAGCTCAACTAGACCATCACTGAATCAATCATAGGCACTAAATTTACAGCAGCTTAAAATAATTAGAAATCCAAAGTATTTCAGGTATTTCACTTTAAAATAAGTGGCAACAAAAGGGAAGTTGGGGAAATGTAGCAAAAAAAGAAGACAACGGGCAGACACCGGGAAAAAACGTGACTAAGAATATCTGACCAAACCATTCATTAACCGTGTGTGTGTGTGTGTGTGTGTGTGTGTGTGTGCGTGTGCGTGTGTGTGTGTGTGTGTGTGTGTGTGTGTGTGTGTGCGTGTGCGTGTGTGTGTGTTCACATGGCACCAACTCCTCCATATAATACTGTAATTCTATGTTATTTCTGGGAGCACCTCAAAGCTCTTGCACTAATGACCACTTTTACTCAGACTCACTCGGTGTGCAGAAAGGCTCCACATGTGCCAGCTGGTGCGCGCCATGCCATCAGGATCGGCCTCTGAGTGTGCACATTTGTGCAAGCATGTGAATAATCGTGGGGCAGCCAAAGGTCACACGAGCCGACTCTGACTCACTTTTGTACACATGCCTTTAAATCTAGACTGATTTTTCTCTCCCCCATGACAAATCAATACGAGGGTTGAAAGTGTGGAGGGATTATCAGCCACTCTGCTGCACATCGCCTTCAGAAAACAGGTACATTATTCTAACTGCTTGAACTACTTACAATTATCCAAACAAAATGATTTACAACTCGCAGTCAGTGCAGATCAACGCTCTACAGTGTAGATGTCAGAGATGTTGCTTCCAGCAGAGCATGTCTGATCCTCGCTCTACATCCGGTTCAATCTGCTGCATTTTTCATTTCTAATGCAGGTACGTCTTCATTTCCTCGCCAGGTGTGACCGAAATAGGAAGAAATTATTCTCTTTACTCTGTCCTTTCCTCTGCAGCACATAAATTATTTTTTTCTTTTTTTTTTAATGAAAATTGACATTTTAAGAAAACCTTATTCCAGAGCCCTTGCTCACCATGTTAGCCGTATTTAGAGGAACTCGACATTTCTCATTGAGAGCCGATGATCTTAAATTTAAAACTGGCCACTGAAGGTTTTTGTTGTTTTTCTTGCCATTTTCTCTCATCATCACCTGCATTATTTACTTTATCATGCTGTGTTAAACAGTTGCAGTACGCTAACAACATGCTAGCTACTGTTAAGATAAATGCGGGTAACTATGGCAACCACTGACAGTTTAAAGGTCTGTTGGCGGCTTCTGCAGACCTATTGCGCGCGCAGCCGCTGTGTTTACAGAGTAATAAGGGCACAAGAAATCATGTTGGATGACCTGCTAATGCAAAGCTTATCTGGTTTAGATTAGCAGATTAGACGTAAGGCCTAATCCGGCAACATTGGAAGGTTGTGACCAGGAGCAGGGTGGATATGAATGTTTGCGTGAGAAGGAAACGGGGCAAACGGGGGCGACACCGTGTTGGATCCTCCATCAACGCTCTCTTTCTCTCTCTCTCCCTGTCGGTCAGAGGAACATTAGGTCGCCGCCTGAGGTCGGGCCTTTCCAGGTCAAGTCTTCAGACTCGGACGGTGAAGAAACTGAATGAGTGTGACACCGGCTCATTAGAGCTGCAGGGGAAACAGCCACGTGGTTTTTCTTTTGAAGCCTCAGGGGAGCTGGACGCGTGAATGAGGCAATCACAGCCATCGGAGGAAATACAAAACCCTGATACATGGGTTTAACGTCTGAGCACATCTTGGACCTACAGCTGGTCTCAGATGACCGCTTCATTACTACTGGCTCTAAAAGAGAACCAGCAATTACCTGATGAGACATAAACGCTTGGAGGAGTGCTTGAATGAAAACCGAATGAGTCTCAGGAGAGGTGGGAGATATGAACTTAAAAATGTATCGCAATACTTTATTGTATTTATTGGGACAGCTAATAATTATTTTTAAAAAGTATCTATAGCTTCTTTTCTGTCTTTTTTAACCAATTATGTGGCTGGGACTGCGTCTTACTGCAGTCACAAAGAGATTAAAAAATGTTATTCTTATCACTAATCTGAACATAGAGACGGCATAATCATATTTTTTCACTTTATTGGTATTTATTGAATGGCTGCACAGTGGTGCAGTTGGTAGAGCTGTTGCCTTGCAGCAAGAAGGTTCTGGGTTCGATTCCCGGCCTGGGGTCTTTCTGCATGGAGTTTGTATGTTCTCCCTGTGCATGGTGGGTTTTCTCCGGGTACTCCGGTTTCCTCCCACAGTCCAAAAACATGACTGTCAGGTTAAATGGCCTCTCCAAATTGCCCCTAGGTATGAGTGTGTGTGTGCATGGTTGTGTGTCCTGTGTGTCTCTGTGTTGCCCTACGACAGACTGGCGACCTGTCCAGGGTGACCCCCGCCTCTCGCCCGAAACATTAGCTGGAGATCGGCACCAGCAACCCTCCCGACCCCATTAAGGGACAAGGGTGCAAGAAAATGGATGGATGGTATTTATTGATGCTCTCGTGGAGAACATGGTAGAAATAATAGTTCCAACGTAGCCAGTTTTTGGAGTTTTCAAACAATTATTCTCTTCATTAAAATAAATTGTCCAGCAATCCATCTCTAAGTTTCTGTCTTGATGCCTAAAAACTTCATTTCAACACATTTCAGTGGCAAATCAACATGTTTACAGCAACCCAGAAAACCATAGAATAATTTAAATCAAGATACAATATTGAGAATATTTTAAAATTCAGATAATCTCGTAGTTTGATTATATACTCTAACTCCTTGTCACTTGATTCAGTTTAATGACCTAGGCTGCACCCAGTCCTAGTTTTCATGGTTCAGATGAAGGTTACAGTTTGGCATCCTAATTCCTTCACGCTGCTTCTATACAACCTTTATTACCGCCGCTGGTAAAGATCCTTACAAAAGCCATAAAATAGATCTGTGAGCTTTTAACCAGTAATCTAATACTTCCCATTTCCTTGGAGTAAAAAATGTGACCAGAAACAGCTGCCTACTTCAAGTAAACACCCATCAAAATGGAAATGACTAGAAAAAATATCTAGCTGACACAAGAGATGTGTTTTCATTTTTATTATTAAGAAAAAGGAAAGAAGAAAACATCTGTTTGGCTAAACGCATATTTACTTCCAAAGCAGTGACTGAAACGTTTTAATCAACTGTAACCGATTCCTGAGTGTCACATTAAAAAGTGAAAGGCGGCATATTAAAAACAAAAACAAAACAAAAACAGGATAAACTAACCTCTGCTCTGTGTTCCTATGAAGGAATAAACATGTGTTTGAATGTAACAGTAACAATATTAAAGATATGAAGTTTGTTAAAATGTGTTTATTTATTCTTTGGATTGATCTTGTTTAGTCAAGAAGTCGTTTCTCCAGACATGTTTTGGTGAATTTTAAGTTTTCTGCTGCTCTTGACGGTTGGTGGTTACCATAGTAACAGGTAGCTGGCAGCTCCTCCCCCTCTGTTCTGTTGCCGTTGGTTACTGTGGCATGTAAAAAAAACTGTTTTCTTTACAAGTATTTTTTTTTATTTTAACACATATTCCAGATAAATGTAATCACATGCAGCATTTCATGAGTAACTTTTGCAATATGTTGTATAAATTTTTAACACTTATTATTAATGCTGGGAATGTTAGCCATGTTCAATTTTACAACTGCTAACTGCTGCTAACTGTTGCTAAATGCTCCTTGGGAGCTGTTGCTTTGCAGTTTGTTTATGGTTATTTATTGTATTTTATTTAATATATACCGTCAGAAGCAGATGTTTAACCACCAACTTGATTTCCTCTTTTGTTAGAGTAAATTCAGTGAACCTGAGTGTTTCTGTTGTGAAGTCAACCTACTGGATCGGAGATGAACATAGGGGTAACATGCATAATGGAAGAAGTTAGTAAAGCATTAATCGTTCTTCTTTGCGTCGTCCTCATGAGAGATTACGAGACTGAAAGTGTTAGAAGAAAAAGTGTGTCACATTTCAGAAACTCCTACAGATACCCTTGTATATCAAGAGAATCTAAACCATCAATGTCTTCAAAATGTTATGAGCCAAGGAGCTGCTTCTTTCCATCCGGTTCCCCACCACTATCACATAAAGTCCTCTGTCATTCCCAACAGGACGAGATGTAATAAAGCAGAAACTTCATGAAATAACAATAAAAAACATGAAATAACATCTGAGCCAACACTTGGGAGGTTAAAATGATGAAAAGCATAAGGGCGTAAGGCTCTGCAGAGCAGCATTAGCTCTACATGGGGTTGGGATTTTCACAACCGTCTGTCTAAATATAGACCTACGTCTGGTTCTCACATGGAGTAACACATCAGTAAAAAACGTAACACACTGTTGGATTCTTCATTTCACTCTAATCATCCCTGTACCTGTGTAGTAACTTCCAAAGTTTCACAAAACACCAAAAGCAACCACATTCATCTCACTCACAGCAAAAAGCCCAGTGTTAATTTAACTCTGAAGAGTGCAGACTATATAAACACTGAAAAAGTGTCAATATCAACTCTTTGGGAGTTAACAACATAAATCCCAGTGTTGATTTAACTCCTACAGAGTTGATATTAACACTTTTTCAGTGTTTATATAGTCCACACTCCTCAGAGTTAAATTAACTCTGTGCTGACTCTGCCTATTAAATCCACTTCTTTAGCCTAAAAGTCAGTCTTCACTTCATTCCACTAACAGGTATCAACGATGATCCACAGCAGCTTATGCCAAGGTTGTCTGTCCTACGCTGTAAAGCTGTCACAGATACACTGGCGGGGACACGCAGTCGGATCTAACAGAGA
The DNA here is from genome assembly GCF_904066995.2 of Poecilia reticulata. Lineage (NCBI taxonomy): Eukaryota > Metazoa > Chordata > Actinopteri > Cyprinodontiformes > Poeciliidae > Poecilia > Poecilia reticulata. The sequence continues at coordinate 4,615,717 of NC_088833.1, read as the reverse complement.
TAATACTCTCCAGCTCTGATCCCATCAGGCGCCCGGCTGTAAGTGCATGTGAGGCCGCAGCCTCTTACTCAGGACACCTGCGGGCTAGAAAAGCACCAACAGCTATAGGTTAATACTGAAGGAATTTCATTTTTCACACAGAAAAGCTAAAAAAATAGGGATAAACTTTTAGCACAGTGACCACATTACGCTGATAGCTAGCTTTAGCTGCATTTCCATTGACCATTTCAAAAATAAATTAGCTTAGTGGAAAAACGCCAATTTTATTTAAAAAAACTCTCGTTTTTCAATATGAGGTTTTGCTGATAGGTTTTTTTCTGGCCCAGTTGAAATTGGTTTATTTTACAAAACTGCAATGGAGACACTTTGATGCAAACTGTACTCTCCATAGAACAGGGTGTGAAGCTCATTTTGTCAAAGTCATGAATGCTCTTAAAGGGCCAGAATGTATTGATAAAACTTGTTCACCTACTGTTAAAATATCAATGAATTCTTAAAATTAAGTAATATTATTGAACATCTATTCAGTCCCTCCAGGATTTTGTGATTTTTTTGCAATAAAGATCAAAGTGATACTAATTTGGAAATGTTTTGGGATATTGTGTTTTTTGACATTAGCAGAATATTGACAACGTTTTGCAAATGTTTCTTTCCCCATTTCTCATTATATTCATACTGATCTTTCAGATGCTTGCAATAGTCAGACTAACTTCTGCTCTGTGGGTTTTCCCTCTTACTGTTTAGCCTGCAGTGGCATTTAGCATTTAAAGGGTTTATGAGTTTACAAAACTTCAGTCAAAAGAAATTCCCTCAGCCCAGCAGACGCAGATCATAACAGCACTTTTGTCTGCTCTGTTGAATCACCCTGAAACACAGTGACATAAAGCCTCCCTCACACCTGGTTTAGCATGCCACCCGAAAATAAACTCTGACCTTTAACTGTGACATTTTAGATGAAGCAGATGAGCAATCAGAGTGTGCTGGGATTTTTAGAGATGGGAACTCGAAGCTAAAACAACATCTTTCAGGTAAAAGACAGCACGAGCTGCACTGCGTTAAATAAATTAAACTTGATCAGACAATGTATTAGTGGCTTCTTGTTTCATCCAGACATCATTTTGTTCTTTGTTCTTCTCCATGTTTGCTGGAAAACATTGAAATCTGAAGTCTTGGCTTTAGCTGTAAAGCAGTACGGAGCTGCTGAGTGAAATGGAAAGCAGCAGCGTAGCTCAACGTCACACGTGTTTGAACGTAGCCCACCAGGAAACCACACTCCTGTCCAACACACCACCCACGACGCATGACAGGTGAAACCCAGAGCAGGGAGCCGGTGCTCTCTGCTCTTTACGTTCTCCTTTAGACCCACATTCATTCAAAATGAATCAGCATGCAGAGTTAGCAACTAATGTAATGTTTTCTGCTTGTTTAGCTTTTGTTTACATATAAAAAAAATTTTTTCATTCACAAAAAAGCAACAAAGCATTTCGATTACTGATAAAAGCGCTGATAGCTAATTAATCCACTAATAGTGCTGAATAAAGCTGGTAGTTCAGGTAACTATCCAGGTTAGTTCAAGCATAAAAGGGATCTAAATTCAGCGACTCGTTGCTCTGTGTAGCTTTACATGATAATCTGGCTGTGCTGGATGTGAAGAAGAGCCCTCGTCTTCATCCATTTACTTCCACAAATGTATCAATCTTTACTGCGTAGCTGGATCTTTGATAAAAGACAGAGTGGCCTTTTTCTGTTTAGTCAAAACGCCGCTACACATCCATCTGGAAAATAACCATCACTTGATTTTCTACCCACTGAATGAGAAACAAACATGTTTTAACCAAACGTCACCACAGACACACACCTGCAGTTTTTGTTAAAGATCCATGAGTTTTTTATTTAAATAAACTGATTTGGAAACATTTTTCTTTTGCCTAATTTTGTAATTTTTTGTTATTTATGAATTTTTATCGTTTTGGTTCTTAAAATACCAACATTTCTACTTAAACTTGATATTTTGGTCCACCTGATTACGTAATTTTTAAAGATGAAATGATTGATAATTTGATCAGTTACTCAGCACTTGAGTAAACTTTTGACCAAATACTTGAGTCATTTCTTGGATGACTACTTTTTACTTTTACTTGAGTAAAAATATGTTGATGTAGTTTTACTCTGACTTGCGTAAAAATGTTGGATATTCTGCCCAAATCTGGATATTCATTCTCTTACACCCTTGACCCCTGGTGGGGTCGGCGGGAGGGTTGCTGGTGCCTCTCCAGCTAACTTTCCGGGCGAGAGGCGGGGTCACGGGGTCACCCTGGACAGGTCGCCAGTCTGTCGCAGGGCAACACAGAGACAAACACCCATGCACACACACACTCACAACTAGGGACAATCTGGACAGACCAATTAACCTGACAGTCATGTTTTTGGACTGTGGGAGGAAACCGGAGTACCAGGAGAAAACCCACCATGCACAGGGAGAACATGCAAACTCTATGCAGAAAGACCGGGGCTGGGAATCAAACCCAGAACCTTCTTGCTGCAAGGCAACAGCTCTACCAACTGCTCCACTGTGCAGCCCCATCTGGATATTGAGTTTGACATTTTGGTATTAGAACAACTTGTGTTGGTTCTGTCCGGATTTGTCCATTTCGTGAGGCTCAACAATGATGAGACACTTTCATGTTAACTGATCGGCTAAACCTAATCCAAATTATGAAGCTTTCATTTCACTTCACGTCATGTAGACGTGATGCAGAGACTCATAAATCATCACCGCTTTCACACACTCACACTCTGCCTTTACCCTCCACAGCGCATCTAAAATGCATCGACTCAGAAAGCAGCCGGCTAACCGCAGAGTCCACCACATCAGACAAACAACTCATCTCCTCATTTGGAAAACAGATGGACTCTCAGAAAAGAAGGCTGGGAGGAAGAGGAGTAAAAATAGAGTCCGATACGGAGGATGAAGCAAACGCTGAGAGGAGAGGTGTGAACTGGAGCGAGGGGAGAAGGAGAAGAGGGAAGAGAAAGGCAGAGGTTATTGAGTAGCGATGTTGGCTTGTACCAAATCGATTTTAGGGGTAAAGATTGATGTTAAGGCATCGAACGGCTTGTGCTTTACTTTCTCTGCTTTTACCTACAGTTACTACAACACATGCTTATTGTGAAGACGCAGGAGAGGTTGATGGATCCGGCTTCGCATCTTTCCATTCACCAGACAAACACGGGCATTTTTCAGAGGTTTTACTCACAGACATTATGCGTATTAAGCATCTACAACGAGAAAGCGAATCCATAAAGTCGTCCAATATGAAAACATTCAGCTTCTTGTCAGTTTGATAAATGGACTGAACCTATTTAGCTCTTTTCCAATCTTTTTGCCCACTCAAAGCGCTTTACACTGGAGTCACATTCACCCATTCGCACTCACAAACGTATACACCGATACGCAGATCAGTAGGCAATTTGGAGTTAGGTGCCTTGCCCAGGGGCACATCGACACGTGGCAGGAGGAAGCTGGAATCGAACAAGACGACTATACTCTGCCCACAGAGCCACGGTCGCCCACTCAGAGCTGCAATTATGTTCATAGTCTTTATTTCTACCACAGAAAAGGAAAATAATGAGAGTTAGAGGATCAAATGTGGGACCAAAATCACCAATGTGACAATATTAGTCCCACAGTGTGAGTAGAAAACTTACACACTGATATGTTCTGCTTACTGTACTTATCACTTCAATATATTACCAGTTTAAATTGCTATTTTTGAAGTACTTTAACTGTAGTATGACAAAGGGTTAGTTAGCAAATTAAAAAGAAAATATTTTGCGCCACACAGCGGCATGTACAGTGATTAAAAGGTCATAATTGTCAGATAATTTTCTCTATTGGCTTCATTTGTTTACCTGCCCAATTCTAAATAATTTTTAGGTTTTTAATTGTGTTTTCTCTGATTTACAGTCAAATGTTTTACAGTTATAACAAAACCCGATTCAGACCCATTCCCTTCCTCTCCATGACTCACCAGTCTGATCAATAAGCGTTTGTTCATTTGACCAGGACTTTTTCCAACTCAGAGGTGAAGATACAACTTACCAATTATTTAACATATTTTCATTTTTTAACTTCCCAGTTAAGGATTCCTACCTAATTTCTTTATTATTATTTCTTAGCAAAGCAACTTGAACGTATAAGAAGCCGTAGCAGAGCTGAAACATCCAGTAAATTAGAAATTAAATTATGTAAACAAAAACAAATCCATGGATTTCTCAAGATGCGAGACAGAAAATTACACAAATAAGTTAATATTTTTGACTGATCAACTCATAAAACCTGTACTATCACAATACTTTACAACTGCTTTAGCTAATGAAACAAACAGAAAAGACACATAAAAGTCATAAATTACATTTGTAGTCATAATAGGATATTAAAAATAAAACCAAATTGCACACGGCACCAAGAGTGGAAATTATCACAACAACAAATCAGGAAATTACAACTGATATAAAGACTTTTAAAAAAATCTAACCTTTAAATTATGTTTTCTCTTTTTCTAAATAATTAGAAGCATTCTTGATATTTAGCTGCAGAAGAAAGAAATCTGAGGATTTCAGGTTCCTGGTTTGAATTGAGACCAGGAGGAGTTTCTGCATGAAGTTTTCATGTTTTTACTGCACATTAGTGGGTTTTCTGGAGATTTTCCACAGTCCAAATCATCACGTCAGGTTAATTTATCTGTCTTATGCAGTGCAGAAACATTTTCTGTGTCTAGTTTCTTACTACACGTGAAATAAGAGGAAAAAAACTTGGTGTATGAGTTAATGTTGATACAAACTCTTAGTTCTACTGATTATTTCACTTATAACAAAACATTTTTCCGATAAGTGAAATAATCTACCAGTGGAACTAGCACTCTTTCTTCAATATTAAGACATTATTGACTTAAAATAATCTTCTATTTCTTACTAAAAACTTACTTGTAAGTATGTTTTACTTTATTTTACGTGTACCAAGATATTTGCTCTAGAAATTAGACAGTTGGTATTACTTTGTGTTTTTGCAGTGTGAGTGAGGGTGTGTGTGTTTGGGTCTGTGATGGACCGGCGACACCTGGACACACCTGCCTCTCGTCTAACAACAAGAGCAGAGCGACACCTGTACTCACACCAGCCTCTGAGGGCTAAGCAGCTATAGCAAATAGAAATATGGATCCTGATGCATTTCGAGGAGAAAAAGCATCTCATCCAGATCAGAGGAGCCAGCGTCTGTATCAAACTCCTCAGCAGCTCTCGTCCCGTGTAGGTAGAAAGGAAAAACCTAAGCTTGGTCCCTTTCTCTCGCCTTCCTCCTCCTCCCACACTCTGTGCCTCCCCCACTTTAGCTGCTGCATCAGACATCATGAAAGATTCACAGCTGTGCTTTTAACGCCCAGCCACGATCCGCTTCCCCTCAGACACACAAACCTACACTCACAGATCTGAGCCTGTCTGGAGAAAAATAAAAAAATAAAGATGTGCCACAAGGAATCTGACAGACATCAGAGGGAGAGGTGGAGAGCTAAAGTTACAGACCCGATACACCAGCGTGTGCAGGTTCTGCTCAGCAGTGTGTGCTGTGAGCGCCTGGATAAGCATGTGATGCGTGACAGATGATGGACAGATTCAGTTTCCTCCCATGCATAAAGGCTCATGCATACCGGATTTTAACACGAACCTTTAAAAGGAAAACTCTAAATCACTCCATCTCCTCCAAATATTCCAGTTATTTGGTGTCGTAGCTCAGACTGTCTGCATCTTCAACTAAATATTTAATCATTGGTGCAGAGCATCCCACAAAAATCGTGTACACGCAAATGGATGGCGGCGATCTACCTAAAGGACATATATAATCATATTTTAAGGCTAGAAACATAAATAAACCAATCTTTTACGCTGGTGAAGGTATGAGTCGTAAAACAGAACTTTACTGCATGGCTTACAACTTTCTCTTTGTGCCCATTTTCTGTCATTAAGGCCTCGAGTACTGAGAGAAACCTTAATAAGAAGAAAAGTGTGAGAATCTGTTGGCATAAGAGTAAAAATGCTGGTCAGAACGGGAGCAGAAGTAGCTATTTGTGTTGCATGATGTTAGGAATACAATAATGTGCTAATATAATGGAAAATGTTGTGATAATAATATGATTTATAATATAAATAAATACTTAGAGTGGTAATTGTCTGTTTCAGGGTTCATGCAGTTCATAGACAGGAGATGCTACGAATAAAATTCATTGTTTGTTGTAGTGAATATATGGATTCTTATTCCATTTAAATGTATAAGTTTTTACATTAAAAATGTTTTGTAATTATCATTATTATTATTTTTCTCTTCTTTTGGGAGAAGCCTGTTAATTTGTCTGTATTGAACTGTAACTGTAATATTTATATTTTATAACTAACTCTGGCATATTATGTGCATTGTCCCTTTAAAAATAAACAAACAAAAAAAGAGGAAATTAAATTTCCAAGATTATATTGAAATACTTTCTTCTTGCTAATATTTGTTGTTTTTTGATATTCTATGTAGCAATGGTTGCAGTTTTATTGTTCTGAATCTCAGTTTTCGTCATTCTCACTGTGAATTGATGCATTTTTATACATCTTTGTAGAGTTTGATAACCTGCTACGTGATTCTTGCATCATGATTCTTTTATCCACATTTTTTAGTCTCTACATTTCACTCACGACTGTGAGCTACAAGCCAGAACACAGTTAAAAAGAAAACGTTGTAACAATATGTACTTAACCAGAGTAGTCATTAGACATGGAGCTGCAACATAAGCTAAAGTCTCAAAACCACAAATAGTTTGCAGCTCATCGTCGCCATGATTTTAAAGTTCGCTAACTGGAGGCGAGAGGAGGTGAAGAACTGAAAATTAAGACAATTACGGTGTGGAAAATGAGCGTATCGACCGCCAGGCATCAATCATGTCAAGGGGCAGCATCTCTGCCGATAGTCTGAGTGAAACGGATCACAGTTATTCCCATCGAGTCACTCAGAAACGCAGAAAAAACACGGCATTCCGAGCAATTATTCACGTTTAGTTTATTTTTTATTTGTGTAAATATATGTGGCAGAGTGAAAATGACACTAATGGTTCTCCATGAATCTGTATCTGCCATTAAAAATCTCCTGGCCAAAATGTGTCAGAATAACGTAGATTATCCTGAGCTGAGTTATGCTGCTAGCTTGGCCTGCTGGAGGACAAAACGACCACTTTTTTTATCTTTCTGCTACTTTCTTTCTCCAATTTGCATTATTGGCTCCGACTTCAACGACTAACTTTATGTTTTATAGAAGCTACATCTGGTCTGGAGCTTGGATAGCTGAGACACTTTCCTGCATGAGTCCTCAGCTGAAATAATCCTACGAACAACTAAACGTACTTCCTCTCCTGAGATTAACCTTTTGCTTTTTATTGACATAAAAATACTCCTACTTCAGCTCTTATGTTTCTTTTTTGTGTATGTGCTCCGTCGTTCATGGCAAATGGCCTGGTTCTGGTTCTGCTGGAGGTTTCTTCCTGTTAGAGACGAGTTTTTTCTCTCCACTGTCGCTACGTACTTGCTCAGTACGAAAGATCGAAATAAAGTCAGTGCGAGAGATCATCTTCTGTCACTGCATGCTGCATGAAAACGTTTTAACCTAACTTCAATAATGAACTGGAATTCATGACAATTAGGTTCAGTTTGGATGCATTGAGTCAAATTGACTTGTTTGAAAAGTACCTTGAGGTGACTTTTGTTGTGAATTGGTGATAAATAAATAAACTGAATCGATTTGTGCTAGAAGCTCAGATCCATGTGTGTTCGCTCTTAAAGGTGCAACAGTCCAATCAGAGGAAAACGAACAGCGGTTCTGGATTGGCTGTTTTCAAAAACGCTGGCCAATACATGTCAAGTAGCATTTAGACATTTTAGCTTCTTTGAAATATTTTAGATGTGCTCTACGACAAAAATCCACAAGGAGGTAAATCAATGTAACAGTCAATGTGTAAATAAACACCAAAGATAGCATAATTAATGTTTTACTTTGTCGTGCACAGATCCAGGGTCTGAAAATCTCAATCTTAGCTACAAACTGGTGTTTGTAACCAAGATTTGTGTTTGTACTGTATCCTCATCTGGTAACGATGAGGATACAAACTAAAACCTGTACTGCGGAGCAGGCAAAGCCGTCTGATCCAGACATGAAATACTGAAGCATCAAATCAATAAGAGCTCCACAAACACACACATTCACATGTGTCACAGCCGATCCACTTCCAATCTGAAGACAGCAGGTAATGTAGCATGGCTCTGTTTCGAGGTGACACTTGATCACATGGGTGTGTGCAGCTCCACACTCAGACAAAGCATGTGTAAGTGAATCTAAATGTCTTCCTTGGAGAAGGTGTTGGCTTTCACTGTCTTTTGAACACACACACACACACACACACACACACACACCTAAGCTATAGGAAGAGCTGGTCTTTGACTACTGGCCAGGCAAAAGGTACAATGTGAGAGTTAGAACTGCTTGCAGGCACAAAGGCAGACAAGCAGACAACAGAACAGACAGAATCTGTTCTCATCTTCTGCTAACCCGACAGGACAAAAGATACGAGCTTACGAAGGGATAAAGCTTCTTCAAAAAGTCTGGAATGCAGAGCTTCTGCTTTTCAAGTCGCACACATTTTTATTTGATCCCATGTTGAATTTAGAGTTTTAAATATCTGATTTTTCAGCTCCTTTTAGAGCCTCGATTAAAAACTGAAAATGGGGAACTTTGAATTTATACCATGTTGATAAATGCTGCATTCTGATCCAGATACAAAAAAACAACAAAACTGGAACTGAACAACTCTACAAGCGTTAACTTGGAATGTTTTGGTTATTTCTAGGTTGGAATGAAATATCTAAAAAGTATAAAAACTCAAATCTAGACATTACTTCCAGAATCTAACACCCAAATATTTAATATTTACAAGTATATTTAATAATATAAATACAAATATATTTAATATTTGTGAGTGATATATTTTCTTAATATATATAGATATATAAATCAATAAAGAATAAAGATGTTATTAGCGGCGTTTTCATCAAAAATGTGCCCAAATCTTTGTCAATATTCTGCTAATGTGGAAAATACACAATTTCGCAATTGCTGTGTTTCCATAAAATAAAAAAACGCAATTAAAATCACACGTGAATAAGTTAGTTCACGCAATAAGTCATTAAAAACAAGCAGCGCCGTTATCCTCCAACTCCTTCTTGATGGTTTGCACCAGTGGTAACATCTGGTTGTTGGTCATGTGACTGGCGTGATGCGAAAAAAAAGTTTCCTAATCCGAAAAAACCACTTCAAATTGGTGCGTCTCCATTAAGCGAAATTATTTTCTAAATGTCAGATTGCGCAGTTGCATGGTCGGTAGAAACGCAGCTGTAAAGAGAACAGACTGTCTGCAGCTTGCAGCAGCCTGCGTTTCATACAGACGAATCAGAACAAATTCAAACTCTGTCTCTATTTAAGTCTTAAAATTTGCCTGTAAAGCCTGAAGCTGTGTTGCATCATTAAATAAATCCACAGAGAGACATATAAACTCTGAGGGCTGGGCCACTGCTGAGACTGTTTTCTTAGTGTGTAACCAAATCTTGAGTCAGCTAACCGACTGACTAACAATACTTAACAACCGTGCATCAGCAAATGTTCTGCAAAAACAAACAAAGAAAAAAAAACAGAAGTCAACATTTCCCATAATTATTGTGCCGTTAACAACAAGCAGCTTCTTAAAAGACACCTGCTGGGTTTTGTTCCAAGTCGTCTAAGTTTGTTCATCCATGCTGCCGGCAGCAGGAAGCAACTTTCCAATCGATGCAGCAGAACAGGCTCTAATTAAACGTTGATTTTTTTTAAGGTCTGACTTCTGAATCCAAAAGAATACAACACAGATATTCACATGTAAACCTTGTTTACATTCAACAACTGAATCTAACCACAGTCCATGAAAGTGGCATGAAACTACGGAAGAGGATTAGGGCCACTGAAAAACAGGATTTTAACTTTTTCTAAGAATTATGACTTTTTTCTCAAATTTCTCTGTTTTTTCTCAGAATTCTCACTTTTTTCTTGGAATTCTCACTTTTTTCATAATTCTGACTTTTTCTCAGAATTCTCACTTTTTTCTCAGAATTCGGACTTTTTACTCAGAATTTGGACTTTTTTCTCAGAATTCTGATTTTTTTTCTCAGAATTTGGACTTTTTTCTCAGAATTCTGACTTTTTCTCAGAATTCTGACTTTTTCTCAGAATTCGAACTTCTTTCTCATAATTCTGACTTTTTTCATAATTCTGACTTTTTCACAGAATTCTCACTTTTTTCTCAGAATTCAGACTTTTTACTCAGAATTTGGACTTTTTTCTCAGAATTCTGACTTTTTCTCAGAATTCTGACTTTTTTCTCAGAATTTGGACTTTTTTCTCAGAATTCTGACTTTTTCTCAGAATTCTGACTTTTTTCTCAGAATTCGAACTTCTTTCTCATAATTCTGACTTTTTTCATAATTCTGACTTTTTTCTCAGAATTCTGACTTTTTTCATCATTCGGACTTTTTTTTCAGACTTCTGACTTTTTTCTTAGAATTCTATCATCTCAAAATTCTGTCTGTTTTCATCAAAATTCTAAGCTTAAGGTCAGAGTTATCTTATTTTTTCAGTGGCCCTGATCCTCTTCTGTTTAAAAAAGTCCAGAACCACAAAATCCAGGTAAAAAAACAAGAAAACCAAAACATTACAAAAACTAAAGTTCAGGGGTGAAAAATAATCTTAAATCTAAGGAATTAACTGAATACAGAAAGCAAAAGACAAAACCAAAGTCCCAACGTTGATGACAGAACTAAACTCTGGAGCAAGCAGTTTTGACACAATTCAAAATGAAGAGATTAAAAGATTATAGATGCATGAAAACCATCTGGATGTGACTGATTTAAACCAAAAAATTATGTTTAGACACTATTTCATAATATCTTAATATATCTTCACTAGAATTCTCCAGATTTTTATTTCACCGTGGTTTGGTAGGTGAGGCTCTCCCTTCCCTTTGAATGCCTGAAGTCATTTTCATTTAGCATTAAGTTGCAAATGATCAGCTAAGATGAAAGAGTCCCTTTGTTCCCATCTTGATGTGGACTTAAACGAATTCTGAGAAGTTTTGCTTCAGTAACTACGATAAAGGATCAAGAGAGCGAAACCGTGTGTTTTTCAGCTGTCAATAAAAGATGAGTCTTTAATGGAAAGGGAGGGAGAGAATCGTGCTGCGTCTGCCATGAGGCCAAAACTGAGACCTTCACTGACTCACACGCTCCGTCTCCGTTAACCCGCCTGTCTGCCTCTGTTGTTTCCTCCCTCCTTCCTTTTCTCTCCCTCCGCCTCCGAGGGCTCGCTGTTATCTCCTGCGAGCGCCGCTGTCTGTCTTCCTCACACATCCAGTATTAATAACTCGCGCGGAGGTACAAGCGCCTTTCCATGGACACAACCTGGGGTGACCTTCAGATTGTACACAGCTTTCACGGCTGCTTCCTGTTAATTACCTGAGAATCACAGCAAGGAGACGCACCGAGCGACATAAAAGGACCTGAAAGAGGAAAAACAATCAGGTTTCACGGTAGATTAATCTGTGTTTGTGGACAGCAGCGACCACAGGGAAATAAAATAAATAAGACTTAGAAATGTGATGGGAGATTGATGGGATGTGAGGCGGACTGATTACTTGACTGCCTGGTAAATTGACTGATTGATTACATGCATTATTGCCTGTCTGACTGCAGAGTTGACTGACAGGGCAGGGAAGGAGGGAGGATCTCAAAGCCATCTCTTCCCTTGTTAAAATCAACCGCAGCTTAGGCTGCAGTTGATTTATGGGCCTGCAGGGTTTTGAGCCTCAGGCAAGTATAAATTATTTCTATGTTCATAAACAGAATACGTGTAAAATCGCAAAACACACAGCTTAAGTGCAACATTCAATTGGCTATAACGTTTTAAAGACCCTGCATTTAAAATTGTGCCTCCCACTAATGTGAGTGGATAGTTGGATGGACTCCACCCGCTGATTACCCCCACCCTCCACACCACACACACACACACACACACACACACACAAATACACAGCAAAGACGAGAAAACTGCATTCAAAACCTGCATCACAATATTCAGTTATATTGCATCCTCTCTTCATAGGTGATGCCCTGCAGCTCTTACTTTATGCAAATCATATGCAAGGAAAATTCAACATCCATTCAGTCCCACCTGCAGCCCCCAATGAAAGAATCCCAGAGGATACACCACTGTAGCTATCCAACAGGAAAACAAGCGAGTTTCTTTTTTTAAATATAAAAGCCATGAATGAATATCTGAAGCTATAGAGCAACTCTGCTCCCAGCAGACAATGAAAGTGCCCCGGTGGGGCATATAGACTGGGAAACACCTCATGTGATTCTCGGTACAGAAAATTAAAGCCAACAACACAATGAGACACATGAACTGCACTGCTGCCAGGTAGAACAACGAAACAGGGGTGAGTAACCCAAAACTTGGCTTTAGGTGCTGTATCATTATTCACCAACAAAACACGTCATGGTCAATGAAACTAATCCTCCAATATGCATCATTTTGCAGCAAGCAATTTATTTCCACAAACTGTTGCGACTATGGCATCAATATTCTAATTAAAAAAATAAGCAGAATAATTAACGTGTTTGTTTTCTAAGCACTCAAATGATTAAAAATCCATTACATCCAGAAAACTCACCTGAAATCTCAGTGAGCGGGACTCCCTCCAGCGTGAACCCCTTCCCGGTGTAGAACTGCCGCAGGTCCCCGCAGCTCCTGTCCGCCCCAGACACGGAGCCCGGGGCCGCGCATAAACCCACCACGGCGCACAGGAGCACACACAGGCGCATCTTCTCACCTCCTGATGTCCGTCTTCTCTTACAAACCCGCGGAAAGGAGCGTTCAGATGGATCTGAAAGACTTTTCAGAGTGTGTCCCGTTCACACCGCACAAAGCGCCGGGTGAAGTGAAACTCTGACGGCGGCCGGTCCGGGCTGCTTCTGCGGGCTGCGGGTGTCAGGTACACCCCGCTGCTGCTCCTCCTCCTCCTCCTCCACCTCCTCCACCTTCCTCCTCCACTCCTGCGCTGCTGACCGGGAGCTGCAGAGATGTGCGAGACAAAAGGCAGAGGAGGAACAGAGGAAGGGAGAGAGCGCAGGTGTCGCTCAGTTAAACGCTGCGGCTGCAGATCGGCGCAGACTCTACCGCTTCATGGCTGCGGGCTGGAGGGCGGCAGGATGGGGGGGAAAGGTCTTCATTTACAGCCAGGTTTCTGGAAACAGCAGCTCTGGCCAGTGACTCTCCTCTCTTCAGGCTTTGGGACAATGAAATGTGTTCAGAGTGCTGATGCTGTCTCCCTCTCTTTGTGTGTTTGAGGGGCCAAACAGCGCCACCTCCAGATCGGGAAAGTAGTAATTACAAGCGGATTAGTGAGGTTTTTTTTCCCCACTAATAATAATAATCATCCACGTAATACAAGCAATTATTGCTATAAATCTTAACTGTACTATTAGAAGAGAAATCTGTTCTTTGCGGTTACAGTTCTGGCTCTTTGCCTTTTATAACATTAAATAATAATAAAAAGCCAACTAATGTTTCTTTTTTTATCAATGTTTTGCGGTTTTTTCTGCGATATTTCCAATAAATTCCCAAAAGAATGACGCTAAAGGGACTAAAGTAAGAAAAAGCTTCAGATGCGTTTTCCGAAAAAATAAAGTAATTCATTAATAAACAGCAACGAACAACAAGCAGGCGCCTTAAATATCAACAAATGGTTCAGCTCTGGTCTATTTTAATGTGAAGTTGGCTGTTCTTTGTCTATTAATCATTTCTGAGAACGATTTGAGTCAACAGAATACAGAGAAGATATTGATTATCAGCTGCCTATCAGCTTTGATCCCAGGTTTCCATGGTGATGTTAATTGGAGCATTGAATCCTAGTCACACTGGAAATCAGAACTGCTTCTGCCTCTTTACAGAATCTCAGGAATCACAAGACGCAGTGAGTGTGATGTTTGTCTTTCTGTGGTGCAAAAGGAGCCTTTGATTTGTAATAAAAAAAGGTTTTTTTCTGTTTAATTTGAAGTTTTCTGCTCATCGCTGCTTGCTGAAATATTTACTTACAGTTTTCTTCTAGGGTTTTTGTTTTCTCACAAAGACAAAATACACATAAACTGTTGTTTTCAAATGTCAAAATTATTAAAATAAGAAAAAAAAAATCTAATCCAACCTGTGGAAAAGTTTCCCTACTAAGCATAATAACTGGTTATGTCACCTTTTCCAAAAACACGTTTTCAACCATTTGTAATAGAATATAAACTAGTACTTTTCCATCAATATTAAATAATTATTGACTTAAATCAAACTCCTGTTTAAAGGTTACCTATAAGTTATTTTTTGTCTTATTTTGTAAGATATTTGCACTAAAAACTAAACCAAAAATACTTGTGTAACTTAGAGACATGCATGAATACAATAACAGGCAATTTGAGGTCATGTCTGCTGCAACATCCATTCATCCATCCATCCATCCATCCATCCATCCATCCATCCATCCATCCATCCATCCATCCATCCATCCATCCATTTTCTTACACCCTTGTCCCTCAGTGGGGTCAGGAGGGTTGCTGGTGCCTCTCCAGGTAACGTTCCCGGTGAGAGGTGGGGTCACCTGGACAGGTCGCCAGTCTGTTACAGGGCAACACAGAGACACTCAGGACAAACAAACAGGAAATTTGGAGAGGCCAGTTAACCTGACAGTCATGTTTTTGGACTGTGGGAGGAAACCGGAGTACCCGGAGAAAACCCACCATGCACAGGGAGAACATGCAAACTCCATGCAGAAAGGCCGGGGCCGGGAATCAAACCCAGAACCTTCTTGCTGCAAGGCAACAGCTCTTTGCCGCAACATTATAAGCTGAATCTCAGAGTCCCATCACTGGACTTTGACTAGGTCACTCCTGAACCTGGAGCGCTGCAGAATATCGTTCAGCTGCTCAGCAGGAGGGTTTGCCGCTGCTTCACGTTTTCTCCATTTGCAGATGACGTCTCTCACTGCGGTTCACTGTAGTCAAAGTCTCAATAAAGGTTCTGCAACTCTTTCCAGACAGATGTCAGTAAATCTGTTTATCCTCTGCTCTCCAGTTTGTTTAAGTTTGGGAATAACGTGTTCCCTTTTAAGATCTTTTAGCCCACTTAACCGTATCAGACGGGTTCTGTGTAATTGGCTGCTTGATTCTTCAGGTTGGAGTAATTATGGGTGTGGCTGTGAAATTCAACTCATCTATTTTTCATCACAAATAATTTATGGTGTAACAAGGGAGGCATTTACTTTTTCTCCTGGGCTTAGGCTGCTTTATGTCTCTTTTTCTACATTCTGAAATGAAATCATCAATGGAAAACCTCTGCTTTGTTTTTATTCAGCTTATCTTGGTCTGAAACTTTAAGTGTGATTAGAAAGAAAATTGGAACAAAACAAAAGCGCAAAATCTTACCACGTATTTTTAGTTTAGTCTCTAGTGCAAATAATTTACTTGAAATAAGACAAAACTAACTTAAAAGTACATTTTCAGCTTGTTTTAAGTCAACTGGCCGTTAATATTGATGAAAAGGTTTTAGCTTTATTGGCAGATTATTTCACTTGTAACATTTTCTCAATTTCACAAGTGAAATAATCTGGAATTATTCACTCAAAACAAGCTCCTATATCTTGATGAAGCTACTTGTACATTAGTTTTGTCTTATTTCAAACATACTAAGACATTTGCACTAAAAACTAGAGCAGAAATACTTGGTAATATTTTGTGTTTTTGCAGTGCAGAAATTGCTAAGGGGGGAAAACACTTGTTGAAAGATAGTTTGATTTAAGATGTAAGTTGCTATAAATCTCAGCTCATTTGGCAGGAAGTCTGAAAGCTGAAAGGATTTAACCTAATCAATTCTGACAACGCTCTGTTTAATTGACCTCCAGCCATCAAACTTCAGAGGAAATGCACTTACTTAAAAGTTGATGCTGAGGTCAGGATTAAATATTTGTAACAAGAAAAGAAGGGGAAAAAACTGCACAAGTGAATGCATGAAATACTGTGTGCAGAAAGAATCACAAAGAGCCACTTATCCATCTGCAAACACTCCTCGCTGCTTCAGTGTGCAGTTCTGCCAAGAGGCTGGTGACAAGTAAAGATTTGTTGCCGTTCTCTGGCTGGAAGATATGAGCGATGAACTGCCTGAGTGGCTCCAACCTTCACATATCAAGCCCATCATCAGGAGGCTGAGTGGGAAAGGTCAGCGGCTCAAGCCAGAGTTTGACTGACATCCCCAAAAATTCATCTTCAAGAAAGTGAGATTTCTGGGACGATGAAGCAACAAAGGGTTGAAATCACTTCTCCTTACTTTTAAATGAAGTGCAAAGCTGAAACGTGCAGGTTGATATTAACTTCCTGCTGTAAGGGTCAGACTTACAGTTAATTGGCAAGTTAATTAATAGCATACTTTGTTAGACTGTAAAGAGATTAAAAGCAGAGTGAGCTGCAGTTTTCACCCTGAGCACATAAAGGAGAAAATCCCACCTGAAATTCACAGCAAAAGTTAAATTTTTGGCACGTCTCAACCTTTCAGAGTGATCAATACAAACTTTGATTTGAGAAAACAAGAGTCAGAATCTACTCTATTCATTAAATACTCTTGATAAAATGTTTTTTAAGGTTTTCAAATGATTAAGGGTGTCAAACTCAATGAAAATCAAGAATGCTCTTAAAGGGCCGGTTGAGCCAGAATGTATCGATAAAACTTGTTCACCAACTGTTAAAATATCAATGAATTTTTACAATTAAATAATATTGAACATTTTCAGTCCCTCCAAGATTTTGTGATTTTTTTTAAAATTATTTTTTGCAATACAAATCAAAGTGTGGTACTAATTTGGAAATATTTGTGACATTTGCACTTATTTATGATGGTAAATGTGACTTTTTATGACTCGATCATGGATTATAATCTGACATCATGTAAGACTGAGGCAGCTGTTTAGAACAAGTAAGAAAGTTTTTGACAATTTATGAGAAAAATCTGCAATAAACTCACAATTATTAGTGCAAAAAAAAAGTGCAGGGATTTGTTGATTTGTGTGAATTTCCGCTATAATTCTCAAGACACTTGAGGGACTGATTGATATAATTTGCCAGCAAACGGATAAAACCTGCATTCATTTGAATTTAAGCACATTGAGAATCTAGAGGGCCACATAAAAAGCTACGGCGGGCCGGATTTGACCCACGGACCTTTAGTTTGACACGTGTGCTTTAAACCATATTCTAATTAAAAACCTTGGATCCTGTTTCCATGTAACTTTGTCACATTATTAATCTAAGAACTGCTGCATCTGTTTGTGAATCAGCACACGATTCGACAAGAAGACAGACTTTCACACCCGACCTCTGTAATTAAGTTCAACGTTTAATTCAACGTAAAATCTGATGTCTGTAAACTTATTTGACCCCAAAACATAAAATCCTCTTGCTCAGCTTCCAGACAACTCTTTAAAAACAAGCATTTTGTCTAGAAAATACCATTTGTAACTACTTTTGTGTACTTTTTCCAGTCAAACATCAGCAATCTAAAAAGTGTATTTGGGCTGTAGTTAATGTTATGGTCTTTTTTACTTTAACCTGACTTAATTGTTCTGCTTTAGTTGTGTCAACTTACTTTCATGAGTTCAATTAACTTAAAAGTCACACATTTCATCTAAAACAAACGTTTAACTTTGAGTTGAAGTGAACCAATTAAGTTGAATGCAGTTTTACGTCTGACGTCATTACGTAAGCTTTGCCCGAGACAGATCCACTTTAACGACCGTGTGTGCAGCCGCCATTTCTTCTGACCGTTGACTGTTCATCGGATTGTAATAAAACAGTAAGTATTCTACACACCATGACAAAATATTATTTAAACGGTGTAAAAATATTCATGACTTTTTCTACCTTTAATTTGAAACAGTTAACTGTGTTTAACGTCGAAGTATCATCAGTTATTTGCTTTGAACACATTTGCTAGTTGTAATTAGCCGCGCTATTCGGCGGAGCATTTTTGAACTTAACTGCTCTGTTAGTTAGTGAACGTTTATTTTGGGTGTATACTTTTAATTTGACCCTAAAGAACTTAAGTAGCTAGAAGCCTTGTAGGTAGTGAACAATATGAAATGTGGACCGAGGACTGCTGGCGAGTTCCGGTCGGAAGCTAGACTGGGTCAAAGTGTGGGAGCAGCTAATGCGCTGCAGTGGTGGCCAGACTTTATAACAGGAACTACTGGACAGGTCGTTTTTAATGGGTAAGCTTAACGTACAGTTACGGAGGTGTTAGTGTTAATACGCAAAACTTATTTAATGTGACGCAACTGCGCTCTGCTCGTCACCGTGAGCTGCAGTCAGGGAAGCCATTTGTTCCAAATGTCACGCTGCTTACTGACGACATGATATAAAACACATAATATCCTAACTAAGCTAATAATCCATAAGATGTCATTTCTCTTAAAAAGGGAAAAGCAAAAAATAAAATAAGCAATTCATGTTTATAGGAACTTTGAGTTAACTTCTCTTTCCTCCTCTCCAGGCCTGGAACCAAGCATCATCAGACCATAGAAGGTAAGCCATTTTTGCTTCACTAAGCTTCTAATTTAAGAAAAAAAAAGTTATTAGTTAATATGCTGTATTGTATTGATAATATGAAAAACACATACTCTAAACTAATTCAAAAATAGGTTCCATAAATAACGTCATTTAGGGAGCTTAAAGTAAAAGGAATAATAGGTGGTCAAAGAACGAGATGAAATTAATTTCCTCCAAAGGGTTGATGAGCTCTCCCTCAACATGGGGTCAGAAGCTCAGTCATCTCGGAGAGTACTCAAAATAGACTCTGCATCCATATTTGTTTCATCTTCCTTGCCTTCAGATTTGCCAACATACATGTAACTCAGTTCCTGTCTTATCCTTCTAGTGTTGCACTTCATGTGGAGATGCAAAGACTGCGAGAGCGTGTTTTCCAGAAGATCTGAATTGCTCAAGCACTACAAACTAAATCCCAGGCATTATGGACGGGGCTATTCATGTCCATGCACATATTTAAGTTGCGCGTGTAGATTCAAGACCTGGAATGCTTTACTGAACCATTTATCAAGACATCATCCAGTCCACCACACAGTTACCAATGACTTAACCACATTCAAATGCCCCATTTGCAGTGCAAGTAATGCAGATTGAGGATTTTTACTTAGATTTTGGAATGATTGGTCAGTATTTACTTTTAAGTCATTTTGTAACATACTAAATAAGTTTTATTTTGTTTTTCAGATTAATGCGGAGTTCCTGAGACTCATGGCTCTTCCCCTTGAGCAGACTTTCTTTGCCCAGTTGGACAGGCTCTCAAGTCAGCTGATTAAAGTCATCAAAGCCAAGGGAGGAGCAACACGTGCAAAAATAGCTGGAATCATGAGAACCTATGATGAGGTATGGATATCATCGATATCTGGGGGACATTTACCATTTTTAATTTAAAACAAAGAAGTTAAAGTCTCTAGTTACTTTCAGACTTTTTGTTTTAATTATTAATACTTGATACACTTTGTGCAAAGCTGATATCACTCAAAGAAAAGCAATTTTAATGTCTTATGTATTTTTGGTGGATTTAGTCAGTCTGTATTGCGGTTCATTCATGAATTTCATAAAATACACCTTTCAGTCCAACTTGCCAGAAACATTTTTTTATACTACTGTTGCATCCGAAATCTTGTCAGAGATATTGAATATTGATAACAATAATTTTTCTCCAGGTGGAGGACATTGGGATTCGAAGGGAATGTGTTCTGAAAGGGCTCATCACCTTTCTTGGAGAGGATCCAGAAGACCTTATTAAGGAATACTGTGTAAGTTTCTTTTAAAGGTTTGAAGTTGCATCTTAATCCATTCAGAAAAATTGAAAAATTCAATGTCAGTTGCTTTTACATTTTTAAATTATTTCTGGCCTGGCTTTGCTATATGTAAACATCTGTTTTAATACAGCAGGCAGATTTGGTGTTGAATTGTAAATTTAACATGGCTAAGTCCTGCTTAAATCCAGCAATGGTGTGCTTTGCTATTCAGCAGAGACCATTATATAACTTCACTATCAACTACATTTACTGTTCCCCAACATAATAAAAACAAGTTAATAAGACTGTTTTGGTCATGCTATTTTCATACCAGCTCCAAAATATCTGATAAGCAACAGAAATGTGCATTTTGTGTTGATTTTCAACCTAAGATGATCATTGGCTTGGATTACTATTCTGCTTTGATGTATAATCTACGAATTTGTTTAAGATAAAGCCTGCAATATGACAAAACACATATAAAGTTACATGCTTGCATTATCTTTAAAAAAAAACTTTAAAAATCACCCTTTGACTAATTCAATTTGTAATGCAACTGTGAACTTTGAAAATTTATCAAGGATATTTCAAATGCCATAAACGATTCTCTTCAATTCACAAGCTGTACACCTTTACACTTATACTTGTATTTATAAGGCTTTTCTTTTTCAATTGAGAGATTAGTTACAGTCTTCAAGTTTAACATATTGTTTATCTCACTACAGGGCAGCAGTGGAGATGATGCCCAGATGGAACTCAAACAGCTCACCCTGGCAGTGTTTGTGATTCGAAAGGAGGGAGAGGGATTGAAAGAATCCCCAGAAGACATTAGGGGAGTGGAGGTGTTGCATGACCTGACTTCAGTTGCCTCAACATGTGCCCTGCTTCTGGGTTTGATATATGCCCTTAACCTGGCTTATCCAAAGCCTCTGCAATTCACATTTGAAGTGTTTCAAAAAATCTTCATGCAACTTGACCAACACAAGATGTCTAATAAAGTTCAGTATTTGTTTGGAAGACTTCAGACCTCAGTGAAGACAATTGCATCCTGTGCTAAAGGACAGATTATTTTCTGTCTTTGTTTGAACATGAGGGGTCCGTGTTTTGGAAGCTTAACCTCAAGGGACTGAACTTTTTGAATTTCTTTTGGGACATTGTGCATATTAAAGCCACAGCATTAGTAGGCTGCTGTTGTATTGTTCACAGACACTTTCACAGCGTTTTTTCTTTTTTTTTTTTTCAATTTAGATTAAGCAGTGCTTAATGTTTACTATTCTGTTCTGATGTCAGTTAAATAAGTATCGGACATGGTTTAAATGCTGCAGCCATGACCCACGCCCTTGTTTGAAAGGATGTAGATGTTATTGCTCATTTTCAGTTTGTACTTGAAGATGTTAAAAACAGTCACACACGTTACATTTTATGTAAAAACAGTTTAGGGATTGAGAATGTTGATTTCCTTTATTTTAGGAGGACTTGTGGTAAACCTTATTTTTTCAGAGGAATACTTCTGGATTCTACAAGCTCACACAGGGATGTCCAAGGTTTGTTCTGGAGAGCCATCAATGTGCAACTTTCAGATGGACTGTTTCAGTACCACCTTACTGAATTCACACACCACCAGATACTCAGCTGAGCAGAGACATAGTAATTAGCAGTTGATTTTATTTGGAGATTGGATTCATCTGAAAGTTGGAGGATGGTAGCTCTCCAGAACTGGACTTAGGATACCCCATGTTGAGTTTACTAAAAAGCTAACCCAATTAAGCAGAAAAGCAAAAGATCTGTGTAGTATGTTCAGTGCATATGTTGTGAAAAATCTGTAAGTTTGTGATTTCACAATAAAATTAAACATTTTCTATTTGTGCAATGTAAATTTGTTATTAGAACCAAGTTGAATTTTTGAGTAGTGTAAAGGAATTATACTCCTATTGTAAAAGCTAAAACATACTTTAAAAGTGATTTATATTTCAGCATTATTATAAGTACAAAATATGTACAAAACGACTTTGGGGTAGTTTCATTTTTTAAGTTAAAACAACTTAAATTTTTGAGTTGACTTTCTATAAATTTAAGTTAGAGGGATTAAAAATTTGTATATGAATTAAAGTAAATAAATTGAGTTAGACTGACCTACATTTATCAAGTTAAACAAACTAAAAAATATATGTTGATCCAACTTAATTGAATTACTTGTTACCTACAGAAGTAATTCAATTAAGTTGGATCAACTTTTTTCTTTTTAGAGTGTATAACACTTTTTTCCCCCTCAAATTGTAATCTGTGCAGGTCAGTGAACGCCACACGTTACCTTCAAACACCAAATCCCTGCAAATTAGACGGGAAGCTTTTCTAAAACCTAAACTCCTACACGATTTCATGTCGGATGGTGTGGACAAATTCAACCCCTAACCCATAATCCCACACAGGAACATGTTAATTCTCCAGTCCGCACACATGTGTCATGTCAGGCTGACGGTTAATCCAGCCAGAGATTTATTACTTTGGCAGGATGAACGCTGTCGGGATTAATGTGTGAGGAGGGATTAGAACATACAAGCTATTAAGTCTTAAAGAGAAATACGTTGAAAAATAAACTGCAACTGTTAGATTCCCATTTCAGGAATAAAAAAATAAAAAAACGAAGAATGAAGCAGTTTCTGCAAAACGTGCCTCTGATCCTTTTAGATTAAGACGCCAACACTAGAAACAGTTTTTCGCTCCAGACTCTCTTTGTGGGCCGCTAATCCACTGCCACAATGTGGATATTGTCTGTAGACAAGCACAAGTATCATCTTGAGTTTCCTCTTGGCACCTCACAGGTGAAGGATTTCATTGTTAACCAAGACAACCGCAGCAGCGGAGTCAACATGCCGCCAGACGCCGAGGGAAACCAGGCTGCACCTAGAATCCACGGTTACGTAACATAAATAAATGAGACCTTTCATCAATGCTCCCCTGAAACCTCGTCCTGGTAAAGTTTAGTTAAAGGCTTTGGTTTTCAATCACGTCATGGGAACAAGAAAGCCAGCTGAGATAGTCAGAGCTAAATTAAACTAAACTTTTAACCAGTTTTATCACTTCACGCAGGTTTCAGCTCTTCTTCTGTCCTCTTTCATCTAAACCAGTGGTTCTTAACCTGGGTTCGGTCGAACTAGGGGTTCGGTGAGTCGGTCTCAGGGGTTCGGTGGAGCCTCTGCCGTGGAGGTAAAGACACACTTGTGTAAAGTCGTGATGACGCCCCGCTTTGCCATCACTTAATGCAGAGGATCACGTTACATTGCTTAGCCAATCAGAGGATCACGTTACATTGCTTAGCCAATCAGAGGATCACGTTACATTGCTTAGCCAATCAGAGGATCACGTTACATTGCTTAGCCAATCAGAGGATCACGTTACATTGCTTAGCCAATCAGAGGATTACGTTACATTGCTTAGCCAATCAGAGGATCACGTTACATTGCTTAGCCAATCAGAGGATCAAGTTACATTGCTTAGCCAATCAGAGGATCACGTTACATTGCTTAGCCAATCAGAGGATCACGTTACATTGCTTAGCCAATCAGAGGATCACGTTACATTGCTTAGCCAATCAGAGGATCACGTTACATTGCTTAGCCAATCAGAGGATCACGTTACATTGCTTAGCCAATCAGAGGATCACGTTACATTGCTTAGCCAATCAGAGGATCACGTTACATTGCTTAGCCAATCAGAGGATCACGTTACATTGCTTAGCCAATCAGAGCTGCGGAGGAGCCCTGATTGAAGGAGCTCCACTCTCAGCATGGATTTGAACTTGTGTCTTTATTTACTTCAGCAAAGCTCACAGTTTTTACCAAATTCTGTAGCTTTCGGTGTACTTCTAAATCTGCTCCTTAGTCACATCTTTTCGGGGTTGCTACTGCCTCTAGTGGCGTGGGGGTGGTAACACAACTAATATAATTACATTACTAAATCAGAATACCGCAAAGTCTTTATTATTTATTATTAATTTTTCATTCTCTTAAGAATGTAGAGCTAATTAAATGATCTAAACACCTAAAGACCTTAAAGTGGTTCCAGTTTCTCTCGATGGCCAACCTGTTGAAACTGTGGCAAATTTTAAATACCTTGGGTCGTTCCTGGACAATCAGCTCAACTTTGCTGAAAACACTGACTGTATTTTACAGAACTGTTCTCAGAGACTCTACCTTTTAAGAAGACTTGGTGATCATGGAGTGACCCGACTAGACTCTAGGTGGGTCTATGTCTTGAATTTGGGGGGAAAAAATCATATTCGTCACTACAGAAAGGTTCAGTGAATGCGCATATGAAACTGGTGTGTTCGGTACCTCAAAAAATGTTAAGAACCACTGGGCTAAACCAACCCAGAATAAAAAGCTATTTTTTTCATCTTCTTTGAGGTCTTGCAAATGCATCATACAATCCCACACTGCAAAAACACACAATCTTACCAAGCATTTATATCTTACTACGCTTCAAATAAGACTAACTTAAAACATTACTTTTTATCAAGATATACAAACTTGCTTTAAGCAAATAATTACTTAATAATGATTAAAAGAAAGTTATAGTTCCATTTGCTAATTATTTCACTTATAACAAGACATGTTTCCCATGTTATATTTTCATTTATCTGCCAGTTGAACAATAACTTTTCCATCAATATTAAGGAATTATTTACTTTAAATGAGATACTTTTAAGTTAGTTTGTCTTCCTTCAAGTGAACTAAGATATTTGCACTAGAAATTAGACCAAAAATACTTGGTAAGGTTTTGTGTTTTTGCAGTGTTGGAGTCTCCCAGTGAAACACTCAAGTGTGAAGATGTCAGAGAGAAAAGTAATAAAAGACAAACCAGCTTAGCCTGCTGCAACCTGCCAGTCTGTGTGCGTTACAGTTAATTATTTTCTGCTCTGCTTTGTCTCCTCTGAAGCCAAATATCTTTTTCTTTTTTGCAGATTTGAAGCCATCTGCGCCTTTGACAC
Source organism: Poecilia reticulata (assembly GCF_904066995.2). NCBI lineage: Eukaryota > Metazoa > Chordata > Actinopteri > Cyprinodontiformes > Poeciliidae > Poecilia > Poecilia reticulata. The sequence continues at coordinate 4,590,691 of NC_088833.1, read as the reverse complement.
TCACGTCAATCTGTCTTGGTGGCATCGGCGATACAGCGGCGCTCTAAATATACAGAGACACACACCTACACATGCTTAAACAAGATAAATGTTGTACTTGGATACCAGCAGACGAGTCATAATGATGATGAAAATTTGATAGCTTCTCGATCCGCGCTATCCGTCTTTCACGATAAGATCTCTGCTAATAAATAGTGACAGGATGGCAGTTATATGTGAGCGAGTTGAAACTTGACGAACGGTGAGGTTAGCGCTCCAATCAATTTAACCACAGAAGAACTAATAGGTGAACCAACACAGATTTGAATCACACCCAGAATAAATCGCAGCCAAACGCAGAAAAACAGAACATGTTGGTTCATAACGTCTCTGACTTTTTAAATTTAAATGATAAACTCTCGTTGTAAAGAAAAAATGGTCCAATAAATGAACACTCAGCTAAAGAGGAAACGTGATGCACATTTTACCTAAATAATGGAGGGAAAGTCAGAAAAGCACTGCTTATTTTATTCAAGTAAAAGTAAAATATAGCCGTCCAACAAAAGTTTTTTTTTTTTAATTCTCAAGTACTGACTGACTGATCAAATTTTAATCATTTAATATTTAAAAATTACATCATCAAACAGAATGTAATATAAAGTTAAGTGGAAATGTTGGTATTTTAAGGACCAAACAAAATTACAGTAATTTATGTAAGTAACAAAGAAAACAAACAAAATCAGGCAAAAATAAAATGTTTCCAAATAAGTTTCTTTCAGTAAAAAACTGATGAAACTTTAACAAAAACTGCAGGTGTGTGTCTGTGTCTGGTGACATTTTGGTTAAAACATGTTTGTTTTTCACTCAGTAGGTAGAAAATCCAGAAATTTTACTCAATTAAGAGAAACAACACTTAAAAAAATAAAAAAATGACTCAAGTAAAAGTAAAAAGTACAGCGCGGTAAAAATAGTCTTAAAGCACTTTTTCAAAAAAGTTACTTTAGTAAATGTAACTGAGTACATGTAACTCAGGCACCTCATTTATCTTAACCTGTCTGTGACACAATCTACACTGTAAAAACACAAAACCTTATCAAGTAAGGTTATCTATTTTATTTTATTTTTGTTTGTTTTTACGATATAAAGCCGTTTGAACTGCCTTGTTGCTTAAATCTATCCATTGTCTTTACACCCTTGTCCCTCAGTGGGGTCAGGAGGGTTGCTGGTGCCTCTCCAGCTAACGTTCCGGGCGAGAGGCGGGGTCACCCTGGACAGGTCGCCAGTCTGTCGCAGGGCAACACAGAGACACACAACCATGCACACACACACACTCACACCTAGGGACAATTTAGACAGACCAATTAACCTGACAGTCATGTTTTTGGACTTTGGGGGGAAACCGGAGTACCCGGAGAAAACCCAGCATGCACAGGGAGAACATGCAAACTCCATGCAGAAAGACCAGGGCTGGGAATCGAACCCAGACCCTTCTTGCTGCAAGGCAACAGCTCTACCAACTGCACCACTGTGCAGCCCCTTATTCTGAAATGAGCTATACAAATAAACTTGACTGATTGTTGTAAGTCAACAAATACTTAATATTGCTAATAAAAAGTACTAGTTCCTTTGGCAGATTATTTCACGTATCAGAAAAGTTTCTTGTTATAAGTGGAATAATCTACCTCTAATACTTTTAAAAATGAATATTAAGTAATCATTGACTTTAAACAAGCCTCTATTTTGTGCTAAAAAGTTGTTTTTTTTGTCTTATTTCAAGTCTTTTAAGAGGCTGCACAGTGGCGCAGTTGGTAGAGCTGTTGCCTTGCAGCAAGAAGGTTCTGGGTTCGATTCCCGGCCCCGGTCTTTCTGCATGGAGTTTGCATGTTCTCCCTGTGCATGGTGGGTTTTCTCCAGGTACTCCGGTTTCCTCCCACAGTCCAAAGACATGACTGTCAGGTTAATTGGTCTCTCCAAATTGCCCCTAGGTGTGAGTGTGTGTGTGCATGGTTGTGTGTCTCTGTGTTGCCCTGCCACAGACTGGCGACCTGTCCAGGGTGACCCCGCCTCTCGCCCGGAACGTTAGCTGGAGAGGCACCAGGAGAAACCCTCCCGACCCCACCAAGGGACAAGGGTGTCAAGAAAATGGATGGATGGATATCTTTTAAGACATTAAAACTTGAAAATTGACCAAAAAATAAATTAAAAATCCTTTGTAAGATTTTGTGTTTTTGCAGTGTACAGTACCTAAAAACCGAAAACCCTGCTAGTATAACTGTGGCCTCATGTTGTTATTATTGCAGATAACAGAAACTGTGGTTTAACTGGAATGTGGGGGAACAAATATAAATGTGTTCAAGATGTCTGCGTTCTCAGAGGAACCTCAGTCAAAACGGCCATCAGCGAGACGCTTTATCTCTCATTGCTCCAGCTGGTGTGCCCTGATACTGGCTTTAGTTTACATGAGCAGGATGCCAACTGTGAAAACAGTCTGTCGTCAATATTAAATGACTCCCAAGCAACCGGCGCAGATATAAGCCAAACCACCGTTGCTAAGCTTCCATCAACCGATACTCAGGATCACTTTAAAAACCCAGCAGCAATTAGAAACAACGGACGTTTCGCGTTCAAATGGCTCATATGCAGGAGTGGTGTCATTAAAAAGAGTCCTTGGCATAAAGATATGAACGTAATAAAGATAAACCACAATCATTTGTGTTTTCTGAGCGAGGTTTTTAATAACTTATGTGTTTATAGCTCAAACATCAATAAAGCTCCGATCAGCAACATGTCCGCCGTCGTCTGTGTACGTTGAAGGCTGAACGCCGTGGCGATGATGAATACGTTTTCTAGCTCCACCATCAATCATGCATCTGAGCCAGGGTCAGACTAATTAAGAGCTCTGATTTTATTAGACTGGAGAAGAGGATGGATATGATGAAGCAACAAAATCTCATGTCTACTGCTTCTTTGTTTATTTGTTTTCCTTTGAGCAACACTGCAAAAACACAAAATCTTACCAAATAATGCTGGTCTAGTTTCTAGTGCACTTTAAAAAAAGACAAAACTAACTTAGAAGTAACTTTTCAGCAAGATAAAGAGGCTTGTTTTAAGTAAATAATTCCTTAATATTGATGAAAATTTATTAATTTCACTGGCAGATAAATAGAAAAAATGTCTTGTTAGAAGTGAAACAACCAGCCAATGGAACCAGCAATTTTTCATCAATATTAAGGAGTTATTGACTTAAAGCAAGTCTTTATAACTTGATACAAAGTTACTTGCAAGTTAATTTTGTCTTATTTCAATCGTATTTGCACTAAAAACCAGACCACAGTTAATTGGTAAGATTTTGTGTTTTGCCATTCTAGCCAAAATGTAGATATGGATATTTTTAAAAATGTTTCAACTCAATAAAAAAAAATTGACAATAGTGAATATTTTGGTGTATTTTCAGGATTAAATTTGGAAATCCATCTCAGTATTTTTTTCTTGGAGCTTTCATTTCCTCATATTGTGTATAAATTTGCATGAAATATTTATTTTATTTTTCCTATTTTCTAATGTTGGAATTGGGACCAAGCATTTCCAAATAAAAGCCTCAATAATTATTAGTTACCATCAGCTTTTTAAGCTAAAAATGTAACTTATAACAAAACATTTTTTCCTGTATTATACGTGAAATAATCTATTATTTTTTAATCAATATTAAGGAATGTTTTGCTTAAAAGAAGCTAATTCTTGCTGAAAAGCTGCTTGTAAGATAGTTTGTCTTATTTCAAGTGTACTAAGATATTTGCAGTAGAAACTAGATTTAGTGTTTTTGCAGAGTTTCAGTTTGGATTGTGGGAACCAGAAAATCCCAACAGATTATAAGGGAGAAAAATGAAAATAAAAGAAAAAGATTTCTTTTGTACACAGACATTCATACACATGTGACCTTTGACCCACATAAAGTGATATAACAGACAGAAAGGCTTGTATTTGGTCCTTTCATGGAGTGATGTTTCGCGCTCTTCGAAGTGTGAAGGTCAAACTTGATGCACCGCCGAGAAGCAAAATGCATTCAGTTTTTCCAGCTTTTGTTTTTCCCTCACAGTAAAAGGCCCAGTGTTAATTTAACTCTGAAGAGTGTGGACTATATAAACACTGAAAAAGTGTTAATATCAACTCTGTGGGAGTTAGCAACATAATTCCCAGTGTTGATTTAACTCCCACAGAGTTGATATTAACACTTTTTCAGTGTTTATATAGTCCACACTCTTCAGAGTTAAATTAAGTGAAGTTTGATCAACTGCATCTGCACAGCTTGTTGAAGACAAAAGCTCTAGTTCGTATTTTAATAATGAAAAGTGATGATTAGTGGCACGGCCGGGCAGCAGGACTGTGTGCGGCGCAGCAGCAGGAATCACATTTAGGTCACTGGTTTAGTTTTCATCGTCGTCGTGGTTTTCAGAAAGACGTGCAGAGCTAGCAGGTTGCTCGCACCTGCTTCCTGGAACAGAAAATTACAAACATGACTGCACTGGAGGAGCTGGAGGAGCTGGCACACTTGGATGTAGTAATTTATTTATTTAACTTTTTTTTTTTACCATGACATAGTTCAGCTTGATCCCAGCACTTTGCTGTTGTAAAAGAACAGAAAGTCTTTTCTGTACAACTGATTATGAGTGGTGTTGCTCCAACTTTTGCAGAATTATTAATATCTGTCATAAAGTAGTAACTTGTTACAAAATACTTTGTTTTGCTATCACTTACTTACAATCAATTATTACACCTAAAATGCAGAAATAGTCATCATTTCATCAGCCTAATGATACAAAAGTGCTTTATATGCCTAAAAAAAATACTGTATATGAAAATAAATCTTTTATATTCAAACATAACCTTGCAAATATGAAATTGGTGAAGCCTTTTTTGTTTTCTACCACAATCTAAATACAACACTCCTGTGCACATGTACATTTTTACACTCAAACTGAGAATGATGGCAGAGCGTTCACAGCCTGATACCAAATTATATTTGTTCTGACGATGCTTCGTCTGGCAGATAAATCATAAATAAAGTGTATCAACTGAGATAACTGCACATATTTTGGTGAATATATCTTCAGTGCTATGCTTTCTCTACTGGCCCAAACACTATCAGAATATCTACAACCTAAATTATAATGTCTGTTCAATTAAATTGTATTAATTTACTTCCAAAAGTCTATTCTTTTTTTCCTGTAGCATTTTTTTTTTTTTTTTGGCTGTATTGCTTCCCTAAAATGTCTGTGTGGATTATTGACGTTTCGTCCAATCAGATTTCAGGCTCTATGTATTGCCAGGTTAAATAGAAACAGTTAAATAGACGATATGGACCCGTTGCATATCGGGTCCATATCGTCTATTTAACTGGAGGGCAAAAAGCTGACGGTGGCTAGCATTGGTTTTAGCTGTTATCAGTATAATGTGCTAAAACTTAACTGTACGCCTGATACATAAAATTAAAAGGGACGCAGAAAGACAACTGAATAACAACGTCAGGAGAAAGTTTTACATAGAAAAAGTAGTGAGCGAGAGGGAAGCAGTTCAGCTATGCTAGCTTGACTATGACAATCGTAACATGTAGATGTGCTGTGGAATTAATTCTCTGTGTTTCGGTTCAGCTAAAAAGTTTTGAAAAGCGACTTAAACACCAGCTCTGACAGATCATCAGTAGAGGCGGGTGTTTAAATTAGCTAATCAACCACCGCTGCGTTAGCCTAGCTATTAGCAGCGGTAGCTAACCTAACACGGCGATCACTTTTTAATAATCGCAAAATAAGTATCAAGCCTTAAATCATGAAACTGTAACGGACTGAAGGTTCTGCTCTTTGTTGGTGTTGAATCCAAACGTATAGTGCCGTCGTTGTCGGTTGCTATGGCAACGAGTCCGCGGATAGTGTAGCTGTAGCGCAAAGAGCAAAAAAAAAAGTGGTTGTGAGTTGTTCTTCGACGGTTTTTCAGCATTATTCTTCCCTTTGCAGTGGCGCATATCACTACATTAATAATACTTGAATCTCCAGGTTTCATTTTGTCAACAGAGTCGTTCTGCTGCTGCAACGCGGCTATGGATAGCAAGTAAAAGAATCATCCTTTTGCCTTCCAGCCTTGTGCATATGCGTGACATTTCGGGACGTAAACAATAGCAAGCAACGGGTCCATGGCAGTGGAAATGCTTTTCAACCAATGAGCTTTAAAGTTCGCCTCACCGGCCAGCTAGCTGCATGTCGCAGCTAGCTGGCCGGTCGCAAACCGGAATTACAGAAATAAATTTGATTAATGGAAACAAGATAATTTCAACAAAACTCATGATAAAAAGTTTCTGTGGTGGTTTTTCATCTGTATTTTGCAAAACCGCCACATTGCTAATTCACGCATCTGACCAAATTAACAAGTAAAATTACAATGTCACCAAATAAGTCAACAAAAAACCTGGACTAAGCACGGCTGAGGATGTTTCTTATTGGCTCAAGAAATGCAAACACTGCAGGGCATGATGGCAAAATGTCCAAAATGACGCCTTTTGCAGTCAGATTATCACAAAGTCTTCCTAAGGAGATAAACCCTGCAAGGCGAGACCAGTGTGCACAGACTGACAAGCAGCAGAAGCAGCAGATACGTTTGTTTAGCCTTTTAAGAAAGAACCTTCCTGCATGCACCATCCTCATTTTGACAAATATTACATGTTTGCAGGAGTTTTGCTGTAGTGGCAACAAAAAGGTAAATGTAAATTAATTTCTTGACCGTACTGAAATAAGAAAATTTTACCATTTTGTTCCACATTAAACTCAATGTACACATCAGGCTATGATCTACTGAACCTCTCAATATAAATATATAATTTATATATACTTGTATTTACATCTTCTCCAAAAAAACAAAACAAAAAAAAAACAAAACGTCAGTAATGCTGTGCGAACTATCCTATCACCATTAAACACAAACACAGGTAGGTCAGTTAACAGGTAATAGTAAAAAAGGCGTTCTTTGCACCGGCAGCTTGTTCCACCAATCAGAACAGTTCGTTACGAATCCAACATGGCCGCACGCGGTTCTCCCTCAACCTTCTCACTCGCTTCGCTGTCAGCGGCGTTCCCATGGCGACAGCATCAGGAGCAGAGGAATAATTAACCCTGTCAGGGGTTCAAAGGTCATCGAATGGGCTGAGCCGTGAACAGCCACCTGAAAGAAGTAAAATAAAAACACAAGTGAGGCGGAATAACGTCATGCAGGAACATTTTAAAGACACATCTCAATAAATCTGAGTTACTGTTACCGTTATGAGAAGATTATAAATTATATAACAGATTAAGAACAATTTACAGGTGTGTATTGGCAAGAAGTCGGTAATTATTCTGTTGCTGTATGTCCATTATTATTATTATTATTATTATTATTATTATTATTATTATTATTATTATTGTCTTGTTTTGAGAGTTAGTTTGTAACCATTTTCTCTGAGTAATATAATTTATTTGTTGGCTCTTTAGCCATGAATATTATAAGATGGTTTTAATTACCAAGTTTTGAATTAATTATTGAGTCAGTCAGTAATATATTTAATTAAACTGAGGATTAAATAAGGATTAAATCAGAGTTCACTTCTTCCCACTGCAGCTAATTATTTTGTTTTTGGTTCTGCATGTTTTCTCTGTTATACTGTCTGCTTGTTTTCATGTTTTTTTAAACACTTGTTTGAAATAAATGAATACAGTGGTTTCCTCTGAGCGGGAGAAGGTGTCTGTCTAATCGTCAGTAATATAATAGCGCTGCATAAGTTGATAAGGCGACATGTAAAATCAGCAGCGCTTCGTTTTCACAGACGGTGGAAACTTTGCCCAACTTTTAGCGTCACTTTAAAAGGAAAGCTTAAAGAAAGGTAAGATCTGTGAACGTGATGCTAGCTAAGCTGAGACACATGTTGCTTATGCGATTAAAAAAGTTGTCACTCATGCGCTGAATTATTGTGTGGAGGTGTTGACTGAGGTGTCGCATATATGGGACAACGCTGTGACCAAAGTCTGCATTGATATTACATTCAGGAACGATCCGATTCTTCTGGACGGATCTTTACTAATTAAATTCATTTCAGCTCTAAGTATTTAATATCTAGTTTTTTTGTGGGAATGTGGATCTTTCAGATCAATTTGAGAAGCAATTTTGATAGGTAAAACGTAATTTTTTTGTGTCACGTAGCGCAGGTGCTGGTCTTGGGTAGGTGGTCTTGACTACAACTTGCTACGTGCTTTGGTTGCATTTCACCACCTTTTCCATTTTTGTTGATTTCTTTATATGATATAGAATGTTATTTATGTTTGGGAGACAAATGTTTCCATCCTGTTTGATGCATGTCATATCTAATCTAACTATTTCGAGTAACACATAAACATGCTTTATCCTGGCATTTAACACATTTTTGTATATATCAATGAATGGATTAGTAATCAATTCAGCAAGTATTTACTTTTATACTTAATATTTTTAAACCAGTATTTTTACTTTTACTAAGTACAATGTTATGTTAGTTTTTTTACTTGATATTTTGTCTGTGTATTTGTACTACTACTTAAGTACATTTTTTGAGTACTTTCTCCACCACTGAAAATAAGAATAAATAAATATTTGAACGTCGTGGAAATGGTGCCTCATCTTTACAGTTTACTTCCCTCATCTTCTTCAGCCCCCAAAAAATAAGATTATTTCAATGTCTCTGGTTCAGGAGCATCTTAAATTAAAAAATGTGGAAGTTTTAGGTAATATTTAAACTTTTGTAGTTATTAAATCTCCCCCAAAGTTGGATTTGCTTCACAATCCTCTCAAGGTTGTTTTTCCTTCCACTCAACATTCCATCTGCTTTCCTACTGCATTCTTACTTTTTGGTCTTTTGCTATTATATTCCAGTTTTCTAAGAAGCTGAACATTGGGTTTTCATCTTTTTTGAACTGAAACTACATTTTTGTGGTTTTCTTCAGCATTATGTAGAAAATGGTGTAAAATATTTCACGTACAAGATGATCTGTGACTTTCATCTTTTATTCTGCATCATTATCACATTATACAAGGAGCCACATATGTGAGAGAAGTAAAACTTTAAATCTCTGTTGCAGTTGGGTGATTAAAACAATATGTAAACTGTTGGAATAGCAGACATTCAAGGGCTTCAATAATATAAAAATATCTCTCATGAAATCCAAAAAAAGACGTCAAAAGTCAAGAAGAACATCTTTCTAAAACATTTCCAAGTGCTGCATTACTTAAAAAGTGAAAATGATCCAAAGTATGAGAGCGAATTTCAGAAATATTGTCCTTTCAGTAACTTGATCTGTTAGAAGTCTGTGTTTCTTTACCTGGGGAGGTGAATTTTGAACTGGAGGAACTGGAGGAACTGGGCGACGGGGAGCGACAGGAGCCACGTCTTTCGCTTCTGGACTACGGCCGCTCGAGGAACCGTCGCCTGAATGTAAAAACATTTAAAAGCTCATTACACAGACTGTAGTAAAACCAACAAAAATAATGTTTTTGGGTTTTTTTTTTGTGTACTCTCTGACCCCCCACTGGGAAAACTTACAAAACAGAAAGTCATGTTCTCGCGTTTTGAAACAAGTTGAATGTGAGAAAATGAGGCAAAATAAAATTCAGTCAGAAAAAAATCTAACAGAAAAAAAAGAAAGAATAAAAAACCAACTAACTGTCTGCTTATGTAAAAGACGTTACTTCTGTTTACTGTAACTGCTGTTAAAGTTCTATGCTTTTATTTTGGTAACTTTCTTTATAAGGTTGCTATGGCAACAGAACACAGTTCTAACTGAGAAAGTTAACGGCAGCAAAACTGATAAAAAAAAAAGCTACTTAATTTCTTAGCTTCGGTCAGTAATGAAGTTTATTTAAGTGTCTTAAAATGTTTGTGGAAAATTCTGTGAAAAAAAACCGGTTGTAATAAAAAAAAAAAATCTGTTTCTATCCAGCTGCACTCTTGTTTACGACTTCGTTTTGCTCTCTCTCACTCTCTCACAACAAGGGATTCCGTTGCCTAGCAACTGATTCAGCCAATAGGATGAGAGCTGGTGGAGGCGACGTCTTTCTTTGGCTGAGCTTGTTTCCTGCTAGCTTGTGCGCTTCTGTAACTACGACAGGCAGCTGCATCTTCCTCATCCGGCGCAGAAACAAAGTTTTGAGAGAGAGCAGAAGTTTTGAGCGTAAACATCGCAGATTTTGAGAGCAACGACATGAAACCCTGCTCTTAAAATAGAAATGTAAGCTCTTGATTTTTGGCAGTTAGATTCTCCCATAGTATGGCAAATATTAGCCTTTCTAGAGCAAAAAAAACACTTTTAATGTCAAACTGACAGTAAATAGTTTAGGGTGTGGTAGAAATTTTAAAAAGATACATAAATTGAAACACTAGTCAGAAATAGCCCCCCCCCAAAAAAGAAAAAACAAATGATAGAAAAAAAAGGCAGAAAAAAATCAGGAATGGAGAAAGTTGAAAAATCCAACATGAAACGTAACTTTTATATTAGATTAGCTTTGACAGAAACAAAAATATTAAAATAATGCATGTAAATTTTGCACAGCTTCACCACTTTATGCTTCAGCACAGCTGGATGCATCCCGACAGGTAAAACTGAATCCAACAAATACGTTTTCTCCACAAAACAATTTAATTACCGCCACGTGTCTTCATCTCTGCAGAGTCTATCTTTTATGGAGCTAAAACAAATCAAGTAAAGAACATCTGCTGCTGTAAAAAACAAATCCCGGTTTGTGAAAATGTTTTCTATTTCTGCTTCTAGTCTTCTGATTGCACAAAAAACATCTTGCACAACTGAAAGTTGTGTTGTTGCTGCTAAAACATGAAGGATTTATGGATTTCACCCCAAACACCCACAGGCTGACAGAGCGCAGCCTCTCACATTAGATACATAAACACACACACAGATGTTCAGAACGTTCCTTCATTTACCTGGTACGCAGCTAAAGTGAAACAGCTACTTTTTAAAAAAATGAATGTGTGTGTTGGCAGCGGTCCATGTCCCTTCTGGGAGAAACTCAGGTAAATGGCTTGATTACAGCAGGAGAGAAAACAACGGCGCTGCTGGAAAAGAGAGCTCAACACACACCCACACACATTCACGCAGCGACATTCCTGTGTTCACCTGCGCTGTAAAAAATGCACTCACACAGCAGGCTGCCTCTTTCTTCCTAATATCTTGGTGACACACGCAGGCGTGCACACACCTGCTCAGGGAGAAACCCGATTCTGTCTGTAACAATGCACATTGTATCGCTGCACAATGGACAAAGAGCCAGTTTCAGCCGCAAAGGAATGAGGGAGGGGGCTTACATATGTACAGTCACTCTGGCAAATATTATATCTTGTTATGTTAAATTATACTAAAATTATGATAGCTGGAAGAACACATTTCTGCCAAAACTCAAACATTTTGAGATTAATCTAAGAAAGTTTCTAGAAATAAAGGAAAAGTCAAAAAATATGCCAGAAAAAAACCTGAAATCTTTAGATTAACCTCAGAAGAAAAAATAATTCCTGAACTCAGAACATTTTTAAAAAATTCACAAAATTTTAACTTTTGAAACTTAGAAATTTCCAAGTTTTTTCTAGAAAATGGCTGAAATTAAACTAAAAATTTCTGAGGTTTTCTGGTGGATATTTTGCAAGAAAATCACTCAAAAAAGTCAAACATGTGCAACTTTTCAAACTAAAAAATGTCCAATTAGAAAATTACAGAGATAATTCTAAAAAAATTAAAAATAAAAAATTGTTGGCGGAAATTTCAGAGCTCCAAAAGTCGGAAATTTGCAAGAAAAAAACCTGAGAAATTTTGAGATCTGTTTGAGAGAAATCTTTGAAATGCCTGAACTCAAAAAATTCCTAAATTCCAAAATTTGCAACTTTTGAAACTAAGAAATTTCCACGTTTTTTCCTAGATTTTGGAAAGTTTTTAGCAGAAGTTTATTCTTTTTTTCTACCTATTCTACTTAACATCATATAAAACAAAAGCATTGCAGTACGGATGATGGCAGATATGGTTTTATTTTCATTTATGCAGATAATTAAGAGGATTTATTTAGGCCAGTTAGGAATCTTTAATTTACTGCCTTGGAAAATATCCTTTTGTTTCAATTAGAACCAAAACTTCAGTTTCTTTCTTCAGTTTTAGTGCAGTAAATCTATTTTTTCTCAAATATAATATCACTTTTGGCATTAATGCTCACAGATGAACATCATTCCATCATTAATCCATTCATCAAGAACCATCTTTTGCGACCATGGCAGGTGTTTCTCTATAAGTTCCCACAATGTTTAATTTTTGATCATTCTTCCAGAAGTGCATTTGTAAGGTCAGACACTGATGTTGGATGAGACGTCCAGGCTCAAAATTTTCACTCAAATTTATTCCTAAAAAAATTATCTGACAAAGCCTACGAGTAGCTGCTTACACTTTTTCTTCATCAGTTTTAAATATGCGTTTGTCTTGCAGGTACCAGAGGGATGATAATGGGTGCAATATGGAGATGTGTGCCCCTTTCTCCAGCTAAATATGTCTGGAGAAAGCCTGGACTGTTTCCTGCAGATATCTGGTAAAATCTCTGGTTGATATGAAGCGCTTCGCAGCTGCACTTCTTTTTATTTAATGCAAGTTGTTTTTTAAATTTGAATATCAGATCAATTATTTTTCATAAGTCACAAACCTTTCTCTAATATTGAAATTGCGAGGTTTGTTTCTAAGCAACAAAGCAGAATAGATGACCTACAGCGTATAGACTAAAAATATGCACACACAGACAGGCAGAGTGGAGGCAGGTGATGAAGAATGTCACTGAATCCATTCATGGGGTACCATAACCTTTACTGCAATGAATCACATGCATCTGCTGAAGCGAGAGCAATAATAAGAACTCAGGAGTGACATTTGAAGGACCCTGTCAGTGAACTGAAGAGCTGGGCAGCTTACATCCAGGTCAGGGCTATAACAGATAACACGAAGGCTCCAGCATTGTTCATGTCATGCAGGACGTGAGCAGCACAGCCGCTCCATTCATGCACGGTTTGCATCCCCACAGGAGCTGAGCTGACACTTTACAAGGACTGACGCCAACGGTAACCGCTTTCTTTCTGCGGGGGTTTTAAAGGAGCAGCTAGAAAAAGCAAACAGACGGCGTTTCTCCAAGCAGATATATAAATACATACGTCTCCGTTTCAAGAGTGGACTGTAACTCAGATACTTATAGAAAATAATAACGTGAAAATTGAGCAGGATTTGGAGCAAAGAGTCCAGTCATGGGTGGCAGCGACAGTTTGACTCAGGAGGGGGAGGAACATAAATCATAGCCAAATGTTTACTAGATTGCTGCTTCTCTTGCTTGTGCCCCGCCCCCTACCAATGCCGCCACACATTTTAATTACCAAACTTGTTATTCTGGAGTCTTACTGTAAACATATGAATTAGGGCTGTAGTGATACAATAATCTCACGACACGATACACGATATTCTGCTCACGGTACGATATATATATTGCGATATTCAGCAAACGATACATTTCAATACACTTTTGCGATTTTCTGAATGATTTTAGAGGGACAGAGTGATTTTGGTGACATTTTGTGACTGTTATAGAGTTGGATTGAATTAATTTAACTGAAAATTGATTAAAAGCACCAACTACACAATACCTGGCTCTGGTTGGACACAGACTTAAAGTCGACAGCTGGACAAAATGAATCTAAGAAGTGGTGAGAAAAAATGTTTCTTTTAGTTGAAACAGTACAAACTGTAGCTTACATGCATTTGTAAAGTAAATAAAGTGCATAAAGTACCTGCTCTGAACAGTTTGATACCTTTTTAACCTCGACACTTAACATCTGAAGGAATCACTCTGAGCCTGATGACCTAATCACTCTCCCGACGAAGCAAGCAGGGAGTGAGCAAGGTGACAGCTGGATGTTACAATACTTGCGGATGAAAAACGATTTTTTTCTAGGATAGAAAATATCGATATATATCGCAAAATCGATATTATTACACAGCCCTAACATGAATACTGAACAAAGCCTAATACTTTGAACTTAATGCTATAACGACTTGTTCTGCATGTACCTGGAAAAAAAGAGGCTGTTCCAATTTTTCACTTCTGATACCGATGCAGATATCTGAGGTTTAGTATCGGCCGATATCGATCCAATGCAGAAAAACCGATACATTTACCTAAAACTTTTCTGTTTTTTTCAAACACAGACATAAATGCACTGAACTGTAAATTTATTTGATGAGGTAAAAACAAACCAATAGCTTAATAAGCCTAATCAAACATGTAAAAACAACTTTGATTTGTTCAGTCAGTGAAATTTACAGTCAATGTGAAATAAATAATAAAGAAACCGAAACAAAAACAAAAGGTTGATTTGTCAAACATGTAAGAAATAAACAAACCTCATTTCAAATGGTTTAGAAAGTGCAGTTAGGAACTCTAAAGTTAATGTAAAATAAATAATAGAGCATAATGTCGATCAGCACAAAGCATAGAGTTAGACTGAATAGATCTGCCCTATGGATCAGCCTCATTGTCACAATACACAATCTAGAATTTAGTTTGTTTTATTATCTGGACCGATACAGATTTTAATATCAGACCCAAACATTTAAGACAAGTAAATCACATCTGAACCAAGAAATAAATAAAAAGAACTATTACGTATGTTTAATGTTGTGTGTATGGAAAATATAAAAACTCATATTCTCATTCATCACTGTGTGGTGTTTTAGGTGGTTTCTTTAGTTTATGAAGATAAAAACAGGAAACAAAAGTCTGACTTATAAAACATGTGGACAAGGATTCAACTAGGTAAATGTGTTATCATATTATAATCTGTTATTATCATATTATAATGTGTTATTATCATATTATAATGTGTTATTATATTATAATGTGTTATTATCATATTATAATGTGTTATTATCATATTATAATGTGCTATTATCATATTATAATGTGTTATTATCATATTATAATGTGTTATCATATTATAATGTGCTATTATCATATTATAATGTGCTATTATCATATTATAATGTGTTATTATCATGTTATAATGTGTTATCATATTACAATGTGTTATTATCATATTATAATGTGCTATTATCACTTCAAATAATGACGTTAAAAACGAGAAAGCAAAGCCAAGAGCCAACATTTCCGTAAGGCTGTTCTTTATAAACAAAATCTACCTTTTGTCATGTTGATAGTAGTTTCTATGCGAACATTATCAATAAAATTATCCACAGATGCATCCATCTAACGAAAGTTAACATTTATATAATTGTGCTAAATTATCTGCCTCTTATGCATTTTTCTGATAATATTTCTGAAACAAGTGAGGATTTCTCAAAGATAGAATCCAATAAGTCAGTTTACACAACAAAGTGACAGCAACGGTGAATATGTGTGTGTGTGCAGTGTGTGTGTGTGTGTGTGTGTGGGCGCACATATGTGTGTGTTTATAAGTGACAAAAATTCATTAATAAAGGTGTCTGACATTAACTGAAGTACACTGTACACGACTGTCATTTTAGGCTCTAGTTAGGACAAATGCTTCAGCCTCTCAACACACACACACACGCCTACACACACATGTTGGGAGGTGACCTTGAGCAGTCTGGGCTGATGTGTGTGTGTGTGTGTGTAGGTGTGTAAATGTATCCCCAGCGTTTCCAGCTGAATCAGTAATGAGCATTTCATTACTTCAGCCTCAGTTCTCCAGGGAGGCGGCACTCTCTCACTCTCTCTCTCTCACACACACACACACACACACACACACACACACACACACACACACACACACACACACACACACACACACACACACACACACACACACACACACTCACTCACTCACACATGTTTGCATGACTATCTTTGTGGGGACTCTCCATTGACTTCCATTCATTTCTACAGCCTAAACCTTACCTTTACCCTTTTCCTAACCCTCACATTCCTAACCCTAACCCTAACCAAAACTCAATTCACACCTTAGTCCTAACTCTGACCCCTGACCCAAAAACAGGGTTTCCCCTTGTGGGGACCAGGCTTCGGTCCCCACAAGGAGCAATTGGTCCCCACAACGTAGCATGTCAGGAAAATTGTCCCCACAAGTTATTACAAACAAACGCACGCACACACACACAAAACGATGTTTGTACATATTAGAATAAAATATTTAATAAAATTAAAAGTAAAAATGGGTTATGTGACTAAATCCTGAACTTCTTCCAGATGTTAAATGAGCTGTAATAGATAAATGGTGGTGATATCAGAGACAGACATAAGAATTATGAACATATCTGAACCACATGAGCTAATAAATGTCGTGGTATTTACATTTGTAGCCATTCTTATAAAGGACTTAACATTAATGTTACTGCTTTATCCCTTTGAAATATATATTTATATAAAATCTATTCATTCAGAGGAAAAACTTACTGATTTACATACTCACCTGTAATATTTCCTATAAATAAAACTTATAAAGCATTTTTTTAATGTGTACTTTATTTCTTATGTCGGTCTGTATCTAATGTTTTTGTCTGTAAGGTGTAAATAATGACAGACACCAATTTCTCTTACCCATTTTGCAAAATGGTCCAAAAAATTCAGTAATTCAGTAAAAGCGTAAAGAAAAAAAAGCAACTCGTCTTTACAAAGTAACAGCAATAATTAAAATGTGTAAAAGTGAAGCTGTGGCAAAAACTGTTGAATAACCAAATTTGTTTTGCTAACATATTCTGTGAAAATGATATTAAGGAAAACCAGATGTAGAAAATGTTTTCAGAGTTAAAAGATTACAACAGAACCAATAATATTTCACCAGGGTTTGATTTGTATCTAAAAAAAAAAACATGAAAAATGAAGCAGCCTTTGAGTTTTCTCTTACAAACATGTCAGAGAGTAAGACAAACCTCAACGTAACATCGAAGCGGCAACTGATTTGTTGAAAATAAATATTTTTGGACTTCAAATTCAACTTTGATTAATGTCTTCTCATTAGCTGCTTCCATCCTGTCGCCCCGTCTAACGCTCAGAGGCTCGAACACGTTTTAATCTCTGCTGAGCCTCTGCAAGGAACAAAATCATAAAAGAGACTCTAGACTCTCCAGTGGGAAACTTGTTATTATCAATTTCATGCTGTGCAAGAGCCTATGACTAATGCAAAAAAGGCTTCTTGGAAAAAATGATTAATATATGACCTTAAATGCTTCAAAACAACGACAAATATGAAACATGCAGCTTATAGCCTTAACTATGAGACACAGCACATTTCTTAGGCTTCACTTTGATAAGCTGGATGTTATAAAATGACATCCTGAGCTTTAATATTATCAGAAAGTAAAACATAATTATGCACATACACTTTATATTTGAAAAGCATTGTTTCTTCACTACGATTCTGTGGAAAGACACAAACAGGTCAGAAGAACGAAACCTGATTCGATTCTGTCCTAAATCACCTGCTGTGATCATGCACGGTATCACTTTGACGTTTTTGATTTAACTGATCAAAAATCAATATGTTATTTAATTGTAAGAATTCATTGACATTTTAACAGGTGGTGAACAGGTTTTATCCAGACGTTCTGGTTAGGAGATTTTGATTTGACCCAAAACTAAAATGATTTTCACACCCCCGTCGTAAAACACGACATTTTTCCCACGTGTCGTCAACATTAAGGAATTATTTACTTAAAACAAGCCTCTTATAAGATATCTGCACTAGAAACTAGAGCAAAAATACTGGGTAGGATTTTGTGTTTTTGCAGTTTTTCCATATCAACACATTCATAGGAAAATGTGAATCCCTGTAACGTTTTTCCTAGTTGAAAGATTATTTCTAGATTTCGATGGCTTTTAAAACGTGCACTGAAATTATCCGCAAGACTTGAGACGACAGATGGAGATTTAATAACTTTATTATTTCTCTTTTTAGCAGCACAAGCACAGCATCACAGGATCACTTTTCAAATAAACAACACCTTGTGCTGCTTTGTTTTGCTCCGTTTTCCCAAGGTCGCATTCTTGGAGGTTAATCGCCGCCTCCAGAAGAATCATAAAACCTCTAAAAGACAAAAAAAAAAATAAAAATGAGATGAAATCTTAGGCTTAAAGCCTGCGAGGGACTCGGATTGATCAGAGGTGGATGAAAAGAACAGAGTCGCGTCGCTCTTTGAAGGCCGAACAACAAACCCAGGCGGGGAAGGTGTTGCTGGAGGTTGCAGCCAGACAAAGCAAGGGCAGCAGGCTTTCTGAAAAGGTCAAGAGGCTGAATAACAGCTTCCAGCAGCGAGGGCCACTAATAAACTGATGCGTGAACAAACTCACTCAGGTGTGCAGAATAACGGAGGCTGACAGGAGGCGATTTCTGCAGTGTGAAACACATCATGTAAAGTTCACCGCTTTTATCTCTGCGGGGGTTTGGAGCAAAACAGACGACCACTATTCTCTTCTGACGAGTAAGAGGGAAGTGAATATTTATTACTTTAATGAGCAGCATCTTCCCTGAGGATCTGCCATTTAGCTCCACCGCTTATTAGCCACAGCCTCATGCTGAACGCATGAACGTTTAGCGCGTCATTTATGATCGATTTTCTTTCCTTCTGCAGCCTGTTACCTTCTGCTCCCCTCCTGCATTTATTTGAACCAGCCACAGTTAGCATTGAAAATGCGACACTGAGCCAAAAAAAAGGGTAAAAACAATTACGAAAAGAGAAATTTTAACAGAGCCTGCAGATATCAATTACATCTTTCGAATTAACGTTATTGTGCATTTATTTTGGGAGAACGTTGGAATCCCAGAGTCAAACTTGTCTGAATTGAAATGTTCAAATCAGAGAATCAAAAAGTCTAGAAATCACATCATTGAAATGAAGTATTCATCAGAAAACCGGAAGAAAGTTGCACTGGTTTGTTTCTTAGAGTTTATCTTAGCAGAAACTCACTGGGTTTACAGCACAAAAATAAAAAAAAAGTCTGATTGCAACTCATAATAAAAAATCTTAAAGCTGAAAGGGATTTTTGCACTTTATGCCTCAGAGGTTTGAACAGAAAACAACTTAACCAGCATTGGAGTAGCATGGAAAATAAACTGCAGCTACATCATCAGTGATTGTAGGATGAAACACAACTTTGAGTCTGATCACCTTTGACCTCAGTCCACTGAACCTCCCTTTACATTTTTATGACTGGATAATATTCCGTTATAGCTAATATTGCTCATGACTGCTAAGCGTCAATCGTTTGTGCCACGATCTATTTCTGTAGCCCGCGCAGCGGCAGGCAGCGATTTTATGGTTTGTGAGGCGTTTATATGTTATCAGCAAAAATGATCCACGGCCAACAAATCAAATAAAGCAGAAACGGTGTGTTTCACCGGTAAAATGTCTGAATATTAAATCTTCTGAAGTGTTTCTTTAGCTCCGAAGAAAACATTATTTTACAGCTCGGATCATTCCAACTGAATTGTTCACTTAAGAATGTTTTAAAGTCACTAAAAGGAAACTTTTATTGCTCTACTGACACTGTAAAAATAGAGAACACAGATAAATCTGCTCTCAGGTGTGGAGGGAAACATTTACAGACAAAACAGGACGGATGGACGGGACGGACGGACGGACGATTTGCTAAAAAAAGAAAATCCACTTTTTGCTTGGTCAATAAGCCCTCGTCTCATCCCTTCCTCTGTCTCTTTCTCTCTTTCTTTCTTCCTCTCCTGCCATCATGAAGGGACCCGTGGGAAGTTGGACCACCTGGTAACCATGGTTACGGAGATCGAGCGGCCCTCGGTGAGAACGCAGCTCTCTTAAACGTGAACTCGCTTCCTCTCTGTGATGTCGGATGAAGCATTCCTGAATATTTCTCTTCCCGCAGCTTCTGGTCTGCTTCAGGGAAACGGTTTGGGGATTTTCCCAAACCGCTGCCAGCGATTGTTTCGTGACTAATCGGCACCTGGAGGTCACAGCACCGCATCACAGGTAACGGCTCAGTAATTACGCCGTCTAAGGATTTCATTTGTTACGAAGAAAAACTGAGGAGAGAGAAGAGAGGAGGCAACAACGCAGCGTCGCATTTTACATTATTGGCATGTTGGGGCTTCGACATGGAGATGTGCTGCAGAGGGACGGCTTGAAAAACAGAAATTAATATGTTTAATCTTGATAAGTTCTTGGAAAAATCTGATAAACATATTTGGTCACAAAATTATCAGTAAATGTTATCAACAGATAAATAACCAGGATCACAAGACGATTTAAGTCTTAATGGCCCCTGTAGGTTTGCGACCCAAGAGAAAAACAGACCGGAGCCAGCAGTGGTAGAGTACTCAATACTTTTCTTTTGTCTTTAGTTCAGTTCAGTTCAGTTCAGTATACAGCGTGGCATTTCAGGTCACAAACAAGAAGAGCAAAAAAAAAACTCCCTTTCACCTGAACCATCTGGCTTTTAAATGATTGGCTCCCACCAGGACTAATTGGAGGGGTGGAGACATTCACATTTTCAGACAGAAACAAACAAACATTTGCACTAAACTATTCCTAAACAATGTCTACAGTTACAATTAACTCAAACAAAAACTATCTGGGCCCAAACAAAATTCAAAATACATCTCTCCCCCCTCTCAGAAAATGGATTTTCCCAATGAGGCTGATTGGTATCACCAGGTCCTTGTCAGCACTGCTCATGGGCGCGCTTCCATGGCAACACATGACCAGGTGACCTCAAAGAGAGAAGAGGATTAAAACAAGTAAATAAATCAAAGTACTTCCCAAAACAATACATTTACACAAATAAATTAGAATTTATAAAACACAAAAAACAGCACCTGTTAGGGAGGGGGCAAATCCCTCACAGCCCCCAAACCCAAGAGCAGAACAGATTTTAACTAATTTCTAAAAATGATTCTTACCTTTAAACAATATTTAACAAGATGCTCCCTGATTTCAGATTAGAAAAATCTAAAATTTCTCTAATTTGAGATTATTTCTCAAATTAGAGTACAAACTAAGTCAAAACACAAGTTTAGGCTTAAAAAGTTTTGATGCATCCGTTTTATCAGACATAATTGTTGATCCACTGTGACCCATTTAGCCAAGAACCTGCAAAGATACTTCAATTTTCTTGCTGATTTTTGACGTAGTGAACTGATCCAAATCTGGTGTGAAGGCAAGAATCTATAAAACACAACGGATAACTCTCACAAACTGCAGTTTCAGCTCTACAAAAACACAATTACAACTAAAGTTGGACACAAACGCACAATCAGCAATCTGTGGGTTTCATTTTCCTTGTTTCTTATACAGCTAGAGTTTTGTTTCTGAGCTTTCCCTCACTCAAAAAAATAAAACTTCCCACATTTTGGCAATTCAGTTTCTGTTTTTAAGATTTTAAAGTTTGCACGTATGTATATGTATTCGTTTCATGGCCTTTTTTCTCTAAAATGAACATGGAGCTCATGATTTAATGTGCTGCAAAAACATAAACTACCCAAGTAGATAAAATAAACCACATGCCCATGCGTATCAGTGTGATTTGTGTGGTCCAGTGCAGCTCGTGTCACCACTTTACTCTCAGCGCATAAGGAGCTTGTTTACATGCAAATCGCCAGCTAGGAGGGAGAAATGGAGAAAATTCCTCTCCGTCCCTCTTTACCGTGATTCCATCTTCAAGAACTGACAAGAGTTCAAGAGATGTGATGCTAATATGCAGACACAAGCTCGGTAAATCATCGCCAGCAATTTCCCCCTGCAAATAACCAATGAACCAGATCCATCTCAGCAAGAGGAATGGGTTTCCACGGATGTGACACAACAAGGTCAGCGGAGAGTTTCTGACAAATGTAGCAGCAAATAAACGCCTCACTTTAAGAGCCGTTAGACGACGGAGGGAGGGATGAACCGACGGAAAACACGCATTTAAACGCAAATGAGTTGTGAAGAGATTCTCTAAACTGAACGTATTGCAAAAGGGAATTGCTGAGAAATTATCCTGAAAGCGTTTTTTCACAATGTGCAACATGAACTGTGTGATTATAACAACATATGTGGACAATGAAGCCTTGAATGAATCTGGTTTCTACTCTAAAAGCTTTTTAAATAAATTAAACGCAACGTTTACAAAGCATAGCACTAAAAATGTAAAAAGCCAACTCGTTTTTATGTTTTATTATATTAGTCATAGCTAATAACAGAATAACCGTAACTCCACCCTAACCCTATTTTAGAGGCTGTACTTTTGTACCAAGCAGTAAAACAACCATGATTTAGATTATTTAATCACAGAAATACTGTAAACCACAAAATTATGAACTCACATGGTCCAAACATGTTATTAAGACATAAATTAAGCAGCACAGAATAAAACTCAGCCCCATCTGAAAACACCAGAAATTCGGTTATCATAGCCTTCAGCATTTTTTCCCCACCTCACTAAAAAATCGTCCTCTTGCTTTGCTTTGCTTGCATCCCAGCAACTGCAAACCACTGACCCTCGCTGCAGAGTCATGCAGGATCAGAAAGCTCCACTCGAGGTTTACTCCGCTCCGCAAGAAGATGTTCAGCCACGACAAGGACGTCGCTGGGATGATGAATGCATCGGCGACCTTTAACCCGGCTGCACGCTACAGAAAGGACACCGCCAGGCTGCAGTAACAGTGAGCGAGACAAAGGCCTCTGGTCACAGGTAATTAGCTGGTGCAGCAGGAGAATGAATCCCAAATGATGGCCATCAATTTTCTGAAGCGGGGCTGCACAGTGGCGCAGTTGGTAGAGCTGTTGCCTTGCAGCAAGAAGGTTCTGGGTTCGATTCCCAGCCCCGGTCTTTCTGCATGGAGTTTGCATGTTCTCCCTGTGCATGGTGGGTTTTCTCCGGGTACTCCGGTTTCCTCCCACAGTCCAAAAACATGACTGTCGGGTTAATTAGCCTCTCCAAGTGTGTGTGTGCATGGTTGTGTGTCCTGTGTGTCTCTGTGTTGCCCTGCGACAGACTGGCGACCTGCCCAGGGTGACCCCGCCTCTCACCCGGTATGTTAGCTGGAGAGGCACCAGCACCTCCCGACCCCACTGAGGGACAAGGCTGTCAGAAAATGGATGGATGGATGGAATTTTCTGAAGCCATTTGATCTCAGACCGTAAAGCTTCTGTTCTATTCAGTTGTGCTACGTCTTCCAAGTGAAGTCGTGATCTTTTTACAAGCAGTCAGGGCGAATGTGTCAAACTCGAGGCCCGAGGGCCAAATCTGGCCCACCGCAGCTTTTAATGTGGCCCCTCTAAACTCCAGAGCGAAGCGTTTTACAGTATGTCTCCTGAATTTCCTGCTGCTGCCCAAACTTTGAATTTGCTTTCCTGAAAATGTTACTTCTTGATTTCTCTGAAGGGTTATTAAAACTGCAGCAATTTTAAATTAACAACATTCTGATTATCTAATTTCTAAAGCTGGGAAATCAAGAATTTTCCGTTGTTTTCCTGGCTCTGGTGTTGGTCCTATTTTTTATTTTACTGACGTAATTGAGTTTTATTTACAGCAAAAATACAGTGTCTCTTCACCGGCTTTATCCTTCTCTTCTGCAGAGTTTCTGCTCAGTTTCTGACCTACCAAAATATTTACCAGCATGAAAAGTAAAAGTAAATGATGGGTATATAAAAACTCCCAGATAATCGATTTCTGCTGTGGCATCCCTATAAAAACCACAGCAGATAATTATGGGACATTATTTTTAATGGAGCCTTCATTAGTGTTGTTGTTTTTGTTCAGACATTTCACTCGTTTTGGACCGAATCCAGTCTCTACCCCCGACTTCTCTAAATTTAACCTCTGGTTCAGGATCCTGAACGGTCCAGAATCTGGATCCAATCAGGTCCAGGAGGGTTCAGGGTCACGACGGTGGGACTTACCGGGTCGGACCAGGAACTGCTTACAGTTCTACTTCTTCTCATGACATCCCTGAGGATCATCTGGCATCACCTACCGCTACAACCAAGTTTCTTTACTTCAAAAAGCTGAATCAATCAATAATAAGTAAATGTTGTTGATTAATCCAATACAAACTCTGAATCTGCTCTGAAATCTACCACAAAGCAGTTTCATTTTTCATCTGAATATGGGTTCAAGAAGTGGGAAAATTGCATTTGAGCATTGATACCGAGCATAATTTCCTCATCAACAATTTAAACGACTGCAGGATTTTCGCTGCGCTCCCTTTGTGGAGCTGCATCAAAGCTCAGAGGGGTTCCCTGGATCTCCACATCTCCCTGTGACAGCCATGTTTTATGCATATGCTCACACACCATGAATAAACCAAAAGAAAATGAATAATCACTGTTTATTTTTACATTTGTGTGGCTGGGGCGACCTGGTTGTTCGTTCGTCATTTATCCAAACTCACACAGAAATAAACTGCAGAGACCAGCAGAAAGCGAGGAGGAGGAGGAGGAGGAAGTGAAGGAGCGGGAGCGAATCTGACTGAGCATTTTCCCTGCTGGCACTAAATATGTAAAGGCTGCAGCATATTCAGATCTGCAGGCCAGTGAACCATATGTCTGTGTATTAATGAGCTAATTATGTAAGTACATGTGAATGGAGTGTGTTTGGTGCATGAACAGGACGTGTATTTGCACCAGGTCTGTTCCTGTGTGGGTGTGTTTGCCATTGTTTATTCCTCTCTTCCCACATGCATGTCTGCATGTTTGTCTGCACATGTGACTCACCAGAGCTCTCTTCACCAGATGCTCCACAGCCATCCTCATCATCGCAATCTCCTCCGCCGCTTCCATCTGGCAGGGCGCTCCCTCCGTCCTCTTCGCCTCTTCCTCTCTTCCTGCTTGCCCAGCCGAGGTCCACCAACAGCTCCTTCGAAAACCGAAACAAAAATAAATCTGACTTGGAAATCTGCAGAGCACCTGGGTGAAGTAAAAACATTTGTAGTTCAAGCAGGACCTCAGATTAGCATCAAATCTCAAACGTTGCTAAGATTTTCTGTGGCGAAAGTAGAAAAACGCTTTGAAATATTTTAAATTCAAACTATAAATGTTCAATCAATCTGATCCTTTAGGCATTTCTTAATGTTCTGCATTGATGATCAACTGAAACGGCATTGAATCAACAAAACACAGTAAACCTGCTAGCTTAGCACTTCATCAAAATAAGATACTGAAACTCTGGCTGGGTGTTGAGAGCAAGTTACTGGAGAAACAAAACCAGTTAAATTGATCACATTTAGCTGAATTTAATGATTTAAATGATTTCGACTTTGCTCTAAATTTAACCTGTAATTTACCCAGAATCAAAAGAAGCTCGTATGCCAGTACAGGTCTGGAAAAAAAAATGAAGAAACCACTTAAAATGATCGGTTTCTCTGGTTTTACTTTCTATAAATAAATGTTTGAGTAAAATTAACATTGTTCCTTTATTCTACTGAAAACATGTCCACGAAATTTCAAGCAAAAATCCAAGAAAATGAGAAACGGTGAAAAAAGATGCAATGCTTTCAGAGCTAAACATGTTTATGTTCATTTAAAAACATCAATGCCAATGTTTTAACTCAGAGAGAGTTCAGAAATCAGTGTTTGGTGGAATAACCAGCAGGTTTTCATTGGGGTTCAAAGCAATGAAGCTGAAAATGTTTTGGCTTTTTAACCACACATAGCAAGAACCATCTAAATTCCTGATGGATCAATGACAAGAAGCATAAAAAGAGCAAATGATGCAATTTTAACCCGTTTAGGTCTGCAATTATAAAGGTTCGCATGAGCTTATTTTTACATTTTTGGATGCTGCACAGCCATTATTTGGAGCATTTCAATAACCAATACATCAGTACAATCCTTATATCCAGGTCTTTCACAATTTATATGTTATTAATCCATAGCAACAAAATAAAATGCTAAAAACTGCAAAGAAAAATCACAAAAACGTAATTCGGTTCATAGTTTTTTTCAATACATTGCAAATATAACAATTGCCTAAGTTTATTTCTCAAACTTGTTCATGAACTTGTTCATTTATTGTGTTCAACATTAAACCAGTGCAATCAAACTTGTGAAATCTGGCAAAATAATATAAATAGGAATAAAATTAGGAGACAGCAGCCTGTGTTAGCTCTGCCATGGGCAAAAACACTGTGGGTAAAATATAAAATATAAATGTGGCACACATGCTGTTCATCGTCTAAATCAATTCAGCACATCACTAAAATACACTTTTCAAAGTTCTTTCTGGAAGCAGGACAAGCATGAACAGCTCTGAACTTAACATTATTATTTCTGAGAGGCGCAAAGCAGCTGTGGAAACACCAGGATCCGAGGGAAAACCCGGACACGGAGCGACGGACTGTGGATGATTCACCAAAATCCCCACCAACACGTTACGTTACACCCTGTTTCCACCACTGGGTCAAGAGGAAAACGTGCAGATCCGACTGTCATCCCCTTCTTATTGGAGGCCCAAGAAGCCAAAATGTCCAGAGGCTGTAAAACATCAGAAGGTGATTTAACTTGAAAATGAAAGTCCACCTGCTGCCTTGAAACATGTCAACAAGAAAACAGTTTTGGTTTTAACTCAGAAACTAAAGTTCATGAAGGTGATTTAACGACAAAAGAGGAGTTCTCCAGAACATTGTTTTTTAAGTTCAACAATCTGGGGTTGTGGGCTGCACAGTGGTGCAGTTGGTAGAGCTGTTGCCTTGCAGCAAGAAGGTTCTGGGTTCGATTCCCAGCCCTGGTCTTTCCGCATGGAGTTTGCATGTTCTCCCTGTGCATGGTGGGTTTTCTCCAGGTACTCCGGTTTCCTCCCACAGTCCAAAAACATGACTGTCAGGTTAATTGGCCTCTCCAAATTGTCCCTAGTTGTGTGTGTGTGTGTGTGTGTGGATGCTTGTGTGTCCTGTGTGTCTCTATGTTGCCCTGCCTCTCGCCCAGAACGTTGGCTGGAGAGGCACCAGCACCTCCTGACCCCACTGAGGGACAAGGGCGTAAGAAGATGGATGAATCTGGGGTTGCGAGTTTTAACATAAAGCTGCAATTTAAACCATTTCTCTATTAAAATAACGACTTTTTTTTACTGCAGAATAATTTAATTTTTCATTTCAAATCGCATGAACAAAATTTCTGATGTGATAATGAATTTTATTTATCAAAAACGTTTAGTGTGAACAGGACATTAAAATAAACATTTTCCTTAACAAAACACAAAACTCAACGCACTTCCATGTCAGGATACAAAAACACGCCGCTAAGCATTCTGGGAAACAGTTCCCACTCCTGTGTTTTTCTTCTTTCAGTTTTTTAAGTGCTAAGATGTTTTACAGTGTAAAACACCTGATCCACGGTTTCTGCACCTGCTGTTTATTTACCAATGAAACCATGGAAACCACATACCGAATCCTTTTTTAAAGGACAAAATCCCTTTATCACACGTGATTTAAAAGACTTCTTGTTTTAATTTAAGTTTCAATGTTTATTTTTTTGTGTGCGTTTTTTCACAAAAGTAAATTGCTAAATCTTTAAACTGAGTTGTTACTATTGTAAAATTTAAACTGATTTTAGGCAGTTTTGCTTTAAGGAAACAAAAAAAAGCAAGAAGGACGACAAAAACGTAAATAATATGTATTTAGCTATTTTCAAAATTTCTCTAAACCCTGAAAAACAACTTAATCTAAGAATTTACATAGTAAAAGGTGTTATTACTTATGATTTTTATTAATACAGAGCCAAAAAAATAACCTTGATGTATGGAAACTATAAGAACAAAGTTCTGTGGTTGAATTATTCGCAAATAATTTGATATTTTCTTTAAGAAATCTTTCGTTATATTACAATAACAATATATTTTCTTGTTTTCACATAATAAGAGAAAAGTGTTGCATCACAGACGATATTATAACATTACTGACAATTTAATTTATTTCAATAAGTCAACTAAAGTGAAACAAACCATACAGATTATCAATACTCAGTGTGATATTTTCAATCTATTTAAATTTCTTCTATGTGTTTTATAAACATTCAGAGGTTATTATTTATAGATTTATCAGATGAAATTGAGTTTTGCAAAAACAGAAAACAAAACATTGCAGTACTTTCACAGCAGGTCGGTAATAAATTTTAATAATCCGGTGAGTGAGATGCGACTAAAAATCTATTTTAACATTATTTGTGTTTACTTGCCCTGTAAATCATGCATTTCTTGAGTAGAAGAAGAAACTGCGTTACTGTAATGTGATACAAACTGAAGGTCAGAACAGAGGAATGAAAGTATTTTAATGAGTCCATCCTGTCATCCACTGTCACTTTGTTAAAACTAAAATCTGCTCCTCTGGGTTCATTTGGCTCGTCTTCATTGGCTGAGCACAAATCCTGACTGGTGCTGTAAATGACTGAATAAAATCCCAGTAGACCAGTGGTTCTTAGCCTTTTTTTGAGGTACGGAGCCCCCCAGTTTCATATGCGCATTCACTGAACCCTTCTGTAGTGATAAATAAAATATGATTTTTTTCCCCCCCAAATTCAAGACATAGGGGTGTCTTGAATTTGACAGACTAGAGTCTAGTCGGGTCACTCCATGATTACTAAGTCTTCTTAAAAGGTAGAGTCTCTGAGAACAGTTCTTGTTTTCAGCAAAGTTGAGCTGAATGTCCAGGAACGACCCAAGGTATTTAAAATTTGACACAGTTTCAACAGGTTGGAGAGAAACTGGAACCACTTTAAGGTCTTTAGGTGTTTAGATCATTTAATTAGCTCTACATTCTTAAGAGAATGAAAAATTAATAATAAATAATAAAGACTTTGCAGTATTCTGATTTAGTAATGTAATTATATTAGTTATGTTACCACCCCCATGCCACTAGAGGCAGTAGCAACCCCGAAAAGATGCGAATAAGGAGCAGATTTAGAACACCGAAAGCTGCAGAATGTGGTAAAAACTGTGAGCTTTGCTGAAGTAAATAAAGACACAAGTTCAAATCCATGCTAAGAGTAGAACTCCTTCAATCAGGGCTCCTCCGCAGCTCTGATTGGCTAAGCAATGTAACGTGATCCTCTGATTGGCTAAGCAATGTAACGTGATCCTCTGATTGGCTAAGCAATGTAACGTGATCCTCTGATTGGCTAAGCAATGTAACGTGATCCTCTGATTGGCTAAGCAATGTAACGTGATCCTCTGCAGCAAGTGATGGCAAAGCGGGGCGTCATCTACTGAGTAGATAAAGAAGCTTTTATCAGACTTTATTACACATGATACAAACCAGAAACAGAAAAAAAAAAAAAAGTTCCTGAAATGATTAAAATTCCAGAGATGCTTCCTTCTCCTGTTTCATATTTCCATCCATCTCTCATCCTTGTTGTGGGAGAATATAAATGGCAAACGACAGACAGGAATGATAATTAATCAATGGCATGCATTAACTTGTACTTCAGACAAATAGCAACCTTTAAAAACATGCCGCTGCGCCAGTGAGCGCGATAATAATGCAACACTAAACTTCTAAATGACAATGAAAGCTCATTAAAATACACATTCAATTCTGTTTTTATAAAGTGGAGCAAATAATACGGAGGCCCCTTAGGGACATGGGAAAGCATTTTTCTTTTGCGTTCCCTCGCAATTGGCAAATTCACCACACAGTCACAAATGTCAATTTAAAATTTCACTCAACAAACTGATTTTAACTTGATTTATTCTTACTGAAAAAGGTGGGAAAAGTGGATCAACAATCTACGGCTAAAAACAAGAGGTGAGTTTGCAGCGCCTCTTTCAAACTAAACTGATTGAAAGGATTTAATTTTTTTTGGTGGTGGTGGGGGGCGTCCTGATCCACACTCCACACCAGTAGGTGGCGGTAATGCACACCATTAAGTTGCTTGCCAACCGCCATTAAAACAAAAAGAAGAAGAAGAAGAAAAGCCTCTTTCTAACAGGAAACAATCGCATCGTTTAAACTGCATTTTCAGATATTTTATTGAGCCGCATTCAAATGAACCGTGTCTTTAATTTGATTTTTGTAAATCGCTGAGGATGTTTGACCTACATTGTCAACATTAACGCACAACTCCAGCATGAATCTGGGTTTACAGAAGCTAAATAAATTATTTACCAGGAGATCGAAGCTCGTAGAAATAACATGGGTTAGCTTGTTGTTAGCGATAGCATCGTTATCGTAGGCTAATTGCGTAAAATAGCATTACAGCTGCTTTTGATCCTAAATGTTTGTATTCTCCAGGGTTTGAAAGCTTTCTTCTGACTCCTGTATAATATGAGGAGCTCCAGATAGTTACTCATGTCGATCGCCTCTACACGATTACAGGAGAAATCCACTTCCTGACCCCCGTCTGAATCATCCAGCAACTGCAAGATAACGCAAAAGAAAGAAATAATCCTCCATGTCCCCTAAGAAAACACCCTTTCAAGGTGTAAAAGTTATTTTCAGTCCCATTTTGTGGCCCGTTACAACAAACAAAACCGAACTTTTCTCATTTTTCCTGAAAAAAGAAAACCGTAATGCTTCACACAAGAATATTTACATAAGATTAAATGCTCTCCAAAACAAAAACGACCACTTGCATCGATTTAATGAGCCCTAGAAATCTCATACATAAATGATTATGTGGTGCGTGTGTAGTGTGCATTTCTGTGTTTATGGCAAAACCGCTGCAAACCACACATGCACCCTGAGTGCTGACTTAGCAGAAACATGCGTTAAATGCAGCATGATTAATGGACCGAGCAACAAGATTAGAGGGAAAACAGGAAGAGCTTCAAAAGCAGAGGAAAGAGGCTCAGCCTACACCGACCCATCGTTTTCAATTACAGTCCTAAACATGTTCGACGGGAAAATAATCCTCCTATTAATAACATTGATCACTTTTATAACTCCCTGATCAATTCCTCTGCTCTGAAGTTGAGCTGAATGTGTTAAGTTGAAGACCTGAACGACATTCAGGAGACAGAAAGTGAATCGGTTCTGACCTGGAACTGATAACTTATCACAGTTATCTTTATAATGACTGATAGCAGCAAATATAACAAGCTTAACGTTTAAGGTGACATTGCCTTATCGTTTTTCATAAATGCATCCAATTACAACAGGACATAAGCACAAATTTAGATAAAGCCAACAGAATAAATATTGAGAATCAAAGTGAGGAGTTATTAAATGTCATATTATTTCATGTACCGTCTGACTTTCATTTTAAAGCCAAACTTTATCATTTTATTGTAACTTTCTGTTCTCATATTCAAGCATTTTGTCATTCAATTTGTTTATTTTAGTAATAAACCAACATAAAATTTAATTTCTGAACCTTCTGTCTCATGAAATGCAATAATATCGTTAAGGATTATTGAATACAATTTATCAGCAGTGCTGCACACATTGATATTGTGATAGCAATTTATCAAATTAAACTCTATCAAAGAACATCAGTGCATCATTCTGACAGTTTTTCCCCAAAAAGATTGCACTATATTACAATAAATTTAAAATATATATATAAAAAAGTAAGTATTTTCTGTTATAAAATTCACTTATTTGTAAATAAAATAAATTCAAATAAAGAATGTATTTATTAACTTAAATACAAAGATGCAGAGAACCCAAATTGCATCTTAAATGTACACATTTTTTTATGGCAGGTGACCAGATTTAAAACAAAGGCTACCAACGTCACATTTGAAACATCTTTCATGCATCTGCTGATTTTATTCTACCTGAGATCAGAAATTCATCGTATTTTTTATACAACAAATATCTAAAACTGCAGCTGATATTTGTGAGTCTGCAGATCTGGAGACATTTCAGCCGATGCATCTGCTGTGTTTGCAGATCTGCCCTCAAAAGCAGCTGCAAAAAAATAAAATAAAAAGAAGAGAAACTCCAGAACAGGAAACAAAGCTGCAGATTCATACTCCGGGATTTTCTGCTGGTTGAAACTCATTTCTCATTGAGCATCGATTGACAGCTCGCCTCATGCCAATCAGGCGTAACATTATGATCACCTGCCAGACGTTACCAAGACGCCGCCGACGTGCCGAGGCTCAGATCCGACTCCGGTCCTGAAGGTTTGTTGCTTCGGCATCTGGCGCCGAGACGCCAGCAGCATTTCCTTTAACTCCTGCAGGCTGTGAGGTGGGGCCTCTATTGATCGGACTAGTTTGTTCAGCACATCACAGACACTCAACCGGACCAAGATCTGGGGAATTTGACAACATCTCAAATGTATTGATGTGCCCTTTAAACTTTTCCTGAACCATATCTGCTTTGTGGACAGATTGCAGCGCTGAGAGAGGTTGCAACCCTCAGAGAATATTCCCTCCAGGAGCCGATGAACCTGCTGCCATGCTTCGGCTGGAGATTTGTCTCAAACCAACTTTCTTATTGATCCCAGCAGCAGACAGCCTAAAGCATCACCCTGCCTCCACTGGCTGCACTGCAAAAACACAAAATCTAACCAAAAATGGTCTAATTTGCACTGCAAATATTTTAGCACACTTCAAGCAAAACAAACCAACTTAAAAGTAACTTTTCAGCAAGATATAGAGGCTTGTTTTGTGTAAATAATTACCTAATACTGATGAAAAAGTATTTGTTCTGCTGGCAGATAAATTAACTTATAACATGAGAAATATGTCTTGTTATAAATAATCTGTCAGTGAAATAAGAACATCTTCATCAATATTACTGACTTAAAACAAGTCTTCTTATCTTAATAAAAAGTTACTTGTCTTATTTCAAGTGTACTGAGATATTTGCAGTAAAATACTTGGTAAGATTTGGTGTGAAGTTTCCAGTGCAAATATTTTAGTACCTTAGAAATAAGCAGCAGGTTGAGCGGGCCGTGTCCGCCCCGGCCTCAATGCTCCTCATTTTATTTTATTTTATTTTCTGGTCAGCTTTCTATTACTCCTATCTCGATTTAACACACAAAGTCTCCTGCTCTTCCCGTGTCTGTGGCCTCTGTCCCTTTTTCAGCTGTTATAAACGTCAAATTCGCCGTTACAATGTCATAAACATAGATTTAAAAAAAGTTATATTTCCATTGGCTGATTTATCTTGCTGAAAAGTTTTGTCTTATTCAAAGAATGCTAAGATATTTACACTAGGAAGTGGACACAAATACTTGGTAAAATTCAGTGTTTCTGCAGTGAGGATAATTCAGCCGAGTTAAATCAACGCTGTGATTTGGTTCGTCTCAGAATCGGCGCTAATTTAACCCTTTCAGTTGTTTTAACAAGAAAGAAAATCTTTATTTGGAGACAAAAAAAACAAGTAGTCCATAAAAAAAAAATGTAAAAATAGAACAAATCATCAAATAAAAGAAGGACGCAGCCGTCATAAAGCAGACAAGCAATTATTCCAATGTTTAAAAAAGGTATTGGAAAAAGAAGTTGAGAAGCTTCAACTATTTAAAGTGTTAATTATTTATGCCAGAATTTGCAAAAATAGGATGTAAAAAAAAAAAAGTCAGGTTCTTTCTCCATACACTGCAAAAACACAAAATCTTACCAAATATTACCGTCTAGTTTATAGTGCAAATGTTTTGTTTTACACATGAAATAAAACAAAACTAACTTACAAGTAACTTTTCAGCTAAATATAGGAACTTGTTTTACATAAATAATACTTTTAATTAAAAAAAAAGTACTGGCAGATTATTTCACTCAACATGGGAAAAATGTTTTCTTAAATAAAATAATCTGCCAGTGAACTAGAACCTTTTCTTCAAACAATATTAATAAATTATTTACTTAAAAGAAGCTCCTACATTTTGCTGCAAACTTACTTGTAAGTTAGTTTTGTTTTATTTCCAATGTAAGAAGACAACTAGACAGAAATACTTGGTAAGATTTAGTGTGTATAAAGAACCAGACAACTTTTTCATTCTTGGGTTTTTTACATTCTATTCTTTCAAATTCTGCCATAAACGATCAATCACAATATTGACGAATGTAATAAGATACTTGGACTAGAAAGAACACAAAGCAGTTTTTGTATTTTTCCAGTGTATTCAGGTTTTCCTCTTCATTTCTGTTTGTCTTTCAAATCCTGGCATAAATAATCAATCATTAGTGTGACTCATTGTGACTGATACATGGGTTCACATGACGCCATGATTCATCTGTGCAGCTAATATTATAATTACACCATAGAGTGCAAAGGTGGAAATGCAGAAATCAGCTTTAATATGAGAGTAAAATCTGATTTCGGTGTCGTTTTACCTGCGTTAGCCGCTCCAGCCTTTGCTTCACCTCCTTCAGGGCAGGATCTGTGTGGCGTATAGACGTCTCTGGATTCTCCTTCTGGGCTTTCAAAGTGCTGCCAACAACGTGACCTGCATAACTACACACACACACACACACACACACACACACACACACACACACACACACACACACACACACACACAGTTTGAGATAAACATGCACGTCTTCCTGCTACAGTTTAGCTGTGCATGTGTTGCTTCACTGCCCCGGTTCTAACACACTCATGAAGCACATGACGATTCACTTTATGCACAAAATATACAACTTGTTCCATCACATCAAACACAGTTTCTGGAAACTTGCACCAGCCATTACTGCAACCGCTGATTTTCTCCTCCTGGCTTTTGATCTGAAGCTTTAATTTGAAGGCAACTCTGTTTTCCTGAAATGGAACAATTCACATGACGGAGGCTTGTGGAGAGGAATGCAGGTATCAACACAGACGGTTTTCTCTAGAAAGTTCATGTAGGAACATTGAAGCCGCTGCTATGAACGGATGAGTCACACTCACATGCAGGGCAGCAGACTAATCCTTTTCTCACAAGTCGAATTGTGAGGATGGATGTGTTTGCTAAACTCTGTTAGCTGTAAAATGACTCACGGATTAAATTATCCAGGAGGAGAAACCATAAAAAATGTATGTATTGTGAGAATTTAGTTCATCTATCATGTGCAGAACTCCGACAGCTTTAATGTGTTGCTAATGTTGATCCAAAGGCACAATCCAAACCATGCGCTAGAGTTCTGTTTAGGACTTAAATTTAATCAACTTGTAGTCCTATTTTTACCTCCCAGATGATAAGATTCACATCAAAAACACAAAATCTTACCAAGTACTTTTTGTGTAGTTTCTAGTGCAAATATCTTATGATGCACCAAACACGTTTTGACCGTCAGGCGCGTCTGGTTTGCGTTTATTTATAGCGTCAAGCGCTGCGCGATTTGAAGCGTTGGACGCATCAAGCGCATCTGATGCTGAAGTTGAAAAATCTGAACTTTCGCCGCTCAACGCAGAGCATCAACCAGCCCGTAGTGGTGCATTTTGCAGCATGATCTCAGAGAAAAACAAATAAATGGTGGATAAACTAATTGTCACTGTTTGCTCTCGTCCTATAGTCAACGTCCTAATCAAATCATGACTGCAGAGACAGGAAAAGAAAGGACCTTGATTGGAAGACGACAAGTTATAACTTTTACTACTTGAAAATATTCCCCCACATCTCAGCTACCCAAATCCATCCAGCAAAAACGTTGAGTCACAGTAAATAAACGTTAAACAAACGTATTTATTAGACGAAAGACGCAGCAGACGCAGGTGGAAGAGGTCGAAGGTCACGTATGAAAAGGAGTCTCTTCTCAACGTCCACACAGAGCGATTTTGACGCACAAAACGCGTTTGGTGTGAACGCACCACGAGTTCACTCACAATAAGACTAAACTAACTTACAGGTAACTTTTCACCTGATAATAATTAAATAATTTCTTAGTATTGATGAAAAACGTATAAGTTCTACTGTCGTATCATTTCATTATAACATGGGAAAATAACCTTACGAGTTACGAGTGAAATAACCTGCCAATGAAATTAGTACTTTTTCATCAACAGTAAGGAATTACTGACTTAATAATTTCTCCTATATCTTTCTGAAAAATGACTTGTAATTCAGTTTTGTGTTTTTTAAGTGTACTGAGACGTTTGCAATAGAAACTAGACCAAAATTAATTGGTAAGATTTAGTTTTTACAGTGTCACAATTATAGTTGCTCATTTTGATTAATGCTCCGATTGTAGAAATGGATAAATTAAAACGAAAAGCTATTTTCTGGTAGCTTTGTTGTCACTTATTCAGATCCAAATACATCCTAATTACCTAAATGGCATGTTCCCCTGTCTTTCCCATTTTGAATAGATGCCTGGTTTTGTAGTATTTACATCCCAAAGAGACAAAAAGGAACTGATTAATAATTGAAAGTTCATAAATACTGTAATTAAACATTATTTAAAAGTAAAACCTGTTACAAATAGATTCCAGCCCAATTATTTTTGGCATTGCTTTTTAGTAAATACATAAAAGATCTTATGATTTTCTAAGGTTTTTACATTGGGGAGTGTTTTAATTTTAATTCTGTAGAAAATTTTATTATAAATTATGTTTTTGCATCACTGAATAAATTTACTACAATTAAACTTATGTATTTATCTAAAAAATATAATTCTGTGAGAATGCGTTACCCAGATAAAAGGATAATCTATTTTAATATTTGTGAAGATTGGTTCATTTTCAAAGTAAAATTAAAGTTACAGTTAATATTTGCTTCTTTTAAGGTTTAAAATTTTCCAAAACAAAATTATTTTACTCTACATTATTCATTCAATGTGACGGTTTTACATAAATACAAATTCTAGTGGGTATCTGTGTTTGATAAAGAATCGCCTGAGAGAGTAAATTTCTTAATTTCCTGTCATTTTTTATCATCTTGCAGGCTGATGCCTCATCCTCGCATCATTTCGCCTCTGTAGGTTGTCGGGGTGGGTGGATCAAAAGAGAGAAAGACGGAGTGAGTGAGAAGCAACAGAGGAGAAGTTCATGAGTCACATTATTTCTTCTTCCAAACCAGCTTTGCTCGCTAATACAATCAGCCACCAACTCGGTAACCACACAGTCCACGCCCTGCAATACACAAACACGATCTGGCTATGGCAACAAGGGGATTGTGGGAACTAGCGGCTGCATCTGATGCCAAAAGATGCTGCAATGTTGAGGACCGGGTCCTGCTGGTCTGGGATCAGACAGAAACTTCACCCAGCACCGAAAGCCTTTAATTAACTCTCAGATTCTCGGTTTACAAAGATCGTGTTTCTCAGCGAAGGTCTCGTTTCCAAATCAGACAAAGTGTTAATGTTCTGAGTCCAGCTTTGCCTGACAGCTGCCTACCACACTTTGGGTCACCAGAGATTAATATTATTATGCATTTGAGCGAGTTTGTTCCAGAATAGCTCTGAGCCAACGTCTCGCATATCAAATCTAAATCTGAAAACGGATAAAACTGAAAACTCTCATGGGAAAATTAGACACAAGTTGGAGACATAACAGCAGGCAGCGGCTCAAAAACGCAACAAAGCAGCATGAATACATGCAGATAAAGCTCCGCTTGCAGTCAAAATATTGCCTGAACAGTAGCTGGAAGTCATAATTTCATCACTTTATGGTAATTATTGTTTCCCCAGTGAAAGGAAAATCGGTAAAGGACAATAACTGTCAGATCTGATCATGTTGTCAATAGGAGAAACTATTGATTTATGCCAATGCAAATTAAGCCTATATATGAATAAACAGAAATAGTTTTTCCTTCATGCACTATAAAGTGTTAATTCTGGAGAAAAGGAGATAAAATACCAACAAGCTGGACTTTAGTGGGTCAAAATTATAATTAAAGACTAACTACAAATGTTTTCTAAATTTTTTATAGGAATAAATTAGCTTGTTTGGAGTTTACATGTTTCTTATCATTGAGACCAAATATTATTTATATCTTTTGACCAAACTACTTCTCTCCAGAAGGAATTTGGCTTTTTCTTACAAATTTAAGTAAAAATTAATCCTGATTTCTGTCTAAATATGTCAAACAATTGACAGAACTGGCTTATATTTAATCTCTGAGTCTTAAACATTACATGTTTAACATTTTTATTAAAGTTTAAAACTAATATGACGTTCATTCCCAAGCTGAGTGTGTGTAATTTGTTTCTTTGCTAAAAGAGGCGGAAAGATTATAAAAGCTTTTTCTTTTTAGAAATTACTTTATTCAAGGTCTATTTTTGCAGCTCATCCTTCGACACTGACGCAGTCAAATAAAGAAGCTAAAAACTTGGAGTTTGTATGAAAGATGTAGTTTAAATTGTTTATTTTTCACACAAGATTTGTTGCTTAATAATTAAGCTTTTTGATATTTTTTTTTCCTCTGCAGATTAAAGATGTTTATTGAAGCTCATTCCCATAATCTCAGATAAAAACATATAATATTGCTGTAATACATGAAACCTGACATAATCAGACACAACCCTTATATGTAAATTGCAAAGTAAACAAAAAGGATTCATTTTCAACAACGTCACCATGGAAACTGCTTTCATGGCCTGCACAGAGATATCAAAGAAAAGCAAAAGACCAGGAGGTGTATCCTTGATCATCTCTGCTTACGGAGTCATTTAAGTTCTGCATTTCAGTGCAGCACTGGGAAGAAAGGAAAACAGGAAATGATGTGCAGCAGAGCGATCCCACATAATAACAGGATGCACGGCTACATGTGAACGTATTAACATGTGTCATGAAAGGCAGGCCCCCACCAGGGGAGACTGTAAAACCGATGACAGCGGAAGGGGGAGAAAAAAGCAGGAAGGAAGGCAGAAGAGAAGAAAAAATAAAAGAATGAATAAGAGATCTATTAAAAACCATATTTCTTCTCCTCAGGGAAAATCCCAGGATTCCTGAGGCTCCAGCAGATTCCAGGGATGAGCTTCAGCCTCCCGCCCACAAACACTGAAGTATTTATTTAGGTTTTCTTTAATCCTCATTAAACTTCAGAATGCGTCTGTGTTTATTAGCCGTAACTAACACACACAGACACGCACACACACACACACACACACACACACACACACACACACACACAGACTTGTATTTCCCGAAACGTGAGGACTTAGTTTTGCGAGTGACTAGGTGGTTACACGTGGGGACACAACTTTCTAAATGAGCTAAAGACTCTGTTTTAGGTTTGGATTTTTTTAGGGACATTGGAACATGAAATAACATCTTTAACATAAATATTTTATAAAATTTAGAAAATCAAAAATCTGTCAGGTTTTTGGGTGCACATGGACACACACACACATACACCCACAAACACGCACACACACACACACACAGCTGAGGTGAGTTTCAAGACACACTAAAACATTTCAGCCGCATTTAGTTGTGTCTACCATCTTCTATTCTGCAAGTCAAATAAATTTAGCAAGTTTTAGATTTTGAACCTGAATGTGTGAGTTTGTGAAAGATTTTTGTCAAACCTCCTATTGTTTAATGAACTTGAGTTTTTAAGTTTGCACCTAAAAAAAACTGAAAGAAGAAAAAGACCAGAGTGGGAACTATTTCCCAGAATGCTTAGCGGCATGTTTTTGTACCCAGAGATGGACGTGCGTTACATTGATCTGACTCGTGTGTTATTAAGGAAAATGTTTATTTTAATGTCCTGTTTACACTAAAATTAATTGTCAGATCAGAAATTCTGTCCATACAGTTTGAAACAAGAATTTGAATTATTCTACAGTAAAATAAGTCG
Source organism: Poecilia reticulata (assembly GCF_904066995.2). Classification (NCBI taxonomy): domain Eukaryota; kingdom Metazoa; phylum Chordata; class Actinopteri; order Cyprinodontiformes; family Poeciliidae; genus Poecilia; species Poecilia reticulata. The sequence goes on along the minus strand of NC_088833.1, from coordinate 4,551,032 downwards.
TTATTTTAACTTAATATTGTGAGTTGAAAATAATAAAAGTCACAATTCAAAATTAATTAACTTAAAAAACATCGTTTGGACAACTTCTCTCTTGTTAAATCAACTTCATGAACTTTAATTTCTGAGTTAAAACCAAAACAGTTTCCTTGTTGACTTAAATTGTATTTTTACGGCATCAGGTGGACTTTTATTTTCTTCAGATGTTTTAAAGTGTATGACTTTGAAACTACAGAAAGAGACAAACCTTTTTTTATTTTTTCTGCTTTGAGTTTGGTTTCATAAATGCAGACGTAATGAAGCAGCTTTTTGATGTAGAGCAGAAAAAGACCCAAGACTGCAGTTTTTCAGCAAGACATTTGTCAGCAGACGAACATCAAAGGGTTATTATGTTCCATAACAAGGCAACCAGCCGGCTTAATTGTGAAAAACGCAATGGTGAGTATTTTAATTTTCTCCTCTAATGACTCTCAGAGCTCAGCGGCTAATGGAGCCCAAAGGCCCGAAGGTGGAGGCAGCAGAAAGTCTACAAATTAGATCCTTGTAATCAGGTAGCGAGAGGAAAACAACTTCAGCATCACTTATTTTTACAAGTCGCTGCAAAAAGTGCAGCGGTGTAGAAAAGTAACCGTTTCTTTTTTTTTTTTTTTACATCACATAACGAGGTTCCGTTTTACATTTAAATGTTAATTTCCCAGAGAGAAACAAGAAGGAGGTTTCTCATTCGGTGACCTTTTTAATACCGAGGCAAACGCAGCAAATGGAAATGAGTGTGATATATCATTCTAATGCGATTAACGATGTCGTTTTCTTTAATGTTGTAGATCTTTAGGAAACAGCTGCAGATAAAATGCAAAACAATCAAAGCAGTAAAATACCGATGCTACACCGGATTCGCTTCTGTGCAAGAAAATATCTTAAACTGCGCTGATTATAGTTTATAGATATGAACGTTACAGATGATGATTTACGCTGTATTGATTATCAATCCCAAGTTTTTGCCAGATAAGAGATTATGGAAATTGCAACAGAGAAATGCATTTATTTTGCTATGACTATGCATCATGTTATTGCAAAATCAATGATTAATGAAGTAGAGGGCCTTGAGCATTGATAGTGAAAGGCTAATGAGGGGTGAGGCTCAGTGGGTTAGACCCACATCACTAATTTCTCAGACTTTTCAACAGATATGAGCGAGTTACATAAACACACATTGGCTGGATCAGAGCAAATGCTTTTAAAGACGTCAAGTGTAAAGGAGTTTTTCTGTGCGTGTCATCGCATTTTAGTTATCTCAAATACAACAAATAATTTAACCAACATATAGTCACTATGAACATTTTAAACTGCGGTGTTATGTATGTTAACTCCAGTTGTTATAAAAATGCAAGATACATCAAATAAGACTTAAAAGACATTTAACTTTGTAAATAAATGCTTTGAAATTGGGCTTCCGTCTCTTTAAAAACTTTTGCTATTTCTGAAGCTTCAAACTCGAGGCCTGTGGGCCAAATCTGGCCCGCTGTAGCTTTTCATGTGGCCCTCTAGGTTCTAGACTAAACACTAAGTGTGCTTAAATATCATGTTATCAAATCAATGCAGTTCTTATCTGTTTACTGCCAGATTATGTCAATAAGTCCCTGGAGATTCTTGAGAAGTATTGTGGAAATCCAAGCAAAATCAACAAACTTAGATTTGCTACAATGCTAACATGTTTAGCAGCGTTGCTCTGAGAAGAAGCTCATATAATTAAATATTTGAACTAGAAACTGGAACAAAATACTTGGTAAGATTTTATCTAACAAGCGTTTACAAATGTAGGGGTGTCTTAACTTACTTCTAGCTAACAGTTGTATTTTTTTTACAGAAAAACGTGATTTTCTTTAAACTATGGATAACGAGGAAACTAGAAAAAGTTGGGGACAAAAGAAAGCAAAGTACCACACTGTGAAACACATGCTGTCTCTCTGAGTAGACAAATGAAAAAACTCTTTTGAAAGTAGATGTTTTAAAAAAAAGAACAACTCCTGAATATCATTATCACAGCTGATAAGCTAAAGCTGAATAATAAGCTTTAAAGAAAACAAATACAGCAAGAGTTGTTTATTTTAACTTCATATGAGAATATGTCGTATCAAAAGCCTTTTCTTCTGCTCCCTGGAGCGAACAGGAACCTGTCAGGCCTTTAAATGGGCTTTTTGGGCAGATTACAGATGGAAGGGCTACTGGGTGTTTGACACCAAATGATAATACTGCAGCGGCTGTGCCACAGCGAGATGCGACTGTGAGTGACATTTAATAAGATCCGGACAGCGGCAGACATAAATCACCCGTCTGACAACGCTGCGTTGCCGCAGCCGTCGGATTCTTCAAGGCTGCCGGTGGCAACGAACACAGACATCCATCCCTGACTCCTGCATGTGTCTCATCCACTCTGAGCGTTTTAAAGTGTTTGACACAAACACGGATTTACAGAAAAGAAGAGAAAATAACAAAATTTAGTCATTTCAGCATCTCTGCTATTTAACTTCACACACATGCATCCATGAACCTTTTTATTTTTATACAACATTACAAACATCTGAAGCACGCACCTGAGCTTCTATTTGGTTTGAAGAGTTCCTGGAGACTTGGCTTCACATTTTATATTCTCTAAGTTCATCTCCAAACCCAGAACTGAATTTTATGATCATTTACACATGTTCCTCTTTAAGCAGACATTCCTAAAATATGATGAAATCTTGTTTTGCATAAAGATAAATGTAGAATTGGGTGTGGCAGATATTTAGGCGAAAACGACAAACTCGGTTTGGGATGCTGGTGCGACACTGCCCCCTTCTGGAAGCAGGAAGCTATCACAATAGAAAATGAGAGAAGTCTCACTTCAAATGTTTAAATTTAAGTTATGCCCCTGGTAAGCACCTATATACATGTACTTTCAGCAATCAAAGGAGCAGTTTGTGCCAATAATTATTGAGCAGCATATGAATCAGTTTCGATATTTCATTTTGTTACATTTTAAAAAAAAACAGATAATTATTTCACGTTTGCAAAATGATATCCCGTCTACATTGTCTTATCTTTTGGGGGATAAATAATCTTCAATAAAAAAAAAAGAAAAGAAATAAAAATACTATATTTCTGTCTCAATATTTGGTATTACTCATAAAGTTTCAATTAGGGTGTGTAATTCCTGAAGAATAATCCAAAAGATGTTCTATAAAATCTCCACATTTTGGTTCTTGATGACCTAAATACTGAGTTTATTTACATGTTAAAAATTATTATATAATGGAAACTCTTTCTCTATTGATGTGTGTCACTGTTTTAACCAATAATGAGCTACTAATACCGAATAAATATGCTCTGTAATGTGATGGAAAAACATTTAAAAGGTCCTTTAAGGTTTAGTTTTTTTGGCTTATCTGAAATTTATACTGTTTCCCCTAGAAGACCAATATGCAGGACTTAGAAAAAGCTTAATTCAATACAAATTTACAGCATAAATATTTCAAATACAAAACATAAACAGAGTCTTTGCTGATTCATTTCACTCTACGTGACTTGGCTTTGTGTATTTTTATTTTCCACTGCAAGGATCGACTGTTTATTGCAGCAGCGCCATAAAAAAACCCGCTGTTAGACACTAAATTCAGGAAAGTTAAGAAACTTTCCATCTGCATTAAAATGTTTTGACATCCTTTCATATTAAAAAAGGCTCCACAAATTAGACCATCAATAAATATATGGGGCTTCTAGAGTTTTCTTTCTGTTATCTAAAAAATGTGTTTAAATTGGATCCAAATGTGAGGAAATTATGTAAGATTTTTCAGCACGTCCATAAAAACCTGAAAATCTGCTGCAGCCTGACTTAGCAGCTAATCAAAGTATGTATACTAAACAATCAGATATGTAGAAAGGCCAACCTGAAGCAGTATTGACTTTAAGCTACAAAGCTTTGAAATGAAAGGTAGATTTTATGAAGCGAGTATTGAAAATGTCTGTGCAGAGACTTTATAAAATACTTCAGAGAAGTGAATTTTTATGCCATTAGCCTTTCAAGCGTCGAGTCTCTTTGATCAGTTTGGTTTTTACTCAAGCCTTCAGCTGTTTTGATGTTAAAAGAAGAGAAAAACAAACACAACCCAAGTTAAATTCCTCTCAGTTTCTTGCTTCAGTTTTGCATTTTGAAAGTTATAAACCCAGATTTTGGTAGCAACTTTTATCTTCTCTGCTCTCACAACTGCAACACTTCGAATTTAAGAACTGTGGAGTTTTTACTTTATTTTTCTGACATACAAAACCAAAACAGCCCGGCCAACACGGTGGATAAACGTCGCAGACCGGAGATAAAGCAACGCCATGTCAGCAACATGAGCAACCAAATTGGAATCACAGCAATTCCACTGAAAATTCAGAAATATTTTACTGATCCCAAAGGGAAATGACGTATTATTACAGCTTCTCCAATGTTGATCAGCTGCTGCCTGTTGTAAAACACCCTGTTGCTATGGTTACGCATCACAACAAAACAGCAAAGTGTGAGAAATATTGCTGTCCAAACTACACACAAATAAGCAGTTGTCCAAAAAAAAAATATATATATATATATAAATAAATAAATAAATAATCTTTTAGAAAACTAAAATAAATAAAAATCTCAACCAAAGTGCAGAGCTGCTCCTGCTCTTCAACAAAGAGTCTCCAAACTCCAGCAAGAGGCAAAATCTGAACAGTCTCCTCCTGAAGTGACTCAGAGTTGCCTCAGTGTTGGTGAGGGGGCAGCGAACGGCTCCCACTTTTTCTGCAATAGGAAAAAGTTAGAGCCGAGGTACTTAGCTTTCCCAATTATATGGTGTCTAAAATATCTGAGAAAATACTGATGATCATGAATGAACATCCAGCAGAGGCCTCTCAGCCGGTCTGTGGTCTGGAAGAAAAGGCAACGTCTTCTCTTCTCCTCCATCATCCAGTCTCAGACTTTCTCATCATTTACTGCCATCCAGTGTTTTTTCTCACGTACAGATACTCTCACCAACGCAGACATTTGTAAGTGAAGTGGGTCAGAGGGCGGTGGAGATGAATGGAGGCCTGAATAGACGGACGGAGAGATGAATGGATGGTGGGATGAATGAATCAGTGGGTGGATGGATGGACGAAGGAGAAGAAGATGTAAAGAGGTCAAAGAGGCTCAGACTGGCTGCAGTCCAACTCCAGCCAAAACCGACGTCTCTTCTAGTCCTTTGAGTGGAACAAGAAAGAACACGACGACAGACAATTACTGAAGCTAAATCTGCTAAACATCAAAAAACGCTCAGAGCAACGGGACGTTCAGTTTCTGTCAGTGGATTGTGAAGGAAACAATCTCTGCTAAAACTTTGTAGCTTAATGTAATCTCCAATACTTAATAAAGCTTTAAGAAACGTGTCTCTTCATTTACAGAAAGAAATAGAAGTTAGTTTGTTTAGCTCCATCCATTCATTTTCCAGACCCATTTGGTTGTGAAGTATTGGTACCAACATTCAGTCATCATTGGGCAAAAACTCATGCAGAGAGGATTTGAAGCTCATGCTCAAAGGTGACAATAATAACTGTGTCGTCTTGCACGCCAGCATGTTTAGTGTCTCATAATTTATCTAAGATTTTATTATTAAATTCCACCAAGAGACAAAAACAGGCACATTGTGCCGTTTTATAGCTTAATCAAGTAACTATGTTACCTCAGTTGTTATAAAATTGCAAGATATATCAATGTAACTTTGATTTTAAATTGGGTCTCTGTCTCTTTAAAAATTCCTGCTCTTTCTGAAACTCCGCCTTCAAGAAGTCATCACAATATGGTTCCTGTATTAACCCGTTAGCAACATTTTTACCAGCATTTCACTGAGAAGCAGCTCCTATAATGAGTTCAGCAGAGTTTCAGCTCCACCAGGTGTTTGCTAAATGTGGCTGGCTAGTCTGAAGGAGCTGAGTGGGGGCGGGGCTGCAGTTTAAAGGCGGAGCTACATCCACCCAGGCGTTTTGCACAGCTGTCTGGTTGCCATGGGAGATTAAAGGATTTCTCAAACATGCATGAAAGAATCAGAGCAACACTCCAGTATATTTTTGCTAAACATTATAACATGACGTAAAGCTCAAAAAATGTGATTTTATATAACCCTGCCCCTTTAAAGGACAGGGATACGTGTGTAGTGTGTGTGTGTTGCTCCAAGAAGTTGCCATGGTGGGGGGTAAAAGGGTTGTTAAGGTTAGAGAGTTCATTTTCAGAGTCTTTCTCATGGTGATTACATTGGCAGCTTAAACTGGTAACAGGACAAATGGTCATACACACTCACACACTCACACACACACACAAAATACAGCTTAGAACACACTGTCCTGCACACTTGTCATACATGCAAAATGGACAATTAACATTCCTCTCCAACAACCTATTAGGAGTCATCTTTTTTGTGCAAAAATGTCATTTTATGGATTTTTTTTAATGGGAATTTTGTCATTTAGATACTAAGAATAACTGAATTTTCCACAAACATGTTGGAATTACCCAACATAAAAATCTGTAAATTGGTAAATACGTGAATAAGGAATTTTGAACATGCAGGAGTCTAATACATGCAAGTATCCATGTGGATACTGACTTTGCAAAAAGCATCACTTTGTTTACTCAAGCAAAAATCTGAAAATGTTGCTAAATCTGTGCTTACCTTGCATTTATTTACAAATACGTGAGATGTGGGAGAATGCAGTTAGAAAAATAGCGACAGATGCTTAAAACAAAAGACAGAATACAACCAACGTACCTTTCTACAACATCTTCACCACTCCAGCATGTGTGCTGCTCAACCTCCATTTCACTTTCACAAAGCATCTCAGGCAGCTCAGACAAAAACCACTGGTACCGCTGGATGGAGATCTCAAATTCCCTTAAAGAAAAATTACATTTTGGAACAAAATCATGCAGACAACGATGATCAGTTTGACAAATCTAATCCAGTTTATCTAACAGACTTGACTGAACATATTTAACCAAAAGAAGAACTAAACTACTAGATTAAAAACAAAAACAGCTAAAGAAGCTAGCTAAAAAAAAACTTTTAAAAAGTTACAAATGTGATCACTTATCTAAACATTAACACCTTACCTTGATAGTTTTTTCAGGCTCCGACTTTTGTCTCCTTTCGCACCTTTAAGAGGGAATGACCTGCAGTGAAGAAAAGGAACAATTCAGAACAAAATATTTCATGTCTTTCATCTAGTATTAAGTTCCCTGAAACATTTTCCCAAGTTACTCCCCTGAAATAAATAATCTAGATGGTTTTTTTTGTTGTTGTTGTTTTATATTTTTGCTTTTTCAGAAATAAAAACCTGAAATATGACTTACATTTCTATTCTCCTAAATAAACTACATACAGTGTAACCAATACTCTCTAGGAGTTGCCAACTGTGACTGTTTTAATTTTGGCATAATTATAAATTACCTATGAAGGCATTAGAGATTTATTAGAGAACAGAGGTAAACAAACAGCATCATAAATACCAGACAGGAACACACCAGACAGCAATATGTGTGAATGTAGATTTTTATTAGTAGAAATATCACATATTATTACATAAAAGCTCAAGAGAATTCATTAAAATGTGTGGAAGTAGTCTAAAGAAGTTTAAAAGTGTATTTAATGCTTTAGGGAGGTGCTGGACGTAACTTACTTCTGGGGATGCGACTGCAAATGGCGATGAGGTGAAGCAGGCAGAGTTACCGCCGACGTCTTCGAGGTGAGTAGCGTTGCCCGGGTTACAGGATGCATTTGGGACGACTTCGTATCCATAAGCATGAAACCAGGTTCCTGCGGCCCACAAACCTTCTCTACCTGCAGAGGAGCAGACAGTTTGCATGGGGAGAGCTGATCTATCTTCAAGAAGAAAAAAACAACTGTTTCTAAAAATCTTTTCAATTAAAAAAAAATTAACAAATAAGAAATAACATGTACCAACTTGCCACTGCTTTTTCAGATTATAATTTTTGTCTGTTAAATTAGGTTTAACTTGAATATTTCTTCTTTTTTTATCTTTGCCTGCTTTCCATGTGCAGTTTTATAAAAGTTATCACCAATTTTCTTTTAAGATACATACTATAAGAAGAAACTGTAAAACCAAAGGCTTGTCTATGCGAGTCTAGAGCAGAAAATCCAAAGCAACAAAAATTAGCTTCATAAAAAAGTGTAAATGTTAGAAATGAATTAGCCAAAGTTACTATTAATCTGAAAGAAAATCGTCATCACCTGAAGAGAATTACTAATTGTTTTAATTCAATTAAAAACCTTGTCATCTTTTCAAAAGCATACATTTTTACATTAAACAAAAGTTTCCTCTTTTATATATATATTTTTTTTTGTTTATTGAATTCAAAGCCGAATAATAGTCAGATTCCTTATTATTTGCACAAACCTAACGAACAGACATGTTTCTGATATCATCAAGTCAATACCTAGCATTATGTTAGCATTTCAGTCATAAAAGTGTGCACTTACGGGTATTAGGCTATTTCAGCTATCCACAGGGAAAACATTTAAACCCCATTTGGCAGATATTTGAACCCAGAATCTTCGCGCTGCAATGCAACAGCAGCTGTGCGCAAAACTTTGCCATTATTCCGCTAATGTCTAAAAAAATATATAAAACAATTTCAGAGCGTGAACGTTTTTAAATGGAACGTTGTGGTGGTTATATTTACCAATTAAAATCACACGTTGATAAGTGTATTCAGGCGATAAATCATTAAAAAACTAAGCCGCGCCACGATATTCCAACTACTTCCTGTCGTTTTCTTCTTCGTGGGTTACGCTAGTGGCAACATCCAGTTCTGCGAAATAAACCATTTCAAAACGGCCAAAAAATATATATATATTTTTTTCCTAAATTGCAGTGTTTCTATGAAGCAAATTTATTTTCGTTATTTCATTTTGCGCAGTTATATGGTGAATGGAAATGCAGCTAGTGACTGTTTTATTATTATTAATAATAATAATAATAATAATAATAATAATAATAATAATAATAATAATAATAATAATAAAATGTTTCCTTCTGACAGAGTTGTTTGATGTTCAGTTAAATTAGTTCATTGTCGCAATGAAGGTGAAAAAGTTTTGAAATTATTTACCACGGTGTTGCTGTTTTGTCCCGAATATTAGCAGTACAAAGCGAATGCATGCTAGTAATGGGAATTTCGGCTCTTTTCAGAGATTCTTTTCTTGTGGCTCGGCTCCCGAATAAGAGCCGGCTCTTTAGGCTCCCAAATAAGAGCCGGCTCTTTCGGCTCCCAAACGGCTCTCAAATTTACTATCATCTGCAGCCCCACATCTTAGCACAACTTGGAAAATAGGAATGTTTTGCATAATAAATCCTTTTGCATTTAATGTTCCCTATGTGACAAGCCCTATGGTTAATTAAGTTTTTTATGAAAACACTCATTCTTATTTTTTGCATAATATTGTAATCAAAATTTTAATAAAAAAAAAACAAATGAACAATGCATATAACACACTTTCTCCAGAAATTACAGCGGATATTCAATGAAGTGGTATTTCATTCTATGGCACAATTAGCTGTGTGCTTATGCTTGTGTATGTTTGTTTACCTCTCAGGAATCTACTCTACTGAGTCTTTCATAGTTGGATGGTGACTCTATCTTTTCCTCCAACAATGTGTGTGTGTGTGTGTGTGTGTGTGTGTGTGTGTGTGTGTGTGTGTGTGTGTGTGTGTGTGTGTGTGTGTGTGTGTGTGTGTGTGCTCTCTCCTGCCTCTGTTTGTGTGCCGTCTGTTTGTCCACAGATTAGCCACAGAAACTTTCTCATCACTCAGAACCAAGCAGCATTCTGGGTATCGGTTGTCCCGCCAACGACGGTCTTTGTCTGGCACTAGATCTGTATTCACACTCACACGTTTCTGCGAACACACATGCAGACTGAGGGGAACCCCAGAACCCCTGAAGAATGAGGCTGTTTTTAGCCCATCTAGGTACAAGCAGATCCAACTGCCAGGCTGAAAGAAACCCACGGTCTGTGTCCAACATTCAAATGACTCTATTATTAAGTTCATTTAAGCTGGAGCTACTTTAAATTTAAAATAAAACATCTCTTAAATATTTACAGGAGAGTGATGACGTGTCCAAATAATTTTCAACCTTTTATTGCAAAAAGAAACTCAAACCCAATTTTATTCTTACTGTAGCTGTGATTCGTGGACCGTGAAGTTGTGCGTGTAGTATTGCGTCATTCACATGGTTTCGAACTGCCAGCAGAGCTAGCTCCATACTGTTGTGGTTGCTGCTGGTTGCTAAAGTAGCAGCTAACCTTTGGAGCAATACCACCAAGCGTCCCCAGGGGGCACCAAGCTCAGAAACACCCACCTGCAAATAGGGAAGCAAGAAGACAGACATGAAAAATAGAATAAACCTACTAGTTATTAACAAAATAACTATGTATATCGCAATAGACGAGTGATCAATCAATCAAATTTCATTTGTGTAGCATCTTTCAGCAACAAGGCATTTCAAAGTGCTTTACAAAAAATACAAAGTCTTCGAACATACAGTCAACAACATAACATTTTTCACATCAGATTATTGATTAATGTTTCACGATTAGGTTTCAAAACCAACTCTAACCAGCTGGGTTTTTAGCCTAGATTTAAAGGAACTCCCTGTTTCAGCTGTTTTCCAGTTTTCTGGAAGTTTGTTCCAGATTTGGAGTGCATAGAAGCTGCATGCTGCTTCTATTATCTAGTGATCAATATCGATAGATAATATGTTTGATAGAATGCTCAATATCCAATTTATAGAATATTCTGAGCCGAAACCGCACAGCATTCTGGGGAATGTAGGCATAGGGAAAGACAATAAATAGCCTCTCAACCTCTACGGCCAGCTAAGCATAAGCTAACTCCCTCTTTGGTTACCTAGCAACAATCTGTTGAGTAACTTGTGGTTACCTAGCAACAACTTGTTGAGTAACTGGCGCAGCAGCAATTTAAGATTTTGCCACTGTGCCTCATAACTGCTTTAAAATAAAATAACAGAATGAAGTGAAAACTGCAGACAAAAGAGGAGAGGTCACAATACCAGTTTGGCATTATTTCAGATATTTAAAACAAAATAAAACCCAATTAATAATTACTGATTTCGACTGAAATGAAACTATCATGCTTTTCAGCCATATTGCGTACATGTATACTTTTTTGATTCTAGTCTAGTGTTAACATTTTCAGTACACATCAAACAAGAACTAACTTAAAAGTACGTTTTCAGCAAGATATAGGAACTTGTTTTAGGTCAATGATTTCTTGAAATTGACACAAAAAAAAGTAGTTCCACTCGCAGATTATTTCACTTATAACATGGAAAAATGTCTTGCTATACGTGAAAGAATCTGCCAGTGACACTAGCACTTTTAAATCAATATTTAGGAATTATTTACCAAAACATATGATTACTGAATCAGTTAGCCAGCTGTAAAATAGAAACATCAAGATCCTGTTTGTGGTATTTGTTCCTCGTTTTGCTTTAAAATAACCATGTTGAGAGATATCAGACGTTCTTTTCTTTCCGTACAACCTTTTTTCTTCTTCTGTGGTGACTACAGTGAGATGTCCAGCAGATTTTGAAGGGGATTTGTGATAAACATGGAAACAAACAAATATACATGTGATGTCAATCTAAAGAAACTTTTAAAAAAACCACAAGAAACTGAAAATGATACAAAAAAAAACATATATATATAGATATTCCTTTGTTTCAAACTAAGAAGCCTCCACAGAAGCATTGAGACACCTACCAGACATCCTTTCATGACATTGTGACACAGTCCAGTGCAGGGCCGTATCAGCGTTAGACCTCTACAGTGCGAACAGTACTGCATCTTTACTAATCCCCGTCCACACTCCCTGGATAAGGTCACCTTCTCTGTTGAATTCACAACTTCTCCTGCCAGCGTCAGCAGCCGGCTCAGCGCCCGACCGGGTCCGAGAGCGCGAGACAGGCTGCCGACGAGCAGCCGAGGATGAGGTCCGAACGGGCTCACATCCTGCTGTGTCATCCGCAGACAGTCGTCGTGATTGGATAAGAAGGATAAATGGGATGTTGCTGACGGACGGCCAATCCCAGGGTTGAGCAGGCGGCGGTACACCAGCGGGAAGAGGTCGTTGTAAAATCGGCGCACTGCGTTGTTCAGGGAGGAGTCAGCGTCTCCTGAAAGGTGGCGTCTGATGTCGGAAAACAGCTGGAACACAGGAAGCCGGCAGTCTGATGCGAGAGCGGAGTAGGCGCTGTCAAACAGACTGCATGTCAGGTTCGATGTGAAGGACACGAGTGACTCAAAGGTTTCTGGAAGACAGACAAACAGATCAGGTACAATCAACCTTGGCTACTTCTAGGGTGCGTTCACACTGCAGCCTGAAGTGACCCCATTCAGATTTTTTTGACGTAATGCGACCTGTATCCGATCTTTTCATGGCAGTGTGAACAGCACAGGTCGGATTCTTTTTTGAATGTGATCCATATCCGATAAGTATCCGATTCAAATGCGACCGTAACGTCCAGGTCGCGTTCATCCGAACTGAACGTCACTGATTCTCAACAAATCTCACTATTCTGCTCCTGATACGCGCAAGAGGGAAGAAAAACAACAACCATGACGGATTATATGAGGATTAAGTTGTTAATATGCTGCTCCGGTTGGACAACAACTTCAAATATATAAGCTAAGCTCCACCGTTAGCCTCCATGTTTACTTTTGCAAACACTGAGCTCTTCTTCTTCTTTTTATGGCGGTAGGCAGAACACTGAGAACGCTGACGCTATGGCGCCCTCTACTGCGCATGTGGGACACTTTCAGGTCGTTTGCCCATTTACACTGCAGAACACATACAGGTTGCATTTACTGGCAGTGTGAACGGCCCCGGCTAAAAAAATCGGAATTGCCAAAAAATCGGAATTGGGTCACTTCAGGCTGCAGTGTGAACGCACCCTTACACTGCAAAAACACAAAATCTTACAAAGCATTTTGACTAGTTTCTAAGTGCAAATATTTCAGTACACATCAAATAAGACAAAACTAACAAAGTAATTTTTTTAGCAAGATATAGGAGTTTGTTTTAGGTCAATAATTTCTTAATACCGATTTTAAAAAGTTCTAGCTCCACTGGCAGATTATTTTATTTATAACATGGGAAAATATTTTATTAGTAAAATAATCAGTCAGTGAAACTAGCATTTTTAATCAATATTAAGTCATTATTTACCTAAAAAAAAAGCAGCTCTTATATTTTGCTATAAAGATACTTCTTATTTCATGAGTAATCATATATTTGCACTAGAAACTAGACTAAAAATACTTGGTAAGATTTTCTGTTTTTACAGTGTTCTAGCCAAAATATGATCTTTCAAATCTAGTAAGTGTCTAAGCATAATTCAGATTAGTGTTAAACTAATCAGTTAAGCATAAACTAACTCGCTCTTTGGTTGCCTAGCAACAACCTGGTGAGTAACTTGCGCAGCAGCACTTTAAGACTTTATCACCGCGCCTCATAACTGCTTAAAAATGAAAATAAATAAATAAATAAAAACCAGAATGAAGTAAAAACTATTGATAAAAGAGGAAAAGGTCACGCTACCAGTTTGGCAGTATTTCAGATATTTAAAACAAACAAAAAAACAATCAATAATTATGGATATCGACTGAAATGAAACTCATTCGATTCAGATTAATCTGAATTAGTTCATATTCTTTACAAATTATTCTGGGTTTTAAACATACATGTTCGCAGTGAAAGGTATGGCGTTCTTTGAGTTATTTTGTGTTTTATTCATAGATATTTTGGTGCATTCAGCTAATCTTATTTAGCTGAATGCTAATTTAGCATCATTCCAAATTAATCCAGACAAACGTGACTTTTAAACCAGTTACTGTGACAAGATTACATCATTTTATTGGTCATTATTATTTGTTCCATTTACTGTTTTACTTTTTGATAGTTTTACTAGTTTTAATAGATTATTGAGGTTACTAGCTTAGTGAGTTTGTTGATTAAAGTATTTTAATTTTTGCTGATAAATTCGTATATTTTGGACAGAAGTTTACTCTGTATTTGTGACCAGGGCCTTGCTGATTGAGAAAGTCAGTGCTAAACTTAATCCTGCATCTACTGTTATTTAATACCAAACCTTATGGGACTGAAATCTATTTTCGCAATCATGTCCTGGTAATCAGGTGGTGCCCCAACGTGGTAATTTTGACCTAAATGACTAATCGTGTTGATAATTGCCTTTAGCACCAATTACGTTATAGTCAGACGAACCCTATTGTTACAAAACATCCATAATTTCACTTTTCATAAGAAATTAGGAATATACAAATCCCGTCGGTAACACAAAATTGTTCCGTATTGAACTTACACAGTTCCTTACAAATATAAATACAGAAAAAGATGAGTCATGGACCCTTTGGAAAATGGACTGGACTCTTTGAGTCATACCCTCATTTAATTGTGTAAAGATCTAGTAAATTTAAAGAGAGGTTGTGCAGAGATGTAAAATACTTCCATTCAATAATAAAAAGAAAGAACATTAATTTTTGAACAGCAATTTCTCAAAAACACGATCCTGTCCTAACCGACCTTGGACTGACTTCATTCTCTCACATGTGAGCAAGAATAGCCCAAACTTAATTCATCCTTGAGCTCGTTTTCACTACCCTGTTATCTTTAGTCAGGTGATAATGAGAGGCCCGTCTCGTGATTCACCATGTTTCCTATGTCAGTAAAAAGAGCAACCGCCACTTTCCAAAGGCCATGATGACAGATGATGTGTGTATTTGAAAGATGATTTCAGTCTGAAGACATCCTAACACACAAACGTTCATTTAACTCTGACTTTCACCAAGTTATCCTCTCTCTCTTTCTCTCTCTGTGTTTTTATGACTGCGTTTCAGAATCACAGCTGCCATTGCATGAATGTCCAAGGGACTCGTTAGGAAATTCACTGGATAAGTACGAACTTAGCTAATAATTACTGAATGCGATAGCAATGCTTCTTCAGATGGTTGGCTGTTGAAGAGCATGCTAGGGCCAGCAGTGGCGATGCTGTCTAAAGTGAAAGCTTTTATGTTTTCGCATACCCACTCCCGGGCGATGGCAGCCCAAATACATATGGCATCAAATTACATTGCAAAGTCTTCCCCATGGGGACATGTGATTAGCTTTTTACCCTCTCTGATTGGATGACAGCTGGGCACAAGGGTCTTAGAGTGCCAGGAGAAACACACGCAAGCATGCAGGCATATTTGCACACACCAGAGAGACTCACAAGAAATAAAGAAAGCCTCACTACAAGTGGGGCATGTCTCAGTTTCTCCAGTGGGTTATAATCACTTCTCTCAAGAGAGGAGATCTGCTAGGACTCAACTCAGCTGTTGAGGATCGTTACAGTGCTGCTAATTTAGTTTATTTCATTAAAATAGATGCCAAATTTAAGGCAAAATATATGAATGTTTAGATTTAATTCAATTTTTTGCTGTAAAACTATGAGTGACTAGC
Source organism: Poecilia reticulata (assembly GCF_904066995.2). Lineage (NCBI taxonomy): Eukaryota > Metazoa > Chordata > Actinopteri > Cyprinodontiformes > Poeciliidae > Poecilia > Poecilia reticulata. Next base: position 4,535,444 of record NC_088833.1, on the reverse strand, counting down.
TAAACTAATAACACTCAATGAATGTTTTCACATATTCCTCACATCTACAACTTTAAAAGTATTTTATTTCGTTTTTATGTCATTTCCAAAAGTGGAACGAAATAGATAAATTGCGTTTAAGTTGTGGTGAAAAGAAAAGTCTGTGATACCCGAAATAAAATCTGTACTACCAACATTAGTATTTCAAGATAGGCCTCTTAAATAGGCTTATTAATTTCCTAACTATATCTAGTTTTTATTTGTTTTTACTGTATTTCTAAATTTTATGTATGAACATTTATATTTTGATTTTGCTTGTTTAGTGGGACTGGATGGAAATTAGCATTTTTTATAAATCTGGTATATCTTTACTGTGAAACAAAAATAAACTTGTGCATCACATGAACAGGCGACTCAAATGTAAAACCCATTTATGGAATAAAATCTGAAATCTAATACAATCCAAAATCAGTACACAAAACTCTTAAGTTCTTGTCAAATTTAATTACAAGCTGCGTAAAGAACATAGCTCAGACAATACCAGAACTAAACTTTTTTGCTTATATGTGTAACAGGGTTTTATTTTAACAATATTATAGATATGACATTTGTCAAAAATTGTTTATTTATTCTTTGAATTTATTTTTAATATAGTCAATAAGCTGTTTCTACAGACTTTTGTTAATGTATGGAAGTTCTGCTCTGCTGCTCTTGGCAGTTGGTGGTTACCGTAGCAACCAGTAACTGACAGCTCCTCCCCTTTTTTTCTGTTGCCGTCGGTAACTGTGGTACTGTGTATTAGGACCAGCTCTGCGTTTTCTTTACAAATATTATATTTTAACACATATTTTAGACAAATTAAATCATATACGGTGTTTAATTAGTGATTTTGCAATGCTTTGTATATGTTTCTAACTGTTATCACTATTAATATTGTCCATTTGAGCTATTTTTAATTTTGCAAGTTAGCTGCTGCTGCTAACTGCTTATTGGAAGGCATTGCTTTGTAGTTTGTTTATGGTTATTTATTGTACTTTATTTAATATATAGCATCAGAAGCTGTTGAACTGATGTTAACCACCAACTTGATTTACTCTTTTGTTAGAATAAACACAATGAACCTGAATGTGTCTGTCATTAAGTCAACCTATTGGATCTGAAATGAACATGGAAGAGCTAGGAAAAACTAACACTGTACATTAACCTGAACATAGTATCCCCACTCTGAAACAGGTCTTCTAGATCTAAGCATATTTATGTGCAATAATAGCCTATTTAAAGTTCAAACCCAATCAAATTAACAATCTGTGGCAAAGCAATTCATCCAATCTGAGATATTTTACTGAATAAAAGAGGATTTCATCAAAATATTGACTACAAAAGGCTCAATATAAATGCATGCCGCACTTTTCAGATTTTCATGTCAGATAATATCAAAAAATAACTAAAATAATTCACTAAATGTACAGCAGGTATGACAGCTTCTTCAGAGTTTACCAATAAAGCATTTTCTTCAAAACTCTACTGTTTCTAAAATATACAGGAATTATACTTTTTTTATCCTGACAACCTTCTGCAGCCACCAAAAAATAAAAAACTAAATTAATTTCTGTTGTTACTAAAAGTTTCCAACATTTTCTCCAAATTCCAAACTTTCTGTGTTCGGTCTTGTTTAGTCCCTCTTTGTGTTTGGCTGTTCGCATTAATTATACCCATGGATGGCTAAGCCATCCTTTGGGCGTAAATAGCAGCTGGAACTGAGCCTGCGTGTATTCAGATGGAGCCTGGGAGGAGGCGGGATGTGATGCAGGATGGCAAAAACCAAAACAAAACAAAACAAAACATGTTTGTCATGTATGCCATCAATAAGACCAATCTAATAATCTCCACACAACTTGACACAAAAATCACACGAAGTCTCACAACCTCTTCGTTTTGCTTTTTCACACACATAAACACGCCTTGCCTCACACACGGTGCTGAATGGCGTTGAGAGACAAGTGGACAAGCAGAGTATTCTTCCTCCTATTCAGAGCAGCCCGTTAGGAGACCGGCTGTTGCCCACGGCAACAACACTTTGCTGCGGATACGTACTGAATGTAAACATTCTTCGTCCATCGCTATCTCACTGGTCGAGAACAAAACGCGATTATCAAAGACGGACGGAGAAAGGGAGCTGGGTGTTGTAGCAAAGTTTTCCGCCGCTCCCTCTGAGAGTTCGCTGCCTCAAAGACTCAATCGAACATCGGTTGTTTGTTTGGCTAGCCACCGAGGCGCCTCGCTAAATAAACTGACACAAACTGGCTATTTCATGATGAACACACAAAGTGAGAATGGCAGGCGGGGGCCTGGGCTCTGCTCAGAACCGTTTCAGGGTCAAGAAGCAGAAATTATATCAGTTTGATGAATTAATTGAATGAATGGAGTTTTATTTTTCTTTCTTGGACCTTTTTTTTATTTTTTATTATTATTTCAGAAGAAGGACAGCAATATAGTGAGAGAGATGTGTGTCTCCTTAAAGCTTAATAATTTATTATTTAGTTACCTATTTTTAATTTTTATAGTGTGTTACGCTGGTATCTATCTATCTATCTATCTATCTATCTATCTATCTATCTATCTATCTATCTATCTATCCATCCATCCATCCATCCATCCATCCATCCATCCATCCATCCATCCATCCATCCATCCATCCATCCATCCATCCATCCATCCATCCATCCATCCATCCATCCATCCATCCATCCATCCATCCATCCATCTAGAAAAGCGCATGTAGACAGTGTTCAACCTGTCGGATGTTTTATGCTTTTTATTACTTTTTCCAATCAAACATGATCAATAAAATTTTGTTTTTTTCTTATTACTATTTTTTTAAAACCAAAAACTAACAAAAAAAACCCTTTAATGTTAAACTGAAATCTGTTTTCTACAAAATAATGGCAAATACACTGTAAAAACACAAAATCTTACCAAGTATTTTTGGTTTAGTTTCTAGTACAAATACATTTGTACATTTGAAATAACATAAAATTAACTTACAAGTCACTTTTCAGCTAAATATAGCAGCTTGTAGCTTGTTGTAAGTCAATATTTTCTTAATATTGATTAAAAACCAGAATAATTTGCAAGTGGAACAAGACATTTTCCATTGATTTCCATGTTGTTTTCACTCAATTTGTAAAAACGTGAAAACTTCCAATACTTTACTGAGGCACAAATAATTATTAACCCTCCACACCACTCCCCTGCTCTCTCCCCCTCCTACCTTGGAAGGCCTTTCCATGGCCATCAATCAGGTATTTGAGTTCGAAGCTGTAGGATCGCATCTTGTGCTGCATCTCGCTACGAACAGCTGCCATGTAGCTGTCCTCCATTTTACTGGTGCAGCAGCTGGGCCCAGCATGCACACACACTCTCAGCGGCTCCCCTGAAAGGATAAATAACGGATAAATAAGGTACTGATTCGATCCAGCGTGAAGTCATGAAATAAAACAGAGGAGCACTGTTAGCACTTTGACCACAAGGCTAATTCTTGCTGATTTGTCAGTCACTTCAGTGCTTCACCAAACTAATTGCATAGTGATCCCTTCGGGAGCCGACAGGATGACAAGAGCAGTGGTAAACTTTTCACACCCATGCCAGTCCCTGCGGTGTGCATGGACTGTTGCGTCTTTGTGCATGTGTCCCCATTGAGCAGCCTGACATTTATATATGGCTGCAAACCAAGCTGTCAGGCAGCTGACTGAGATCAGGGGGGAAAGAGACATCAGAGGAGCAGACGGCTGCACTGTAAAACATTCCAGACACATTTAGCTGCGTCTATCTTCTATTCTTTAAGTCAACTTGGGTTTTGAACCTAAATGTGTGAGTTTGTGAAAGATAGACTTATAGTGGTGATTGTTGAGAATAGGGACAAAACAGGTCCTATGGATAAAACACAAAATTTGACTAATATATACACAAAATATATATTTTTCAAATATCTGACTAAACTAAATTGGGTCATGTGAGCACAAAAATTTATATTTTCCAGGTGTTTGCTGAATATTTTTTTATTTTAAACATTGTAGTCGGTGGATGATGCCTGTAAAATCCCTTGTCCAGGAGCAGAACTCAACACATTATAATAATTTTAAATAATTTAAGAAATACTAAAATTATATAATATGACAATTAAGTATAAGTAGTCATATAAATAATTATAAAAGTATCAATAAATTGAATTAAAAATCTTTTTTATATATTTTCCAACTCCATTGAAATTTGTCCCTAGTTTTTGTCAACACCGTCAGAAATGAAAAGAATGTAAAAAAAAATCAGGCATTATTGGGGGGCACCAGAACTTCTGAGGACCCCATGACCACTTCCTTTCTCTTCCTTTGCTAAGAGGGCTAGTTAGCTCTGGTTAGCTTATGTTATTCTTTAGTTTTTTCTTCTTTTTATTCCTAAGTTGTTTGTCACAACCATGATGTGTCAACACCATAACTGACAATTTACAAAACTTTTAAGAAATTTTGTGAAATAAAAGCTTAATTTTGGTATAAAGTAAAGATTTCATGGACCTGATGAGCTACAATATGGCCTCCTTCAGAATAACATCATATAAATTGACGTAGTTTGGCATTTCGTCAACTCCGTCAGATGTCAACTCCATCCGTTTTTCTGACTCTTTCAGTGAGATTGTTGTCAAATCTCACTTAAATGTGCAATTAATTCATTTTAATGTATTTTACATAAATTGCATTACTTCGTCACCACCTTCAGTTCTGTCAACTCGGTCAGATGGACTTTTTGTTGTTTTTTGTTTTAAATAACATTTATTTTGTCTCTTGAGAAGCATTTGTCTGTAAAATGAGTAAAAATATCACTAATAGGGTCATTAAAAATTATTTTTTATTTATTTTTGTCAGATGGTGATGACAGCGTTCTGTGTCAGGTCCATTAAAAATGTAATTTTTTAAAAAAATGTTGCAACTGGGAGCCTGCACCTTAGCATCTTTACATTTCCAAAACAATATTTTTCATATTTACATACATCAGGTTGAGAAATAACAAAAAATAAAATTATGGGAAAATTAAAACCCATTTTGTCCCTATTCTCAAGAATCACTGGTATAATAACCCTTTTAGTAATTTTGTCAAACCTAAAATTGAGTTTGAAAAAGACAGGAGTGGGAACTATTTCCCAGAATGCTTAGCGACATGTCTTTGTATCCTGAGATGGAAGTGCATTAAATTGATCGATTAAGGAAAATGTTCATTTAATGTTCTGTTCACACTAAATGTTTTTGAGCATAATTCACTAAAACTCATGATCAGATCAGAAATTTGACTCATGTAATTTGAAACAAGAAATAAAATTATTCTAAAGTAAAATAAGTAGTTATTTTAACTTGATAATGTGAATCAAATTATTTGGTTTAAATTGCAGCATTTAGTTAAAACTCACAATTCAAGATTAATGAACTTAAAAAACAATGTTTAAACTTCTCTCTTGTTGTTAAATCAACTTCATGAAGTTTAATTTATGAGTTAAAACCAAAACAGTTTTCTCGTTGACTTAAATTGCATTTTCAAGGCAGCAGGTGGACTTTCATTTTCAAGTTAAACCACCTTCAGATGTTTTACAGTGTACTGCAGCATGCACTGACACCAGACCTTAAGCCAGTGGTTCCCAGACTTTTTCTCCTGGGCCTCCCCAAACATTTGGGTCCCCCCTATGTATTACAAATAGCTGTCTAGCCAGGGGGGGGGGATCAGTTTTTGGGGGGCGGGAACAAATGTACGTAGCTGAACATAGACAACATCAGTAGCCTACAGGCTGTGATGTATTGATATTAGCTAGTCATCTTTTAGCTAACATCACCTGCATCCAACAGCTTTACTTATCAGTCTACGGAAGCGCATTGCTATCACGCAAGAAAAAAAAAATTCAAGCGCTATCACGTTATAACGTGATACGTATCTTGTTAAAACGTGATACATATCACGTTAAAACGTGATACATATCACGTTATAACGTGATACTATCTTGTTAAAACGTGATATGTATCTTGTTAAAACGTGATAGTTATCTTGTTAAAACGTGATATGTATCTTGTTAAAACGTGATATGTATCTTGTTAAAACGTGATACGTATCTTGTTAAAACGTGATAATTGTATGTCCAGGAAGTGGCGATATTATGCTAGGCTTTTACAGTGGCTAACATGAATTGGTCAGGTTTCCCTTCATGTTTGGTCTACACGGATACGGATGCTGCTTTGCACTGTGGTTAAACCCATTAATAGCATGCTACTCTGAGCAGGATCCTACACAGAACGGGGCTGCACAGAAGGAAACGTCAATTCGGTTCTCTAGCTGTGGCGGCGTTCCTGACTGTCTGGATCGAAGCTGAAGTTGGCTTCCGATTGTAGCTTCTGATTCGGGAAATGGCTAAAGAGCGATTAGAACGGAGGCTCAGATGTATTTGCTGAACATTTTCTGTAAAACATTTTTATTGAACAGTACAATAGGTGCATAACGGCAACGGCTGTTCGTAACCAAGCAACCAAAATAAACAGAAGGGTAGATAGTGGCAAAAGACAAAAAATTAGATCCTGTTAAGCATTCTTCAAAATAAAAGACTTCCTCTCTCTTCCCTTTTGTCAAAATAAATCATAAATAAAGCTTTGAATTTAATTATTTTTCACATCACCTTTTTGTAATTATGTACAATCAAGTTACATTCAGTAAATAATAATAAGCATTTAAATTATACTTAACATATGACTGTAATTAAGTAACTCCGTCCATTTTCTTTACACCCTTGTACGTTAGTGGGCTCGGGAGGGGTGCTGGTGCCTATCTCCAGCTGACATTCTGGGCGAGAGACGAGGTACACCCGGGACAGGTCGCCAGTCTGTCGCAGGGCAACAAAGAGATACACACTCACACCTAGGGACAATTTGGAGAGGCCATTTAACCTGGCAGTCATGTTTTTGGACTGTGGGAGGAAACTGCAGTACCTGGAGAAAACCCACGCGTGCACAGGGAGAACATGCAAACTCCATACAGAAAGACCCGTGCCAGGAATCGAACCCAGAACCTTCTTGCTGCAAGGCATCAGCGCTACCAACTACACCACTGTGCAGCCCTGTAAATAAGTAACTAATCATGGAATTAGATTTAACATGCAAGTATTAAGAAATCACCTGATATGCTTTAAAGACAAACATACTTCAACACTTCAAATCTGGAGTAGATTATTCTACGCCAGTGGCAGAATATTTCAAACCTAGTTTGTGATTTGTGAAACCTTTATCTGAATTGTGAAACTTCAAACATGAGAGATTTAAAAACCTTTTCGTATCTGGAATGCATTATAAATGAACTATCACATTTACAATATTTGTTATTATTTTAGCCTTCTGTTTTCTTTCATTTTTTTTGTCCTAGAGCACCTGCCTTTCTGTTTGGCTGTTGTGGCTTACAGGGATGCATTTTAACTTGAGAGGAAGTCTTTTATTTTAAAGAATGCTTAACAGGATCTAGTTTTGTCTTTTGCCACTATCTAGCCTTCTGTTGATTTCGGTTGCTTGGTTACGAACAGCCGTTGCCGTTGTTCAGCAAGTGTACTGTTAAAAAAAAAGAAATCTGAACAGAAAATGTTCAGCAAATACATCTGAGCCTCCGTTCTAATCGCTCTTTAGCCATTTCCCGAATCAGAAGCTACAATCGGAAGCCAACTTCAGCTTCGATCCAGACAGTCAGGAACGCCGCCACAGCTAGAGAACCGAATTGACGTTTCCTTCTGTGCAGCCCCGTTCTGTGTAGGATCCTGCTCAGAGTAGCATGCTATTAATGGTTTTAACCACAGTGCAAAGCAGCATCCGTATCCGTGTAGACCAAACATGAAGGGAAACCTGACCAATTCATGTTAGCCACTGTAAAAGCCTAGCATAATATCGCCACTTCCTGGACATAAAATTATCACGTTTTAACAAGATACGTATCACGTTTTAACAAGATACATATCACGTTTTAACAAGATACATATCACGTTTTAACAAGATGCATATCACGTTTTAACAAGATAACTATCACGTTTTAACAAGATAACTATCACGTTTTAACAAGATACATATCACGTTTTAACAAGATAACTATCACGTTTTAACAAGATACATATCACGTTTTAACAAGATACATATAACGTTTTAACAAGATACATATCACGTTTTAACAAGATAACTATCACGTTTTAACAAGATACATATCACGTTTTAACAAGATAGTATCACGTTATAACGTGATATGTATCACGTTTTAACAAGATACGTATCACGTTATAACGTGATAGCGCTTGAATTTTTTTTTTCTTGCGTGATAGCAATGCGCTTCCGTATCAGTCTGTTAGTTTGGGGGGAAAAGTTATTTGCATTTTTCTGATTTGCTGCCATGATTCTAACACACCTGCGTAGCTCCGCACAGCAGCAGCAGGTCTCCTTCACTGCCGCACAGGTGTAAACCCAGCGTCGTAGCGCTCATGTTGCGTTTAAAGGCGGCTCGGAAAAACAGGTTACCACATGTTAACAACGGATTAAACAGTTTTAACTGCTGATAAAAGTGACAGAGGACACAGATATGGGAAGTGTGAAAGCTCCTACTGTATCAAATTGACATAGGAATAACAGAGTTGGTCATTCTAAGGTAAAAACCCAGCGCATACAGCATTCAGGTTTTTTTTTTTCATCCAGACGGCTTGCAATGGCACGGCGCACCACAGTTTGGGAACCTCTGCCTTAAGCTATTCGTATTACTCACAATGGACTGAATTAGTGAGGGGGTTGCTACTTATTGGTTACAGCACGTTGCATTTCCAGCTTGTAATTTGGAGAACGTGATATAACAGACGTCATGTCACACACTTATGCTTGGCATCAACATTTTTAAAACCTACCAACACAACTTCCTTTAGCAACAATGACTAATAAGTGCTCTTAAAGCTGCAGTATGTGACTTTTATAGGAGGTATTTTTTTTACACATTTTTTAAAAAACTGTCACTTTGTCCTGACTGTGTAAGATGAGACATAAAATCTGCGAAAATATTCTCCTTAACACTTATTTCTTTGCAGTCAGATTGGGGGAAACCAATTTGTTCCACAGTTTAACCTGGCAGCATGCCTTCAAGACAATACACTGGGCAAACCTGACCCACCTCTACCGGCGGCTTGCCTGTCAGACACTCAAAAGGGCAAATTAACCCATGAGCGCCCACTGTGTGAAACAGATTATTTTTAATGTAAAAACCTTGCAGAGAGGCGGCCCCCCCACAAGATGCTGCCCTGGGCGGTTGCCCATGTCGCCCAAATCAGCCACTGATTAAAAGAGTTACTTTAATGTGAAACAACCATTTCTGCTTAAAATGTGTTTCTTACTGGTTTGCCTTTCATGTAATCTTCCAAAAGGACAACCGACACGTAAAATGCACTAAACTGGTGAAGATATGTAATTTCAGCAAAGTGTAAGTTAAAAAAAAGAACAAAAAAACAGTAAAAACTGGCTAAATAAGAGACCTGGGCATTGAAAATGCACTTTTGAACCATTGAGCTGTCAGCTCCATCTGCTGTGTTAGATCTAAATGACTCAAACTCACATAAGCACAATCGCTCTTCGAAAACGAGGAGGCTGCAAATGATCCGCTTATCCGCTGACTTCCACGTCACAGTTTTACTTTATAACACAGAGTTTGAGTTATCCAGCCAGCTCCAATAACTCACTGGTACAAAAACACACCAATCTGGTCAAAACGCTTGTTCTTCCTGCTACGGTCACATAAAATAAGGTTTCTTCTGCTAAAAATGCAAACTTTTCCCCTCTAGAGTTCTTCTCAAATGAAAAGAGTTTGGCTCAGACAGAGAAATTTATTTGCTCTTTCATAAGTAGCTTTGCTAAATGACATCTATTGAGTTCAGATTAATAATAAAAACATGTTTCAGACAATAATGCAGTGTTAGCATTCATTTAGCAAAGGTCAATGCCTTGATGATGCTGCGTTTTCACTGAACGCTCTGCAATGAGAGAAGAAAATATAAAGTACATTATCCTGTAATTTGGACTACAAAAAAGTAACGTAATATAGTTTCTGTTTTTATATAACGAGGATGCTCCTGTGGTTTCTGGTAATAGATGGCAAATCCCGAAACGAATCCTGTGAACTGTTGGAGGATAAAAATAAACACGAAGAGGATTTTCGAGTTGAGTCGCTGTTGAATGAAATGGTGAGATCTGTGTCAGTCGCTCTCAGCACCAAATGGATCACATTTCCCAACGCAAAAAGACAGACGTCTGTGTAACACTAAATATAGTTAGTGGAGTCTAAAAAAAGCTCCAGCCATCATTTATATTAAAATCTGAATATTGACGCTTCAGAGTTATTCCAGAAATATTCTGAATAGGATTTTTTTCCATCTGGAATTTGCCTATTGTTTAAATTTTAAATATTATTGAGGAAATATTGGTGATATGTTTAAATAAATAATGTAAGAAAAAGGAAAGTGAGTTGTTTTATATTGTTTTATATTTCTGAATGTTTTTGTTTTGTGTGTGTGGAGGCCAAGTTGATGTAGAAAGTGTCCAGTTACTGTTAAAACTTATTTGTTTAAGTATAAATTTAATAAGTGTATTTGTTGATTTTGGAAGAATTGTTATATTGCATATAACTAATTTCATAATGTTTTACTGTGAAAAAAAGGTTACTATTAGTATGTTTATAGTTAATTGGCCACCTGGCAATTATGCAAATGAGGGGGGCTGTGTGAAAACAAGGTAGATAGCAAAGGGAGAGAAGGAGCTGCGAAAGGAGCGACAGAGCCACACGGTTTTTCAACCGTAGTTTTTGTAGAGGTTAGCATAGAACGTTACTGCTCTTGTAAAGACTCAAAGCTGTGGAATAAATTTTTTGTTTGGACTTTACATCGGAGCGCTGCGGACATTTTTATTTTTTCCTCTTCAAACACACGAGTGAATCCGAACTTAACCTTGTGGCAACACATTTCGTTGAAAAACCCGCTCTGTGGATTAACTTTCATCTGTGGACGGATTTCAAGCAGCAACAAAGAAAAACCCAAGCTGGAAGAAACGTGAGTAGTGGAAACATACTATCGAGGAAAATGCTGAGTCAATGTGGATGCTAAGTGCTCTTCTTGACGACACGCATGCCTTTCGGATGAGCCAAGGAACTTTCTGTTGTTGCTATTTGTAAATTGTATGTCATGAACGTCGAAAAAGAGGATGCAGTGGCTACTATGGAAGCTAGAGCAGTAAAAGTCACACCTAAAGCTATGGAACAAAAGTTGCAGCGTGCAATTGGTTTACGAAGAGCCACGTTAGCAAAGTTAACAGGCACAGTGAATCAGGTGCGACGGCTGATAGAAAATGAAGATGATATCAGCTTAACTGAGGCAAGCCAGTTAATGAAAGAATTTGATAGACTGTTTGGAGAGTTTTGTGGTTTGAACACAAATGTAAAGGAGCTGCTCCAACAAATGTCAGAAGAAGATTTAAAATCAGATCAAGAAAATTGGTTTGAACCTAAGGCTGATTCTTTCAAGGCTTTTGCTGAGACAGCTTTGGCTTGGATTGATAACAAGGCTAAATGCGCAGCAGAGGCTGAAAAATGCAATAACGAGATTAATCCATGCGGCAGTGTATCTAACGCATCTTTGTCGAAACGAAGTCATAAAAACTCTTCTGAACATGGCTCTTGTACATCATCATCTGCATCCTCCACACGAATGAAAGCAGAGTTGGAACGAGCTAAGCTGTTGGTTCAGGCATCAGCTTTGAAACAGAGACGCCTATTGGAGGAAAGAGAGGCAAAACTTAAAGTTGAAAAAGAGGAGCTAGAAATACGAACAGCACTAGCAGCAAATGAGGCAAAGATCAAGATTCTCTCAGAATATGAAGGTTGTGCATCTAAGGCATCCAGTCGTGCATCCAAGACATCCAGTTGTGCAACCAAACAGAATGGAATGAACTCCTATGTGACGTCGCACAGAGCTGAAGATTTGTATGCTCAAAGGCAGTCAAATAGTCCTTTCCAAACACAAGAGTGTCAAATATGGAACGATAACGTTATTCAAAATGTACATCGAACACACGCTGTTACCTCTCAGTCATTACAGGCTCCAAGTGCTCTGCAGGGTGTAGTCGAAGTGCTAACAAAGCAGCAGAAGTTGGCAGCATTGCCCCCTCAGAACATTTCAGTTTTTAAAGGGGATCCATTAGAGTATCGATTATTCATTCGGGCATTTGAACACGGTGTGGAGGATAAAACAGAAAGTGACAAAGATCGTCTGTACTACATGGAACAGTACACTAGTGGACAGCCACGAGAATTGATAAGAAGTTGTCTTCATATGGAACCTACACGTGGTTATAATGAAGCTAGGAGACTTTTGGAAGAACACTTTGGAAACGCCTACAAGATATCAGTGGCATACATTAACAAGGCTCTTGGTTGGCCAACTATCAAGTCTGACGACGGAGAGGCTCTTCATGCGTTCGGGCTCTATCTTGCTGGATGTCGTAATGCAATGGCAGATGTAGAGTACATGGAGGAGTTGGATAGTACTGCCAACATGCGTGTCATCATTGCCAAGCTTCCTTACAAAATGAGAGAAAGGTGGCGAACGCATGCTTGTGGAATCTTGGAAAAGGAAAAACGCAGAGTCAAGTTTGCCGATCTGGTGGATTTTGTCAATAAACAGGCCAAAGAAATTTTACATCCACTGTTTGGTGACATAAAGGACAGTACCTTAAAGCTCCAAGTTAAAGAACAAGTGGATGACAAGTTGCAAAGAAGAGGTGGCATCAAAAAAGGATTCACCACAGCCGCAACTATCACCACTACCCAGGACACATCTACCAAGGTTAAGACAAAGGTCAGCGGAAATCAGATGTGTGCATTTTCCAAACCTTGTCTCTTCTGTCATGGTGAGGAGCATACTATGGAACAATGCAAAAAGATGAGGAAGTCACTTCACAAGGAAAAGATTGATTTCTTGCGAATTAAAGGATTGTGCTTTAGCTGCCTTAAAAAGGGACACATGAGTAATTTGTGCAAAGAAAAGGCAAGCTGTCAGGTTTGTGCACAATCACATCCAACAATACTTCACATGAAGATAAAGTCCAGTGGTGTTAACGAGGCAGGATCAGAAGCCGGAACAAGTGAGGGAAAGGAACAACTGACCGAGTCAGTTGTAAATGGATTTGTGGGAATGGATGCATCCAGCCATGGTACAGAGAAACCAGAGCACACGCTGGCAATAGTTCCAGTTAAAGTCAAACTGAAAAGAGGTCAAAAGGTGGCATACACGTATGCTTTTCTGGACTCAGGCAGTACAGCTTGTTTTTGCACTGAAGAGCTGATGCATGAGCTCAACGTTTCAGGCAGGAAAACAAAGATTTTGCTGAAAACAATGGGAAAAGAAAATGTCATCAGTAGTCAAATGGTTTCTGGGTTGGAAATAAGCAGCTTAGACAGTAATGATTTTTTTGAGTTGCCAGAAATGTACAGTCACAGCAACATTCCTGCTTCTGCTGACAACGTTCCTTCACAAGACTATGTGAAGAGGTGGCCCTACCTTCAGCAGGTGTCTATACCCAAGATTGAAGCAAAGATTGGACTTCTGATCGGTAACAATGCTCCTAAAGCTATCGAACCTTGGCAGGTCATAGCAAGTGAAAATGGCGGTCCATACGCTGTGAGAACGAGGCTTGGTTGGACCATCAGTGAACCCCTCCAAGGACACATTTCACAAAGTGCAACACAAGGGTTGATTCAAGTCTCAGCAAACCGCATATCAGTAAGCACATTGGATGAACTCTGGCGTCAGCAGTTTAAAGGTGACTTTCCTGAGTGTGACAGAGACGAGAAACAAGAAATGTCAAGGGAGGATTTGCAGTTTTTGGAGATTACAACACAGTCAGCTACCATTGTTGATGGACATTACAGTATTGCCTTGCCGTTACGGAACAAACATATTCAGATGCCCAACAACCGTAAAGTGGCCGAGCAACGTGCTTTAAACCTAAAGAGGAAATTGGAGAAGAACTCTTCGTTCCACACTGAATACTCAGGTTTCATGAGTAACATCATAGACAAAGGTTATGCAGTGAAAGTACCAGAAAAGGACCTGGATCGTGATGATGGGAAGGTTTGGTACCGGCCACATCACGGAGTTTACCATCCTAAGAAACACAAACTTAGGGTGGTCTTTGACTGTGGAGCGTCGTACAAAGGCACTGCTCTAAACAACCAGCTATTACAAGGACCAAATCTCACAAGTACTCTTCTTGGAGTGATTATTAGATTCAGACAAGAAGAGGTGGCCGTTATGGCAGATGTGGAAGCAATGTTTCACCAAGTGAGGGTGCCTGATGATGATTCTGACCTTCTACGGTTCCTGTGGTGGGAATCTGGCGATATTACTCAGAAAATGGTGGAGTACAAGATGGTGGTTCACATTTTTGGTGCAACTTCATCACCAAGCTGTGCTAATTTCGCTCTACGCAAGTGTGCCGAAGACAACCAAGACCAGGCCAACAATCAAGCAGTTGACACAGTGCTATACAACTTCTATGTAGATGATTGTTTAAAGTCTGTGAGCTCAGAAGATGAAGCCATACAGTTGTACCACACTCTAAGAGCAGTATGTCACAGAGGTGGATTCAGACTCACCAAATGGATTAGCAATAGCAGAGCAGTGCTGTCAGCTATTCCAGAAGAAGAGAGGACAACAGAAGTTAAAGATCTGGACCTGGATCAGGATATGCTTCCCATAGAGAGAGCGTTGGGAGTCCAATGGTGTATTCAGTCTGACAGCTTCCGATTCAAGATCATAATGCCAGACAAAGCTCCCACTCGGAGGAACATCCTTTCCATCATGAGTTCTGTCTACGACCCATTGGGTATCCTGTCACCAGTCATGCTTCAAGCGAAGAAGATTCTGCAAGAGCTTTGCAGGCGGAAGATTGGCTGGGATGTCATCATACCCGAAGACTTGGCTCATAAGTGGCTTGAGTGGAAGACCCAGCTCCACCAGTTGGAGAACATAAATGTCCCAAGATGTTTTAAACCTGTAGGATTTGGACAGTCGGTATATAACCAGCTGCAACATTTTGCCGATGCCAGTGAAGAGGGCTACGGTACAGTTAGCTACTTGCTACAGAAAAGCAGTAGTAACAAAGTTCATTGTGCATTCATGTTGGGGAAAGCAAGAGTGGCCCCACTTAAGCCTGTAACGATTCCCCGTATGGAACTTACTGCAGCAACGATGGCAACACGCATGGACAAGTTTCTAACAACAGAACTGCAGCTTCCACTCCAACCATCCGTGTTTTGGTCAGATAGTACTACAGTACTAAAATATATCAGCAACCAAACAAGTAGGTTCCGCACATTCGTCGCTAATTGTGTGGACGCCATCCTGAAGTGCTCCAATCCACAGCAATGGAGGTATATCAACACCTCATTGAATCCTGCTGACTGTGCATCCAGGGGACTCAAGGCAGAAAGCTTCGTTCACCACCATGCATGGTTACAGGGGCCGGACTTTCTCGTTAAACACATGGACCAATGGCCAGAAAGTGTGCATACCATTGGAGACCTGACTACAGAAGACCCAGAGGTGAAGAGTACACTGATTTGTGCTCACACTGTTGAGGAATGTAAAGATGCAGTGGAGGAATTCCTGCAGTACTTCTCATCCTGGTTTCGACTAAAAAGGGCAATTGCATGGATGCTTAAAGTTAAGAGTATCCTACTGCAACTGTGTCGCAAAAGGAAGGAGTTAAATGCTGTTAAAGCTCAATCTGAAGTTGAAAAGGAAATGAGAAGTTTCAAGGAAAGCCTGCTTCAAGTGGACATTAAGAAACTAACTATGGAGAACCTTGCAGAAGCTGAAGAAACAATTGTTCACTATTGCCAAGCTAAGGCATTTTCCGAAGAAATTACCACACTTTCTAAGGGCCAAGGAGTGAAGAAGACTAGTTCTCTTTTCAAACTGAATCCAGTAATAGAACAAGGCATTCAATGGATGTTCAATCCTCCCACAGGATCCCACCATGGCGGCGTCTGGGAGAGATTAATAAAGTCAGTGAAGAAAATCTTAAATGCCACATTAAGACTGCAGACACTGGATGAAGAGGGCCTACATACACTTCTGTGTGAGGCGGAAGCTGTTATTAATAGTCGACCGATAACTACGGTGTCCAGCGATCCAAACGACTTGGAGGTGCTCACTCCCAATCACCTCTTGCTTCTGAAAACTAAACCGTCTTTTCCGCCTGGCCTGTTTGACAAGCAAGATCTCTATGCAAGAAGGAGATGGAAGCAAGTACAATATATGTCAGAAATATTCTGGAAACGTTGGACAAGAGAATATTTGCCACTGCTTCAGGAAAGGCAAAAGTGGACCCGTCTGACTCGCAACTTTACAGTTGGAGATATAGTGCTTATTGTTGATGACACAGCTCCACGTAACTCTTGGGTTACAGGGAAAGTAATCCAAACCATCTCTGACAAGACAGGAATGGTGCGTCAAGTGAGAATCAAAACAAAGACAAACACGATGGACAGACCCATAACAAAGATTTGCCTTTTACAGGAATCGGAATGAAGCAGTCATTCTTAGATATCGATAAGTTTGTTTATCTTTTATGTTGATTATTTTGTAAGGCATTTGAGTACTTTGGCTCCACAAGTTTTAAGTTGGTAATTGTGTAATAGGGTCACAATTAGGGGCCGGAATGTGGAGGCCAAGTTGATGTAGAAAGTGTCCAGTTACTGTTAAAACTTATTTGTTTAAGTATAAATTTAATAAGTGTATTTGTTGATTTTGGAAGAATTGTTATATTGCATATAACTAATTTCATAATGTTTTACTGTGAAAAAAGGTTACTATTAGTATGTTTATAGTTAATTGGCCACCTGGCAATTATGCAAATGAGGGGGGCTGTGTGAAAACAAGGTAGATAGCAAAGGGAGAGAAGGAGCTGCGAAAGGAGCGACAGAGCCACACGGTTTTTCAACCGTAGTTTTTGTAGAGGTTAGCATAGAACGTTACTGCTCTTGTAAAGACTCAAAGCTGTGGAATAAATTTTTTGTTTGGACTTTACATCGGAGCGCTGCGGACATTTTTATTTTTTCCTCTTCAAACACACGAGTGAATCAGAACTTAACCTTGTGGCAACACAGTGTGTAATATGGATGTTTATTTTAAACAATGTTCCACATTTCTTCTGTTTTGTTCCAGATTATCCAACACTGCTTTCAATATTTTAAGGTCTGGAATCTGAAAAAGGAAAATCTGTAGTTTCACTGGGGTTTTTTTAATTTCTTTTAAACAGACGGGAGCTTTTACAACAGCTGAAGAGTGTTTTGGAGTTTTGTCATTAAAAAACTCAGATTACACTTTGACTAAAGATCAGATAAAACTTCTATTAGAGCCATTCAAATTTTGGAAACATGATTGAAATATTGATATTGAATTTTGTAATTTCACTCATTTCCTTATAATTACTCCCTTTTCTTTTCTTTTCTTTTCTTTTCCATCATTGCAGTGTCAGAAGTCGTCAGTCTCCCTATTTTCACTATTATAGTCACTATTTTCTATATTAGTTGCCGTAATAAAGACTTGAAAAACAATTTTTGTTTTACTTATTTTCACTACTTTGTGTAGACGTTTCAATTTGTTTGTTTTCTTTTCTAGACTGGTTCGATCAAATATTAAATGGCACACACCTGATTTAAGATCTTTGTATTTTGTGACTGATGCAAGATACGGAAGGACTCAGAAATGTCATAAATGTACTCTTTGGCATTCTTGTATGGAAAAAAATAACACTTTTTGCATTGTTGAATCACGTAAAAACAAAGTTACTAGCTACTAAAAATTTGAGCTTGAACTATTTAAAGATGGATGCAATCTTAATAACTTAATAAGTAAATAAAAGACACTCTGACCGCACTAAGATGCAACGTCTGCACTGAAAATGATTATTATTGATTATAATAATTACAAATGTAAAGGAGTTATTTCTTAAGAATGCTTTACAAATTACAAAACTATTCAAATTAAACAACTAAGTGAAATTGTGGAACAGATAAATTTGCATTTTTAGCTTCTCTGTGTGTCAAGTTGGAAATAAATTGGCGCCACTCACAACCCGTAACAGAAACAATTATTTATTAAAACCTGAGTTGGGTAGTTACACTGTTTGGAAAATATTTAGTTTATACTACGCTGTACGTAGTTTTATTATGAAGTATTTCAATTCTTACTTGAGTGAAATTTCTGGATTTTCTACCCACTTAATGAAAAGCAAACACCAAAATCCACCAGACACAGACAAACACCTGCAGGTTTTGTTAAAGTTTCATAAGTTTTTTATTGAAAGAAACTGATTTGGAAAAAATTATTCTGCCTGATGGTGTTTTTTTTAATTACTTATGTAAATTATTGTCATTTTTGTCCTTAAAATAGCTCAATTTCCACTTAACTTTATATTTTGTTCCATTTAATTATGCATTTTTTAAAATATTAAATGATTTCAGTACTTGAGCAGACTTTTTCACTCTTGAGTAATTTCTTGGACGGCTACTTTTTACTAATGAGTAAAAATATGTTTACGTGGTTTTAAAATACAATATTTAATTCATAATACTCTACATGTTTATTTTTTAAAGCATCATGCGTTAAAAATAATAAATGACTTGAATAGTATGAGTGTCTTACCTGTCCCGGGTCTTTCTGGCACCAGCTCCACGGGGCCTATCTGGCGCATCATGTAGGCTATCTTCACCTCATGACAGCTGCCTGCATCGGCTGACCCACAGCCAGCCTCCGGAAAAAGTGCAAAACACAACAAAATGACGCCAAACAAGTGCACGTTTTGTATGTCTGCGCGAAACATCGCAACATGTCAGTTGCACGGTGAAGTCCGGTCGGTTAATTTGAATTCCTGAGAGTCCCACCGGGTGAGTGTGAGTGAAAACTTCATCTGCAGTCGGTCTGACCGGAGCCCACTGTCTGACTCCAGTGCCCTCCTCTCTTCCATCTGCTCCCTCCCCCGTTTCTAATTCAATCATGACGTATTTATGTACAATACAAATCTAAATCATATCAGCTATACTTATAAACTCTCTCTATATATATATATATATATATTCAATATAAAACTTTATGTCAAAGCAATGTACTAATCTAATATTAAGTAGATCAACGCCATCAGGCCACAGAGTGACCATCCGGTTTTTTAAACATTTCACAAGCTTTTGAACAAACTTTCCTCATTTAATGCTTCATTATCAACATTCATTTGCGAACTATAACTAAGCTCAATTGTAATGCAGAATTACAGGAAAGTTTTTCCCGTGGAACAATGGCGCCACCTCCTGAGCAAGTGACGTCTAACGTGCTTACGTCATTACTAAATTCGAAATTTGTTAAACTTTCAGTCGCCAAATGGCACTTTCAGCAGTTTCTTTGGCTGAAGATCCGTTTAATAAGGTAAGAATGTCTAAATGTCATTGTTTTATTTATTTTCTAAATAAGTCAGGAGAGTTTTTCTTAGCTCGTCTATAATGCGTAATGCAGGTGGTGTTATAGGTGAAAAAGCGATTCATGCTAGCACCGATAATAATTTAGGAAGAAGGCAACGTTTTTAAATTGTATTGCCCCTTATAGTCCTGATGGGGTTTATTTAGTAACTCTGAAATAAACAGGTTATCATTTTTCGCTGTCCCCGTGTACATTTTGCCGTTCCAGGCTTTTTTTTTTTTTACCCAAAAGGGTTTGAAAAGTGGGTGAAGGAACTAGCTCAAAATGTAAAAATGGGAAATTAGTTGACCGTGACGCCTGGTGGTCCAAGGGTGTAACATCAGTATTCATTTAAACATATAAAGTCGTGCAAAATTACATGTTTTTTTAATGCTGGAAAAAAGTACGAGCCAGCCAGGAGTCGAACCTAGAATCTTCTGATCCGTAGTCAGACGCGTTATCCATTGCGCCACTGGCCCTATACTGACATCGTGATCGAATTTCCGTAATGTACTTCATAACGGAATCTGGTGACGTCGCGGGTGGAGATCGTTAAATATTTGGCTTCAAAAGTACCTTGAAGAGTTATGATTCTTCACCTTCTGATAGTCTGATAGTGGCCATCCATTTATGTATCCGTTTGTTTATTTAATTCTAACGGTAACTTTTTAGGTACCGTCAGTAACTTTCGGCATGAAACCGTGGTTACACCGCAAATTTTGTGTGCAGTTAGTTTGGGTAAACTTCTCAACAGTCGGAAGATAAACTGTGATATATGCAACAAAAACGCCCTCTGCTGGTCGAGAAAGATCCACCTCTTCCAAATCATACGTGGTAGAAAGAACCAATCACATTGCTTCCTGCTCCAAAGTTAAGAATGGAGCCAGCCAATCACATTGCTCCTTTCTCGGCAAAAACTGTAGGATAAGAGTTCGAGTCCTGCTAGAAACCGAGCACAGGAAAATCGTAATGTAAAATTACATTAGGAACAGTAATTCTTAATTGTAAAACGGAAAGTCCTAATCATTTTAGAATTTTTTTTGTTCGTTTGATTACTACCTTAAGAATGATGCATTAATGTGAAATTTCATTAATCTAACTCAGTGTTAAGTGTTCTTAATGAACGGAAGGGTTCAGAGATACAAGTTCTGGAATCCCAACCAAATTGATTTCTTATTATTAATAAGAAATGGTGATAGGCTGATTAGCGATGAGTACCAATTCTTCTTAAAACGTCGGTAGCATACCCGATTGGTCCTCGTCTGTGATGTACGCTCTTAATTAAATTAAACAAAATTGTTTAAGAAAAAAAAGTCATGCCCCGTGTGAGGCTCGAACTCACGACCTTCAGATTATGAGACTGACGCGCTGCCTACTGCGCCAACGAGGCCTGAAAGCGCTATCTTTCTCAACTCTATTTGTGGAACGGCAGATGGAGTATGTGGTGTATGTTTCTGTGTTTTGGTGGTACAAAATGCTGTACTCTATAAACAACTAGGTAAATATATCCTAAAATTTTAATGTTACTCGTTGATTCGATTTGGTGATCTCATTTCCCCTTTATTCATTATTTTACATACGACCCTACAAGAGCCGCCACGACTGATTGTTGTGCCTAATATTCTGATGTTATTTTCGTCCGTCTTCATTTTTCGTTTCGTTTCCGTGTTATTTTCCACGGTCACAAGGAGCAGCTTTATAACTGCTGCGGCCCCTTTAACTCCATTCTCCCGCGTTCCAACTTAAGCGGAAACAGAATATCATTTTTTTCCCCTCTATTTAAGCGCGCCAACAAGGACCGTTCAAGTGGGTCTGTTTGGGTTCATCGGGTTCCGCAGAGCAGGCTGCTGGCTTTGTTTTTTTTCTGTCATCTCGCTGGTCTTCGATTAAAATGCCGGAGGAAACGTCCACAGCGTCGGGTTCTGGAAGGTAAATTAATCGTTTGTAATTGTTCACTGCCGCCACAACACAAAAAATGGCTAGCGCGCTTTTAGCTTGTTCCGGCGGTAATGTTTACTGTATGACACGTAGCTGGTAAGTGCAGCGTGTTAATAGTATACACCGTTAGGAAGACGGTATATTTTTTTCTCGGTGAAGTGATATTTTGTTCTCAACGCCATCTCCGCTAATCACTTAGCACTCTTCGGCTAACTGGCTAGCAGCCACGAGACGCTAACAACAATAAGGCGTCGCCATCGTTTTCTGTTGTAGATGAACTCTACTAAGTCAGCAATAAAGTTTATCGTCTCGGACAATGATTTGTTTTTGCCCTCCCGTAGCGCCGAGGAGAAGCCGTGCTCGTCGACAGCTGCAGCAGAAACGTAAGCATGGATTCCGCAAACTTTTTTTTTTTTTTGTGCTTCTATGAACTAATCCCAGAAAATGAAACCTCTTTATGTGCACGTCTTCCCTCCTCGCAGCTCCGGTGACGTTATGGAGGAGGCTAAAAAGCTGATCGGCACGGGCAAACGGCATCTGGTGATGGGAGATGTAGTCTCTGCCGTCAATGTCTTCCAGGAAGCCTGCAGCATGCTGTAAGAAAACGCGTTCAAATAAATACTCATGCTGAAATTTATGTAATATCACCTGGCAGTTAGTGCAGCTAACTTATTTTAGAGCAAGTATTGTTACAATTTCTGTCATTTTTCTCCTCATTTATTCTTCTGCAGGGCTGCAAAGTACGGAGACACAGCAGATGAATGTGGTGAAGCCTTCTTCCTATGTGGGAAGTCTCTGTTGGAGCTTGCAAGGTTTATTATTATTATTATTACATTTTAAATTGTTCTTTCTTCCTCTACCATATAAACAAAACGTACTACAAATATCTAAAGGACTATATTGAAGCTGAATGTATTTAATAAGGATGCACTGATATGAAAATATCAGTGCATCCTTTTGGATGCACTGATATTTATAATGTATAAATGATCACATTTATACATTTCCCAACAGTTTCAATACCTTGAAAATAAAAATAGTTGCACTTTTTACTCCTAAACTTCAGTTAAACATCCCACAATGTTACAGGTCACCAGTTAGCTTATAAGAAAACGATCTGATACCAGTGTTGATGCAAATATATTGCATATTTAACTGTTTTTAAGAGATTAGTTCTTACTCATCTCAGTAAATACCTGAAAGGCAGAAGCACAAATTAATTTTTTAAAGCTCCAACATGCTGATGCTAATTTCAGACGGATCTGTCTCGTCTTCAAGAACTCCCTAAATTATAATAAAATGTTTCAATACTCGGAAAATTTAAGTCCAAACAGTAAAACTCGTATCACAACCAACTTAAGGCTCAGTTATGCTGATCTCTGCAGGACTTGGTGGATGGAGTCTATATAAATTAAAACAAATTGAACTTATTTGCTGAAATAACTTTTATTTATGACTCTGCTGCTCCGTCTCTGAATGTTGGCAAACTTTTGTGCTTTTTGCATGATGTCTTCCAGTTTGGGTTGCATGTTGGGCTTCTACATCAAACCGTTTTTGAATTTTAAGAAGTAAAGTTTGGTGACATCTCTTGGTACTACGTGTCTGATTGTTCTGCAGTTCACAGTTAACTTCTAAGTGGAACTTCCTGGTGTGCATTTCTGTAAGCAAAAGTTTTGTTTTGTGAGCCAGGATGGAGAACGGTGTCCTAGGCAACGCCCTGGAGGGAGTCCCAGAAGAATCTGAGGAAGAGGAGCAGCCCAAAAACCCAAACCTGGAGAGTGCAGACAACATTGATGGTCAGTTTACTTCACTGTCATTTCGATCCACGAGCTCAAGTCATTCCTTTAAGTTTGAACATTTCTAAAATATTTTCGTAAAGAGTAACCGGGTGTTTTCTGTACATGTCTGCTGAGATAATGTCAAGAAATCAAACGTTTGCCACTCTGGTGCAGAGAAAACCAGAGAAGAGCTGCGAAAGCAGGTCTATGATGCAATGGCAGAGAAGGAAAAGCTGGAGGTAGAGCCTAAAGAGGAGGTGAAAAATGAAAACGCAGAGTCGGGAGAAACGTCGGGTTCTGCTGCCGAGGTTGGAGAGGAGGAAAGTTCTGTCAAAGCAGCCGAAGAGGTCCGAGAGGCTTCAACGCAAGCTGTGACTGAAGAGGAGGTGAAAAATGAAAACGCCGAGTCAGGAGAAACCTCAGGTTCTGCCGCTGAGATTGGGGAAGAGGAAAGTTCTGTCAAAGCAGCCGAAGAGGTCCGAGACGCTTCAGCACAAGCTGTGGATGAGGAAGAGGATGAAGGAATTGAAGAATCGAGTGCAGAGGCTGAGCAGACTGATGAGACTTCAGAGGGTAGTAGCTGTTTGGAGACACAGCGCCGGTGTTTTAAACCTTTTTAACACTTTATGTTGAAACATCCCACATGGTGAGCTGAAGGGAGACACTGGTGTGAGGCGGGGAAACTTTCTGGTTTGTTCTTATGCTTTTCTGAAACCGTTTCAAATCTTATAAATCCTTTAACTTTTTTTGTTTTTAAATTTCAGATGATGACGACGATGATGATGAGGACGACGAAGAGAACAACGCACAAGATAACGTGAGCTCCTGTTTAAAGAAACCTGCGGTTTCTGGAATATTTTACATGAATAGCAGTTATTTAATGTCCCGTTGGGATCAAAGTATTCTTGCATTTTGAAACGCTTTCAGGAAGAGGAGGATGTTGGGAATTTGCAGTTGGCTTGGGAGATGCTTGAGGTGGCCAAAGTCATTTTTAAAAGGCAAGTGTGTCAAAGTCCAGATCTGATTTTTCTCTCTCGATGACTAGATTAATCCTGTTTTAGCCTTTATTTTGAGAACCTGTTCATACATTTCTCTCTCTTTGCAGAAAGGAAAGCAAAGACGACCAGCTGATGGCAGCACAGGCTTATCTGAAACTGGGTGAAGTCAGTGCGGAAACGGGTAAACTGCAGAACTAAACGGCTCTCGGTGGCGTCGTCCGTTTCCACTGCGGGCCTAAAACGTCTCTCATTTCCAGGTAACTATCCTCAGGCGCTAGAAGACTTCCAGGAGTGTCTGACTTTGCAGCTGAAGCTGTTGCCGCCTCACTGCCGCCTGCTGGCCGAGACGCACTACCACGTTGCTACGACGCTGGTCTCCATGGACCAGTACAACCAGGCCATCCAGCACTACAACAGCTCCGTAAAGGTCATCGAGACGCGCCTAGGTATGAACAGTTCGTTCTTTTCATTGAACCGCAGAAATGACGAAAACTGCACCCAAACCCAGTTGGAAAATACAAATATGTAATTGTGAATCATTTCTTTTCCTTGAACAAAAATGAATTTTTGGGCTTATTTTACTCTTTTTAGGTTTGTGAAATGTTTGTAGTTTATTCCCAGCGATGAAAATTATAATTTTTGTTTTATTTCCGATTTATAAATGGACGGGTGTGCCAAAGTCTGTTTTTTAGTAAAAACTTGCAAGACTTGCTTTGGTTGGAATAATAAAAGGCTAATTAAAGAGAAATTCTTTGTTTTGCATGCTATTGTTTATAAAAATGTAGAAGTAATTGTACATTTGAGGTTTAAGTGTCGATGTGGAAATAATTGAAGACTTCATCTGGTCTGTGGAGATTTAAATGGGCAGGAAATCAAAAAATCTTGGTGTAGTTTCTCCTTTTCAAACAAATTATATAAAATTTCACATCCATGCAGTTTTTTTTTTTTTTACTTTTTATCCAAAATAAGTTATGAAAATTGTTTGTTTCCTTCTAATTAGTGTTTTGTTCTCAGACTAGTTGGGATAAATATCAAATTTTTCCTACAATTTCTTTTTCTACATGCTGTTTCATGTATAAAACTATAACAAACAAAGAATAATTTTTCCTTGATTGTTTAAAACAACATACCATGCATGTCTGCATGTGTAAAGGTTGTAGTTTATAAATTTTGGCAGATTAAATACCCTCATTGTCTGGAGAATTAGCCCGTCTCCCATTCTGAAGCTAACTTTAGCTTCATTAGGTCCCGTTTCTTGCAGCCATGCTCCAGGAGGTCATCAACGCAGCGGCTGGAGACGACGCTGCAGCAGAGGAGAAAAATGAGCTGGAAGAACTCAAACAGCTTCTTCCTGAAATCAGGGAAAAAGTGGAAGACGCCAAGGAGAGCCAGAGGACGGCCAGCGCTGCCTCTCAGGCGATCCAGCAGACACTGGTGAGTAAACTGGCCATGAGTCGACGGCGACGATGCACAGAGGAAGGTTGGTGCTAAACTGATCTCTTGCAGGGAAATCCCTCTACTTCATCAACATTCCCCTGTGAAAATGGCGGCCCGTCATCCTCGGCTGCGTTTGCATCGACCAGTCAGGTACAGCTTCACCGCCTACGTTTCCATTAATGAAAATACACACATTAAAATTATGGGAATAAATTCACTTGATGGAAACGCAGCAATTTTGAGAAACTCACTTTTTTTTTGTTAGGTTTTATATTTTCCAGGCATATCTAAATAATGTAGTTCACACAACTGTAATGGAAACTAGTCATGTGACCAAGAACCAGATGTTACTACTGGCAGAAACCACAAAGAAGACAGGAAGTAGTTGGAGCATCATGGCGCGTCATGTTTTTAATAATTTATCATGTGGACAAGCTTATTTTTAGTTTTATTTCATATAGCAGAAACACTGCAATTGCGTTCTAGTGTTGTGTGCATTTATAATGTAAGTGCATCTGTTTCTGACTGGAGCTCTTACTAAACCGTCTTTGAGCCTGAAGCAATCAAAACTACTTTTCACTTCTAGATTCCAGTGAAAACATCTGAAAGCGCTTCGTCTTCCAAAGCCGTGTCGGATATCTCTCACCTGGTTAGGAAAAAGGTAAAACTTTTAAATCTGCAATTCAACATTTTTGTTTCATCTTCCAGGATCATAACAGATTTTTTCTTTTTTTTTTTTTTGTGGAGAAAAGTGTAATCGTGACTGCCTGCTTTGTGTTTGTGGTCATGTCGCTGTTGGAGGCCAGTCTGGGTTTAGTCGTTGGGTCGTTTAGGTGTAGTCTAGCTTGTGTTTGGCTTGTTGCATGTCTTGGTGTTTGTGTCGTGGCAGGACTTGGTGCTAGAAGCTGAAACTTGCTTTGTGTGCATGAATAAATGGTGTGATTGGCTGCTGCTTCCATTTAGATCAACCCGATTGGTTGTTTTCCGTCAATTGCTGCTGTGTTCAGAAGCTTTCGGTCTCCATTTGTGTCTGTCCAGAGGAAACCCGAAGAGGAGAGCCCAGTAAAGGACACAGATGCTAAGCAACTGAAACAGGAAGCCACAGTTAATGGCAGCGGTGACTCTAGTGCCAGCAACGGCAGTGAAACCCAGGAGGGAAAATCAAAGGAGGCGAGTGATAGGCCCGTCTTACCGCGTCTACTAAACTCGGGGAAACGTGTAGCGGTTCCGCTAATCTGTGCAGTTGGATTTCTAGAGTTAATATTTGCTTCTGGTGGGATTGCCGGCTTCTTGGAAGGCATGAAATGGGTTTTAGGAATGCCAAGTAGGTCAAAATTGTATATTTTTGCCACTCAGAATAGATGGCCGTCTTGGTTTCTTTCTTTTTAAGGTCCGTTTGCCCAGATTTGTCTTGGTGCTCATCATTGTGACATCAGCTATACCCAAGCCTGTCACAATAAACAAATCAATTAATCGCACGATAAATTAAAGCATCTCAATTTATCATTTTTCTCTTTCTACCCAAATTGGTCTTCAGGTTGATGAATTGGTCTCAACTTGCCTTTTTTTAAGTAAAACGTTTGTTCACAGAATCTTCATAATTCATTTTATTATTTAAAATGTCTTCCAGTACCAGTGTTTAAATGTTCATTGGAATTTAAAGTTTATTGGTCTTTTGATTATGTTTTCTTGCATTATGACCATTACTTCAACACTTATTCAAATTAGACAAAACTGGTGTCAAATGTTTGTTTATACAGCAAAGTTTGTGCTGCTATGATTTTTAAAGAAACTCAGAAATGGTCATTTGAAAACGGAAACATTTTTATCTTTTAAGATGACAGCAGCACAAATTTTGATTTCATAAAAGTGTGCATGCAGGTTGACCTTTAAACTTTTATTATCTTCAAAGCCAAAGCGGCACAAACAAACATTTTTATGCACAAAAATGTAGTCGAGTTGGCTGACATCAATTTTGTCTGGGGGTGTGCCAGCTTCACTCGGGTCTTAAACGGCCTCAAAATGACAATATTATCGTTTATCGTGATAACTTCTGGTACAATTTATCGTGCAGCAAAATTGGCTAGCTCTATATAAACGGGTTATCTTGGAATAACCTATAAGACTTTGTCCCTCTTCAGTAAAGTTTACCTATGAAGCTCAACTAGCAGCCACCTGACCGTAACCTGTGCTTGTTTCCTCCAGCCTGCCTCTGTAGAGT
Organism: Poecilia reticulata; assembly: GCF_904066995.2. Taxonomy (NCBI): domain Eukaryota; kingdom Metazoa; phylum Chordata; class Actinopteri; order Cyprinodontiformes; family Poeciliidae; genus Poecilia; species Poecilia reticulata. Next base: position 4,507,499 of record NC_088833.1, on the reverse strand, counting down.
CTTCCTCATGACCGCCTCGATCCTCTTCCTCACTCTGAAACCAGCACAGCATGCGTCTCCAGCTCCTCACATCCACTACTCTTGTTTCTGTAAATAACTCATTTTCACTGATTTGTCTGTCAAGTTTTTGTATACTTGTGGTAAAAAAAAAAATTAAAGAATTTGCAGATGTAAATGTGACTTTTCTTTTCTGTGTGCATATTCAGCTGCAACAAAGCAAATTTCCTCGAAGAATTTAATTTTTTCTTGTAAATCTGGTAATTATAAAGAATTTATTTGCCACGATATATCACTCGTATTGAAAACATATCTTATTGGGTAAATTTTCATAATTGTAGCATAAGGTTAGACCTGGGCTGGTGAGATGTCCAAATTAAAAAAAAAATCTTTTCTGGGTTGATTTTAAACATTTGACATGATTCATGGAACTTGACAAAATATGGAATTACTTTTTTTTTTTTTTTTTTTTTTCTGCAAACTTTATCCATATAGAAAATGGCGTTGCTTCAAAAGTGTGGGTGGCAGTCATTTTGGATTCCAGTTCTGTAGCAGAAAATATTTATAAACTGAAGAAACCAGTTTAAAACAAAGTCCATAAAATGCCAAGATGCATCGACTGATTTTTAATTTTTTTTTTATGCATTTTCACATTAGTTTGGATGGCTGACATTGTCAGAAACTCGATAGAAAACCTTAATTTATCAACTAGTATATTAAAGCCCCAACTAGAAAATGTTTTGCCAGGATTGTGGATTTGTGATTGTAGAGCAGGCTAATGCACTCAACTTGTGAATTTCTTGGCGAAGAAACGGCTAATGAAGTAGCTTCTAAAGCTACTTCATTCACCACAAAGACTGCATGGCAGTTCTAAACTACAGAAGTTTGTGCTTAAGATGGATTGCTGGGACTGTAAATTGAGCTAAAGTTGAACTTGATTTGGTTGCTAACCAAATTGCTAACTTACGATTGCTAAATTATGGTTTTAAAGACCGTAGCAACGGCGAGTTGCTAACTTGCGCTCTAATGCCGTAAGTTAGCAACTCACCGTTGCTACAATACGTTAGCAACTCACCGTTGCTACAATACGTTAGCAACTCACCGTTGCTACAATACGTTAGCAACTCACCGCTGCTACAATACGTTAGCAACTCACCGCTGCTACAATACGTTAGCAACTCACCGTTGCTACAATACGTTAGCAACTCACCGCTGCTACAATACGTTAGCAACTCACCGCTGCTACAATACGTTAGCAACTCACCGCTGCTACAATACGTTAGCAACTCACCGCTGCTACAATACGTTAGCAACTCACCGCTGCTACAATACGTTAGCAACTCACCGCTGCTACAATACGTTAGCAACTCACCGCTGCTACAATACGTTAGCAACTCACCGCTGCTACAATACGTTAGCAACTCACCGTTGCTACAATACGTTAGCAACTCACCGCTGCTACAATACGTTAGCAACTCACCGCTGCTAACTTACGGCATTAGCATATTGGGTTTGTTAGCAGCTCTTAACTTACGTTTTGACGGGAGCAGTCTCTTAAACTGTACCGTTTTGCCGTTAACGGTTGTTTGCTACCATTTAATAAACCCATGATCAGGCATAACGTGGGATTAGGTTGTGAAACAATATCTCAAGCTTTCAGTATTTTACACGGCCAACCTGGATCCCTCGTCTTGTGATTGATAGAATATGGCGCAGCTGCTAACTTTATAAGATATGACCGCTCAATTAAACAGCCAGGTCGGCTAAGGACGACATTAATCAGAGAAACGGTCAAGAAGACTTTGGTGCGTATCAAAGCGATGCAGGGATCAGGTGGAAGAACGTTCACTGGACAAAGATTAGTGATACAGTTTACGGATTAATGACGAAAAAACGTAAAAAGTAGCAATTGTAGGAGGAGGTTTGGGGAGATGAGAAACTAAATTAAATAAAGTTTAATTTTAAAGGACATTCATCCCCTTCATGCTACTTTGTGTTGACCTAACCAAGGTGTTAATACTTTTGTAAAGCGGGAGGGGGGGTAAAGAAGAAAATGATTTTTTTGTGTGTGTTTTAAAGTTGAATTTATGTGGAGGAAGAGGACTTAACAGTGTTTCTCTCCATTGCCGATTTATTAAAATATTTCTTCTGCTTCAGGAACGGCTTACTTGCTTAGTGAGAACATTTTGCACAATAAACAAAATTCTAATTGAGGTGACCTGTTTCTGCCCTCTGTTGACGCAGTTATATTATCAATTCAGGTAATTGGTGGCCATTTTTCAGAGAAATGAACCGAGACCAGGACTCCCTGTACTCATAAGTATTCACAACAACATCAACATGAGCTGCATCTCTGATCAGCACCATGTTTACATGCCACTCAGCGGAAATATCAAACTGATTCTGATGTGAACTTTGACCTCTTAAAACGGCCAACAACCCCTTAAAATGTTACGTTTTTCTAGACAATTTGAGTAAAAAAATAATAAAAATTTGCTAGAAAAAAATGTCAATTTATTTTAAGCGTCAAAAATTTGTCACAATTTAATCCGAAATTTTTCAGAAAAATTGTAACTTTTGAAACTGACTTTTATGTTTTTCCAGCAATTTTTTTTACTTTTGCAACTCAGAAATTTTCTATTTTCTTTTATTTTATTCTTTTGATTGAGTGATTGTGTGTGGCCCCTGACTTCAAATCAAGAAAGATGCGAACTTTCCCCCCAGTGTGGGTTTTTGATATGGATGGAGACTTTCTATCTTCAATTAGGACGAAACAAGTAAAATCTTTTTACAATAGAAAATACTGGCTGTACCACAAAGGATTTGTCTTTTTTTGTTTCTCTTCGAGAACCAGTAACTTTTACTCTAAAGCAAACTTTGCTTCAAATCTGCTTTTCATTCATTTAATAAACTTGGATAAATACAGCAGGCATTTTCAAAGAGAGTCACCTAAATCCTGATTTTATTAATCAGAATTGATTAAGTTTAGTTTTTTTTTTCTCCAATTGATATATAGAAAATAAAAAAAATATTGTTTTTGTTAACTTTTGGATCTAGAGTAATTTTCATATCTTTTAATTGTTTAGTTTATTGTTGAGAAAGTAAAAAATATATATTTTTGGCCCATCAACCATAACTAAGTTAAATCCAGAAGTAAATATGATTTGAATAGCATGGCCTGCATTCTCATGCATTTGAAGCTGTGTGAACCGCACAGGAATAACAAAACACACGACTGATCCTCTGAATCATCTGTTTGCTTAAAACGAAAAGAAGTAGAGAAGCGAGGGTTCCCGTTTGAACAGATTACTATCAGAATAATTCAGCACAACAAAGACGTTTCACAAGCGCCGTTTGTTCATCCAGTGCAACACGCCTGTGACATTTAAGCCTCCTTTGTTTCCAGAGGATGAAGGAGAACGTTTGACAGTCGGAAGCAGCTTGCAGCATTTGTTCCTCAGCGTCTCCCTCTTCTGCTCCAGCTGCTGATTTATCGTATCCATCAGGGCAGAGTTGGCTCATATGGAACGTGGCCAATTCTCCCCGAATCGCTCGCTGTGACCCAGCTGATGCCCGCTTGCCTTAAGAATGCCTTTAGAAAGGGATTAATTTACGCTCCGATGTCTTAGAGGGTGAAGGAAGACGCTTATGTCCTTAAAATGTGCTCATATTTTCACTGCTTTTGACCAAAATGGCCTCCTACTGTCACTCGGTGATGAGTTTTTTGGAAAAGTTGGTTTACAATTGTTTCCCAAATGCAGAATAATAGCATAAAAATATGATTTACAGAACCAGGAATGGTCAAATCCTCATTTTTGAATGTTATTCTGTTGTTCTTATTTTCACTTCCCACTTAATGTTTCCTTTCTGACCTTTGGCAAAAAGGATTTGTGCCAAATTAATGGAATAGTTTAGAAGAATTTCAATAAAGTCTGATTTGAATTTTGGGTGCAGCAAAGTCAACTTTTCAGTAAAAAAATTATCTGGATATACTTAGTTTTTACTTTTGTTAAGTCTTGGTTATCAAAAGACAGAATATTTTGTGTTCTTTACATTTACTTGTGTAAGAAAATAAAGTTGGTAACAATTTTTCCCCCTGATTACAAATTAAAAGTCTCCATCTGAATGTACGGGCCAAGTTTGTATCATTTTTGAAATGTAGTTGGGGGCCGCACAAAGTCAATCGAAGGGCCACAAATGGGCCTCGGACCGCACTTTGGACTCCCCTGTCTTAAATAAACACGGGTATTTTTGGGGTATTTTCTTCATGATGTCACACCGGATGTGTGACATCATGAAGAAAAAAAAACTAGACACGAAGTCAGGAAATCTTACAGTTTAGAAGTAAATCCTATCAAATATGATGTAAACTTCTGAATTTCTAGAATGTTAAAAATATATATTTTTGAAAAGCCCTAAAAAATAAAGGGCCTTTGTTAGATATTGGGGGTAAATATCATAAGTAGTTAATCTATAAAAAGTATTTAACCTGTCTTAAAAAAAAACTTTTAATAACATTAAACCTAACTGAGTATATACTTTAGAACATGACAAAATGCTTTATATGTGCTCGTTTCATTGTGAGGACAAAAAGCCAACGGAGGGAAACGCATTGGGAGCAACTGCGTCAATGAAGTAGCTAAATATGCTAGTGCGGGTTATTTGCGGCCATTTCTTCAAGTCTTCATTCTACTTCTCAGTATCTGCAGGTAACGAAAAAACAATATTTACACATTTATGCTGTGACAGCTGGTGTTCCCACATGTTTAATAGCTTAAAACCTCTCGCGAAAGCCGGTTAGCGAGTTGCTAACATGTAAACAAATGGCGCTTCCGGTTTGCGGCGGAAGTCGCGCCCATAATTCAGGTAAAGCCTCATGGGGGGCTGGGAATGAGGTGGATTATAAATGTCTGATTTCAACTGTAAGTTTGTCATGCAGGATATTACAACTTTGGAGATGTTGAGGAGACAGGAAATATATATATATATATATATATTTTTTTTTTAAAAACTTGCCTAAATAACATCTACAAGGTTTATTTTGTTGGTTTTTTTGACAAAACATTACTGTTGTGTTCCAAAACTCCTTTTGAAAATTTTAAGCTGTACATGAAATGATAAAATAAGAAAAGACATACGCAGTGAAGGCTAAGTGAATTGTCTTGTTTTATGTAACATTCATAATCATCTATTTTATATGATACCAAGGACATGAGGATACCACTGCAGGGTCTTACATCAGATGTGTATTTCACAATATTTTAAACACAGCATGTTTAAAGCTGCAGTTTATAACTTTTATTTTAAAAATATCTTTTACACATTTGTTAAAATTGTCACCATGTTGTGACAGTATGAGACATAATCTGAGAAAATAAATCAAGCTGCTATGGCTGTCTGAAGAAATGCACTGCTCCCAGTCAAAAACAAGCCATCAGAGCAAGGAGGAGGGGCTTAGCGCTGTCAATCATCCTTGTGAAGGTGCTGCTAAATATGCTAATGGCGGAGAAACAACAGGAAAATCATTTATCCACCATCATCAGTGGTCATGCTAACTAGCATTAGCATTCATGACAGGTTCTGCTGATGGGAAAAAGCGCCAAGACCCGCCTCCTGGCTCTGATTGTGGTTGGGAGAAGGCAGATGAGCTCGATTTTTTTTATCTGTCACATAATGTACTGTCACCATAAAGTGACAGTTTCAGCAAATATGTAAAAAAGTAAATTTTTCATGACAGTCTGTGTAGCACATTTCAGCATCAAGGTGCTTTACATTATAAAAGCCACAAAATTACTAAGATATAAAGAAAACACCATGAACAAATATTACATTTTGATGAGTGCCATCAGCAAAATCATACGCATCAAATATGTTGGTCAATATGTCATTTATTACGGTTCAAAAGCGACTTTTAGTCTTGATTTGTAAACCTTAGAAGGTAAATGGGAGATAAAGATGAGCGCACTTTTGCATCTGTGGAGAAATGTTTGACCTGGAGTTTAATTCTGATTTTTATTTTTGTAAAATTCCAATAAAATACAGACGGGACAAAACGTGAAAATGTTCAGGCATTTTTCAAAGCACCGCAGTTTGCTTTCTGAAACAATTTCTCCTCCTGTCGTTGCCGGATGCCGTAACGTTCCTGATGAACACCGAGACGCCGCTCCTTCCTCAGAGCTGAAATATTCAACATCTATCCACACTTCTGACAGCCGGAGAGAAAGAGCAAGTTGAGGACTTGAACTCATCTCTCCTCTCTCCCACTTCTCTGCAACATCCACTGCTGACAGTCTGTTGCTAAGCAACTGTAAAATAAAGCAGTGGGCTCTGAAGTCAGCGCGAGAGAAGAGGAAGAGAGTTCACAAGTACTGCAATACACTACTGTTTGTTTAGCTCTCTGCATGATCCCGGCGCATCTCTCGGTTCCCATCTGTAGATCCACGATGACTTGTGACTTCTGGTTGTCGGACGGCCAGCCAATCGGGGCCGGCTGCGAGGCGGGCTCATCGGTTCCCTAGGCTACCTGTGTGATTGACGTTCAGCCTCCTGCAGCGGAGCGCGCGGCGGTGTATCACTGATGCTCCTGCTTCCCCCGGGGAGACAGTGGAGAAATCTGGAAGAGAGGAGAGCCGGAGAGAAAACACAAGAGCAAGTGGAATGCTAATTATTTAAAGTCCTTCGGTCTTTTCCTCCTGCTCTCTTTGCTGGAAAGATGAAAGCTGCAGCGCAGGAAGAAGCCGGCTGAGGGGAAGGATTCCCAAAGAAGAGGGATTTGTTGGTAAGAGAAGAACCACAACACTTTCTTTTCTGTTACCTGTCCTTGTCGTCACTGTGCATTACCAGGTGGCCTTTCGGCTGGTGTGTTATATATCTGTGTGTGTGTGTGTGTGGGTGAGACAGAGAGATTTTCTGCATACTGCGTGGCTGGAGAACGGGTTTGGTGCTAACCCGTACCCATTTGAAGCTTGTGTTACAGTCTCAGTCATGCCTGTGCTTTAGCTGAGTCAAGGGGAGCTCCCCTATATGAGCATATAGGAGCCAGAGGGATTGAAAGCAGCTCCATCCGTCGGTACGCGGATACAGTTACAGCTTAGGCCAGGATTTCTAGGGCTCGTCTACTGTATCTGCATAAGAGGAGGAGTATTAATTACATAACACTTCATTTACACTCTTCGGTCAGTTCTGTGCAGCTTTAAGCTCTCCCTTTGGTCCAGAAAAGGTTTTTCTCCACCTGCTGTAAATGAAGCAAAAAACTTTACTTTTTGAGTCTGAAGGAATCTGGATGTTTTTCTACACAGGAGGGCAGAGAGGCCAAAAAATGTATAAAAGTAAGAGTAAAACGTACTTGGTAAAAAGTCAAGTAGGAGTCAAATTATCAATAATTTAATATGTAGAAATAATAATCAGGCGGACTACAATATAAAGTTAAGTGGAAATTTTGGTGTTTTAAGGACGAAAAGGGCAATAATTTATATAAACAACAAAAAAATAACAAAATCAGGCAAAAGAAAAAATTTTAAATCAGAAACTTTAACAAAAACTAAAGTTTTGGTCAAAACATGTTTGTTTTTTATTCAGTGGCTAGAAAATCCAGAAATTTTACTCAAGTAAGAATAAAAAATACTCCTAAAAGTGCATTTTTTCAAAAAGATTACTCTTTTAAATGTAACTGGTTACTACATAACCTTGGTACTGAGTAACTGATGAAATTATCAGTCATTTAATATTTAAAAATTACATCATCAAATGGACCAAAATATAAAGCTAAGTTTAAATTTTGGTATTTTAAGGATGAAAATGACAATAATTCATATAAGTAGCCAAAAACAAAATTGGGCAAAAGATTTTCCAAATCAGTTTCTTTCATTAAAAACTTCAAAATAAAATCACTCAAGTAAAAGTAAAAATACTCCTAAAAGTGCCTTTTCTTCAAAAGTAAAGTGTAACTAGTTACCTCCCTCTCTGTCTTTCTGGCGGTATGTTTTCGCGTCCCATTGGACTGCGTGTCAGCGAAGCCGCTGAAACCTCCATTAGTTACTTCGGGTCAGGCGACAGCCGGCCCCTCTTTGCCCTCGGGCCTCGGCTCCATCAGGGAGTTCACGTTCTGCTTGGCTGCTCTCACGCCAAAAGTCGGCTTTCTGACCACCTGAGGACAGCACACATGCTTTTAGACCAGGTGTGAAAACTTTTAGCACCCTGAAGGGTTTTTTTTTATTACTTTTTTCCCTTAAATGTCTGAATGGAAGGTTCTTCCACTCTGGCTTTTGTCCGTTTAGAAATTCACGAGAGACGTTAGTTTTCCGCCACACATTTAGATAAAAATAGAAGGGTGGATGTAAAAGTATGCAGGATTTCTTTAGCCCTACTAAAGCGCCAAGGACGTTTGGCTGAGAAACAAGCCCACAGCATTACAGATCCTCTACCGTACCAAACAGTTTAGCATCACCAAGCACATCTGGGCAAGTTGCAGCCAAAGAGCTACAACCTCAAATTCAAAGCAAATTCAGATTCAAAAATGCTTCGATAATCCCAAAGGGAAATTAAATGATGCTGTAGCTCATCAATTATTCAGAGTTATTGAAGATGGTGATGGCTGTTGGCAGGAAAGATTTCTACAACTCCAGTTGAAATTTATTGTGCAAAATTAGCATTTTGCACGTTTCTGTAAATTTGCGTTTCTACTAATTCTAAAATCAAACCAACCCAGCTGGTTTTTGAAAAAAAGTTAACTATTTTTGGTGTCTGGAAAAGGAGTCATTTAAAAAACCTTCTGAATATAAATTGACAAAATCAGCAGGCGACGCCCCTTCTCCTGGTAACCCAAGCAAAGCTGGCTGGTTTTACCGCTGTACAATGGCTGCTGGAAAAGACAAGTGCTTTGTTGTCGTCTTACAATGCAGAAACCTCCTGCTGGTTGGGCAGGGGGATCCACTTCTGCTTTTCAAAGATGTACGGTTGTTTTGCAGCCATTTCCCCCAGCAGCTTATTTAGGAAGTGACAGGACGTCCTGAAAAGCTAATTCTGAAAAGACTAATAAAAACCCTCAAAATCCCATTTTCTATGAATGATTTTGTGGAAAGAAATGTAACAAGCATGTTGGTTGTAGCTCTTGGACCTTTAACATAACTGCATTCGTTTATATTTTTGACTACTTCTGCAGTTGTTACGAGTTTCTTTGCTGTTGTTCTTTCCTGAAAACTTTGGAGATTTTATTGCCGTGGTTGCCATCCTCTTCCCTGTGCATGTTGGGAAAACATCCAGCATTGCTGAGCACAATTTCAGTCATGTTGAACCTTTTATCTGTAGCTCTGATCAAGGTGAAGCTAGCAGCTGTGTTTTTAAACTAATGTCTTACTAATGAAGATCAACAGGTGTCTGAATGACATGTTCTCTCTCCTTTTCCATTTTGGGGCCTTTCCATTGATTAAAAATGGGAGAAAAGTTTCCAGGCGCTGGATTTTTTACCCACAATTTTCAATAAGTACAGCATCAAAGTTTGATTCTGAATTTTACCAACAGTCAAAACCTTCAAAAATCTATTTAAAATAGCTTAACGCAGCTAATAAATCCATGTTTAAACAGTGGGTCGGTGTAAACGTTCTTATCTTTGAAAAACGAAGATGTTCCTGTGCAGATAGAAACACCTCCTACAGCGTGGAGACATTTCTATTTTAGCCATCTTCATATCTGACTCACGCTGTTCATAAAACTCTTCTCCATCTTGTTTCCACAACATGGCAGCTCAGCAGGGTTTCCGGTCTATTTCAGCTACGTAGCTGTTTGGTTTGCAGTTTTATTTCCGTTTATCTGGGATCTTTCTGTACATCCAGATCCGATCTGCATAATCTGTGCAATCAATCCATCGGCTACCAGCTCGGCTGGAGTCTGCAGGCTTCCTGTTTGCTATCTGTGAGAGCTAATTAGGTATTCCATAGTGTTTCAGGAGCTACATGCTGGAGGTGTTGGAGCTGCTGCCCGTTTGCCTGCCTGCGTAGGAGGAAACATCTCGTCTTCTGAGTCTCTCCGTCTACTACACATACGAACTTTCAGGGAGTCGTTTCTGCTTCGTTAGGACAGGAAAGTAAGAGGAGATGAGTCGAAGATGGAAGGACATGAGTCGGATTTGAGGCTGCGTGATTTTCACCTCGGCCCACGGATTCGCTGGGATGGCCCTCAGCCGAGAGAAACGGTAACGCAGGTAATCCGGCGATTACGGCCTGAGCCCCGGTAAACCGCAGAGTACTTCCACAGCAGAGCTGAGGGATTGGCCGGATTCAGTCGTGTTTTAGTAAGCCTGTTAAATCACACGATGACAGTGTGTCATTGACTGAGTGTAAGTGCCAACGTGGTAACAGGAGGTGCAAATATCTTCCTATCTTGTGGTCAGTTTATAACGGCGTCACTCAGAGATCTGATGTATAGAGCAGCTCTAAAGGTTTACACAACCCTCTAACCATGCCTGGGTTTTAACACCTGTGAGCTTCTTCCACTTATAATGAGACATTTAAACTGTTAATCTGAAAACAAAAGAGCCGCAATAACCTGCTGCACATCCTAAAATCTGTCTGTCAACAGCAGTTATCTGGGTTTAGCAATGTAGCTTCTCCAAGAGTCTCAAAGTGTGAGGACATTTTGTCTGCAGGGTTCTTCAGGTCAGATTTAGGATTAGCCATTTTGACTCTTTAAATATGCAGAATGTAACTTTAATAAATGATATCTGGATATTTGACAGTCTGATATGAGACAGGTATTCTGTGAAAAAATGGAAGCTCCTCTGCCTTCTTCCAGTGCTACCAATCAGAGCCTGGAGGAGGGTCTTAGCGCTGTCAATCACCCTCCTAGTGACGCTGCTCAATCCTCTTTGCTCTCTGCTGTGGTGCAGATAAGAGCCTATCCTGAAAGCTAAGGCTAGTTAGCACAAATGAGTTATTTCTGCACCATTACACGAGGGTGATTGACTGCACTAAGACCCTCCTCCTGGCTCTGATTGGTTGTTTTTGTCAGGGCAGGTGCATTTCTTGGAGTATTTCAGGGAGGAAGAGGAGGAGATCAATATTTTCACAGATTATTTGTCAGAACATAGAGACAGTTTTAACTAATATGTAAAAATTCATAATGTTTTTTTATAAAAGTTACATACTGCAGCTTTAATTCTCCTCTTACGAAGTTGTTCTTTTTATTCGGACATATGCTTGGACTTAATCTGACAAAATAAAGCATTTCTTTGTCTTAATGCATTAAAACATAAAGGTTTTGAATCAGAACTGACTGGCATTTCAAAATGTCTTCCACCTTTAGAAAAACCAAAGTGCCACTTTAGGAATAATGCTCTTTTGTTGATCTGCATTGTTTTGGAGTTGTTACCAGAGCTCACGTTGGGTTTCAATACATTGTTTTGGAAGATTTTATCCACGTCTTGAAGTTCTCTTTTAAAGAGAAAGTTTCTGCTTAGCAGCAGTTCCATTTTTATCAAGAAATCACAATTGGCTGAAATGTTTGCAGGTTCTTTATTGCCCTTTTTCTAAAACTTACCCTACCGTGTGGGATAATTTAGTATATTTTGTCCTTTTCTCCTGACTGATACAGTTGCACAACGCGATCCTTTTGACCGACCGTTATCTCTGCAGACAGCGTCTCTACCTCAGGGGTGTCAGGTTCCCTTCATCGACGGCCAGCGTCCTTAAACCCTTAAATGGTTTGTGCTTCAACAATCCTGCAGCGGATAATTACGCCAATCGTAGAATTCCGTAGAACGTGGCTGCTTGCTGAAATTATATTCCGTCCATTTGATTTTTGCCATGTTGGACCAAAAACAAATGGACTGAACGGATGTACAGTTTGTTACATTAAAGATGAGGAAAGTTTGGCATTGTGGAGAATCACAACTTCAGCTTTTATGCTGCATCAATCAAACTAAATGATAAATTGTTTTTGGTGCCACATGAGGCATCAGTTCTCTGCAACCCTGCAAGTAAAAGTGAGTATAGATGATGGATAGGCTGATAGATGAGTTATCGTCCTAACAATGAAGAGCTAAATCTTTCCCATTTTCGCTTTGCCAGTTTTGAAATACAGCAAATCTTTAAAACTTTTAAAATAATAGGCTAATATGTTAGCATTTTATCAGTTTTCATGTCAATATCAAATATTTTAGATATTATTTTAAATTCAAATGTATATTTAGTCTTTAAGTCTTTAGATTTGACACATTAAACTTCCATCTCATCCTGCAGTTTTGATTTCAAGCGACAGGGTAAGTAAGGCAGGGTGTCCAAAGTGCGGCTCGGGGGCCATTTGTGGCTCTTGGGTTGATTTTTTTGTGGTCTCCAAGTGCAATTTAAAAATGATTCAAATTTGTCCCGTGGATGCAGATGGAGACTTTTAATTTGTAATAAGGGTGGAAATTTATACCAACATTATTAACTTACACAAGAAGTATAACACAAATCTTTTGTCTTTTTATAACCAAGTTTTAACAAAAGGTAAAACCAGGAGACTTTTACTGAAAAGCCAACTTTACTGCAGCCGAATCAGCTTTTATTCCTTCTTAAACTTGGATAAATATAACAAGCTTTTTGAAAGAAAGTGACCCAAATCCTGTTCTTATTCCTGAAAGAAATGCATCAATCAAAACAAACTGAAAACTACGTTTTAATTTTAATACGGCAAACATGCAAAATCTGCTACTTACGGCATATTAGACCCAATATAGGGGAAAAAGTAGTAAATATCTGCCAAAAAACTCAGATATTTTTAGAGTAATCTCAGAAATTTTCTACGAAAAACAATTTATTTTACAAAAAAATTTTTTTTCTAGATATAAGAGATTTTCTACCAAAAATTTGGAAATTTCTGAATTTTATTTCAAAACATTTTCTAGAAAATGTTCAAGCTCTAGAAGATTTCTGAGGTTAATCACAGAATTTTTCATTTTGGCAGAAATTAACTCCCTTTTTTTCTTTCTACAAAGACCCTACAATAAAATCCATACAGCTTTATTTACTTGCTTTTAGGCTGGGTTATTTTTGGTCCACTTTTGAAAAGTTTGGACACCCCTGGCAAAGGACTACTTCCAATAATACTCCCAGTCACAGGGTGGCGCCAAACACACAGCAGACAACAAAAACAGCGGTAAGATCATGACAAAGAATTTAAAAAGGCTATTAAAATAATATGATAAGGAGAGGAAGGGACGCAAAACAGCTTGTTGCTTATTGGTTCTTTTCTTCCTCTCCTCTTCTAAGCAGCGGTGCAGCACATTATCGCCCCCTAGAGGTCGCAGTGAAAACTCCATAAACACCTTTTACATGCGGACAAACAGCAGGTCACACATGTAAAGGTGTTTATAGACTTTTTCTTTTAAAGTTTGGGACCTCAAGGAGATACTCAGGACCAGATCTGGACATCTTAATTAACCCTGTTTGTTGAAGTTTTCTTAAAACTATGAAAAACCGGATTATTGATCAACTAATTAATCTGTAAAAGTACCTGCTATTTCCCCTCCTGCTGTGTCCACAGAAATGATTGGACATGCAGTTTCTCTTTAACGACTCTTAAATGAAAGGGAATATCAAAAGCAAGATTCTGGTTACATTCCTACTCAAACATTGTTTTTTTAAAAATACACATATTTAATCATTTGTTTCTGCATTTTACTTTATGATTTAATGTGCTCCAGTGGCAAAGCATTAAAAGGATGCCTCCCAAAAAACAAACCCCAAAAATCAAATGGACACTTTGAAGAAGCAGGCGAGTTCAGCTGCAAATCACCAAAGTCATTATTACTGCATCAGCCTTGGAGCAACAACCACAAGTCTATAAATATCTGTTTGATCTATATTTTCATCTTCAGCTGCCACAAGGACTTTGTCCCTGTGAGGTCAAAGCTGTATAAATACATTTCTTAGTAATCCCAGCACTTCAGCTGTTTTATTTCTTTCTTTTTGTACCTACAGAAACTGATTGGTGCCAAGTTTATTTTGATTGTTTCTTAATTGGTTTGGATTTCATTTCAAAGTGCTCTGAGCCTTTTGACATCACTGCAACATAAATCAGACGAGTTTACTCAAATTAATACCATATGTGGTTATTTACATTTGATTGCTTCACATTATTACCTAATCAATAAGTGGAGCTGTTCGGCCTCCAACCAAATCAAGACTTTACAGAATAATAAATAACATGTATTTCTGAGGGTGGGCTGCACAGTGGTGCAGTTGGTAGAGCTGTTGCCTTGCAGCAAGAAGGTTCTGGGTTTGATTCCCGGCCCCGGTCTTTCTGCATGGAGTTTGCATGTTCTCCCTGTGCATGGTGGGTTTTCTCCGGGTACTCCAGTTTCCTCCCACAGTCCAAAAACATGACTGTCAGGTTAATTGGCCTCTCCAAATTGTCCCTAGGTGTGAGAGTGTGTGTGCATGGTTGTGTGTCCTGTGTGTCTCTGTGTTGCCCTGCGACAGACTGGCGACCTGTCCAGGGTGACCCCGCCTCTCGCCCGAAACGTTAGCTGGAGAGGCACCAGCAACCCTCCCGACCCCACTGAGGGACAAGGGTGAAAGAAAATGGATGTATTTCTGATTACTTCTTATATTTTTTTAGACGACTGAGCCTGGAACTAATGCGTCTCATTTCAACACACCCTCCTGCATCGGAGAATCATTTTAAAGTACGGGGATGGCGGCAGCTCTGAAGTTTTACCAGATTAGTACGAGCAGATAATGTTTCCTGGGAGAGTGATATCGCTCTTGTGTTTTAGTAACTCGCCCGTTCGCTGGCCGCATTACACGTCTCGCCAGAGGAACTCTTGTCATAATTGCCAGCATAAAAGTAACATCACTGATTGCTAATTACCAGGAAGGAAGTCTTTTAATGCTTAACATAATGTGATTTCTGCCAATTAGAACTGACATTTTGAAATTGCCAGTGAAACTTTACACGACAACTGCAGTAATAAAATCTCCAGACCGTTTTTGTCCTTGCTGCATGTGGTAATAACTAATAAAACATTTAAGGCTGATAGCCTGAGGAAGTTTGACAAGTATTTATTAATTAAATGTGTTAATGCTTTATAAGACCTCATACATCTATATTTAAAAAAAATCATGATAAATTACATCTCTAATAACAAACTGCCAGCATCATTGATCCAAGATAAAAAAATTAAGAAATATTTAATAAACAGTCCCAGATGTTTGTTTTTTAAACTTATTTTTTACAGGAATAACAATATGGCAGCTTTTCTAACTTCCTGCAGCCACCAGCTATGCCGTAGCGCTAATGTTAGCTTGTAAACGGAAGCAAATGGAGGTTACTGAAATCTGAATTTTAGTTTTTATTTCCTAATTTTTAGCAACGGCTTTAAAGCAGCAGTATGTAACTTTTTTTTTCTAAATATGCTTTTTACATATTTGTTAAAATTATGTAGTGGTAATGTAATATGATACAGATAAAATGTGAAAAGATCCGTCTCTTCTAACTCTTCCCTGAGCTACTAAACGACCAATCAGAGCCCAGAAGAACGCATTAGCGCTAATAGTGAAAAAACAGTGATATGTTACCAGAAACCTGTTTTTATCTGTGTTCATTAGCAGCCATGCTAACTAGCCTTAGCATTCATGACAGGCAATGCTGATTGAAAGCGCTAAGATCCGCCTCCTGGCTCTGATTGGCTGTTTCATGCAGGGGAGCTAGATTTTTTCACAGATTATCTGTCTAATGCCATACTGTCAAGACATAGTGAAAGTTAAAAGTAAAAAAAAATTAAATACTGCAGCTTTGGATTTTGTTGGACTTCCTGTGCTAAAACACTTTTTATGAGCATAATATTTAACTGTAACAGATAAAACTGTAGTTTTCTTTCCACGGCCTCATAATGAGCAGTTTCAGGAGAGTTCATTTACAAACAGGGAGAAAGTCTTCTATCAATAGAGAGCCAGTATATAAACCCCACCACTCGAAAGAACCGGTCCCTGACCTCATCTGCTAGTCAAAACCTTCCCAAAGGTTATTATCTGAAGCTCTCCAGAAGAGAAATGAAGTTTCTCCAAAGATTAAAACTAGTTTCCCATATTATTAATAGCCTGTGTTGGTATCAAGGAGGATGAGCTGTCTTTCAATATTTGTGATTTTTATTTCAGACCATATTCTCTGGAAAATGATCACCAGCTGTTATGTTTTCTTTTCTTTGTTTGTATTTTTGCCAACTGCTATAATTAAAAGATTTAGAAGTTACCAATTATTTATTGATTTTATCTATTTGAAAAAACAAGAAATAAGCAATCGGTAGACAGAGAAAACATGTGCATGCAAAACCAAGAACAAAAATATTTGTTTACCACTACTTTTCTGTTTGAAAAGGAGTAGGAAGAAGTGAACACTTATTTAATCCTTCCCCTTATTTCAATTTAATGAAATCTACTCAATAAATATCAATTAATCTCTACAATGTGAGGCTACGTTCACACTGCAGTGACCCAGTTTTCTGCTTTTTTTGCGACCTGTATCTGACCTTACTGCAGTCTGGACAACACAGGTCGGATTTATTTTCGATTAACCACTTGGATATCCGATACGTAGCCGATCTTTTCAAATATGACCTGAATCTGAACCGTCAGGTCGCATTCATCCGACCCTGAACGTCACTGATACTCGTCAGACGTCATTCTTCTGCGCCCTGATACGCGCAAGCGGGAAGAAAAACACCAACCATGGCGGACTGAGATGTTAATGCGCTGCTCCGGTCGGACAACAACTTCAAAATCGTAAGCTCTGCTCCATGTTTACATCTGCAAACACTCTGGCGGTTGGCAAAACACTGAGCATGCTCACTGTCTGTGACGTCATTGCGCCCTCTACTGCGCATGCGGGAGACTTTCAGGTGGTCTGCGGTTCACCCGGGAGAACATATAGCAGCATAAAGTTATTAAAATAAATACATTTTTTTTAAAAAAACGACCAATAAATAAATAAAAACAAAAAAATCTGAATTGGACCGCTTCAGGCTGCAGTGTGAACGTAGCCTGAGTAACAGATTTGTATTTATTTTTAATTCAGCTCGCTTGAGCACATATTTTGACATTTGAAAGGACAGGTTGTACCCACCGTTCCTTTCATAAAACATTTCCTGATTATTCCTTTTACATTTATTTGGTTTTCTTTTACACGGAGGAGCGCAGCAAACACTCCAGACTTCCTGTAAACAGACACACATAAAGGGGAAGGAAATCCTCGTCGTTTATTTTGAGAACAAACTGAAGCTAAGAAATACTGTCCGAGAGGCCTGATTGTAGAAAGACTGTGTGTGTCTGCCTGTCCATACTGTTACTGGATAGTTGCATCATTCTCAGCAAGATTATGAAACTGTGAGAAATGAGCAGAGGGGCAAGAGGAAGCGAGCGAGAGACAGAAGGAGGCGGACAGAGAGGGGCAGATGAGGGAGACAAAGCCTGTCAGGTTCCTACCACGAACAATGTCTAATTCTTCTGTCAAATGAAACGAACGGCTTTATAACGATAACACAGCTTAGGAGACTTTGAGAGAGTGACTCACTCAAATTACAAGCTTTCATTTGTTCTCATGATTAAGCGGCACATGAGCATGTTAATGTGTAATCAAGAAGCAACAAAGTCATGATCAATGTGCCCGACTCCGCTGACGGCCAGCATCTTCCTCAGGTCGGTGTCCAAATGAGCCAAAGCAACACGGCTTAATGTGTACACTGCAAAAACTCTCCATCTTACCTGGATTTCTGACCCACTTTCTAGTGCAAATATCTTTCAGCAAGATGTAGCAGCTTGTTTTAAGTCAATAATTCCTTAATATTGATTATATTAACCATTGGCAGATTATTTCTCTATTAACATGGAAAATATCTTGTTATGAGTACTTTTTCATCAATATTAGCAAATATAATAAACAGTTGCACAATTGCGTTGTTTCCGTTGAATAAGAAATGCAATAAAAACACACGTGATTAAACAACATGCCACGTCACAATCCTCCAACTACTTCCTGTCTTCTTCTTCTTCACTTCCGGCTGTAGATCCTGTGATTCGTGTTTATCCACCTTGTAGTTTCTTTGCATCACGCTGGATGATTTCTGTTTGATATTAAATAAAGTAGTGAAAACGAGAGGGCGAAAGTTTTTAATTTATGTTTCTGACTTTTTCACAACTGCAAAATTTGTCTATTTGATTTTATTTTATTTCATTTATAAAACTCGTGTTTTTGTTTGTACATGCAAATGATTATTAAATCATCCCCGTTTTAGAAAACAATCTTTACAAGCGTGAATGTTTCTATAAATCCTTTGAACATTAGCAGTAAAAGTTGAGTAATTTAGAGACAAAGAAAGGCTTACAATGCATCTGATGTTAAAACTTTAAAACTGAAACTCACCGGGAAGTGACGAAAGTGTAGAGGTGGAACTAAAAATGCAAATATTTGTCTTGAAAATATCTAACTTTCTACAGCAAAATGTGTTGTCATGGTGACCTATATTTCACTGATCAGATAAAAACAGTGAGTCTGTAAATTGTCTTATTTTGGCAACTCTCTGTTTTCTTTATAACGTCCCTAACTTCCCGATACTTCTCTGCAGAATCATGCTGCTCGTTGTTTTATGAAGCAGGCGTCCTGAAGCCGAACCGGATTATCTGAGAACCTGCACCTGCAGGACGCTGGAGCTGGAAATATGGGCCGTGTGTGGATGTTGGTGTGCAGACGCAGCAGAGAGGAGGAAGCGTAGCAGCGTCTCAGATTTTTTTCTGTGCTTTCCATTCCCACCATCATTCATGCACAGATAAAACTGAAAATCTCAGCGCCAGCATGAATGAGGCAAATGAAGCTGTAGAAAGTGGTTTTTATCACGTTTTTGGACTTATTTTGATCAGTAGAAAACATAAAATACATGGCTTTTAAGAGCTATACTGGGAATTTAGCTGCAAAGAAATGTGTTTGATACAAAGAGGCAGAGTAATCATTCAGCTATTTCTTTTAAATCTGAGATTTGTTTATTGAATTTAATAAGAAAAAGCACTAACCCATCATTTATCCAATTCCTTTACCACTTACCTCCACGTTACTTAGCCTATAAGTAGGTTTTGTGTGCACATTAAAACATGTAAATCTGCATTTATGTAAAGTTCCACAAACATTAGTTAGATTTAATCAACAGCTGTGTAACTAGGGCTGCACCGATTGCAGTTTTCTGGCTGCTTGCCGATCTTTAAAAAGCCTGCCTGGCTGTTACCAATTTTTTTAGTTTGAAATGTTGCTAGAGACAGCAAGAAAGTCGCTTAGTTAGCATACGTGGAGTGACTGTTGTTAGCTGCAAACGTGCAGACATGATCTGATGGGCCGGTCTGCCAGTCAAACCTCTCAGAAGAAGAGGACAGTGGGTACTTTTTTATTTTGTAGGCATCTTGTGAAGTAGATCAGATCTGCTTCACATGTAAGTATCGGACGATTACCACTCTCTCAAAATGAAGGAAATCGGTGTTTCCCTACATGAAACTATGATTATTTTCCCCTCATTTCTTCTCTATCTTCCTACCTTTTTGTCTTTATTTCCTCCTCTCCACTGATGAGCTGCAGCTCTGTAGGTTTCCATAGCACCCGGGAGAGAGAAAAGTCAACCCACACAGTCTCCTGCCTACCACTCTTTCTCCTCCTCTCTCTCTTTCTCCTCCTCTCTCTCTCATATTCTGCCATTGTGTCTTTCCTCTTGCACTTTCACTTTATCTCTTTAAGTTGTGCAGCTTTCTGCTGCTGTCCTTAGCATGACACCATTACTGCTTCTCAATTTGCTTGTGAAGTTTTATTTCTGCTTACCTGATTTGGATGTTGCTTGATTATGAATATGCAGATTTGTTCTGACCAACGTGGCAACTCAGCTTCTCTGTCCGCCCACACACACACACACACACACACACACACACACACACACACACACACGCACGCTGCACAGGATGCCCATGGACATTCTCACAAAGCTCCAGGGTGGGATCAGGCTGAAGCTTTGCAGGCTCTTCAGTGGTGCTGATTGTTCCCACACATCAACAGGACATCTCTGACATCTTTCGGCTGCTCGGATTTCTTTAGAACTTGCTGCAGAGCCGTTCCTGGAAGTACGTGCGTGTCGTAGTTTTAGTGTTTGCGTGAATTAGAAAAAGACAGGGTGACTCATCTTAGTGTCTCCTCAGCCGTTACCCGGTTTAATGCAGCGGTTTCCAATGATAGTTTCCCAAACCCAAACAGTGTAGGCTCTAGTAGTGATCTGCAACTTCTCACATCATCAACCTCCTACTGCTTGACATTTTATTAACGTTAATTGCAAGAAATGTACAAAAGAAGAAGAGAACAGTAATTTGTTGATGCAGGCTGTTGTTGTTTGCTCTCCTAAGAACTTCTATTCAAGAATAAACCTGCATGGAAACTCACCTCGGGCTGCACAGTGGTGCAGTTGGTGGAGCTGTTGCCTTGCAGCAAGAAGGTTCTGGGTTCGATTCCCAGCCCCGGTCTTTCTGCATGGAGTTTGCATGTTCTCCCTGTGCATGCGTGGGTTTTCTCCGGGTACTCCGGTTTCCTCCCACAGTCCAAAAACATGACTGTCAGGTTAATTGGCCTCTCCAAATTGCCTCTAGGTGTGAGTGTGTGTGTGCATGGTTGTGTGTCCTGTGTGTCTCTGTGTTGCCCTGCGACAGACTGGTGACCTGTCCAGGGTGACCCCGCCTCTCGCCCGGAACGTTAGCTGGAGAGGCACCAGCAAACCCTCCTGACCCCACTGAGGGACAAGGGTGTAAACAAATGGATGGATGGATGGAAACTCACCTCCAAGGTTTATAAATAGAAAATTATAAACAAAATGCGACACAATTTCCTTTTCTTGCCATCTGTCCTGGCATTACATAGTTTGATATATGTGGAAAAACAGGACAGTTCATTAGAAATCAAATTCTGTTATAAAGTTGGAGCATCTGCCACTTTAGATGCATTCTGAATAGTGCATGTCTACTGGAATCAAGGGTGCAAAATTTCGTGGTTTGCCATTTCAGGAAGAGATACATTAACTTTATAGTAATGTAAGGTGATCTGTTTATTTGTTTTTCCCCGTTTTAGTTTCAGCTAACCATTCCAGTGCTCCAAGTGGTCAAAATAATCCGAGACGTAGGGAAAGCTTTCAGTTTTATTTCCAATGTCACACATTTAACCTGCAGATGTGAGGGAATCATCACCAGAGAAGAAAGTAAAGCTTAGGATTTGATTTAAAAACAGTAGTATAACATAACTGCTGTAATGTTTGAGTTGTGTTGATTCTGTAGCAGAAGTTTACTAAAAGATGTGAGAGTTGGGTTGCTCAGTAAGCATTAGATTAGATATTAGAATAGACATTGCCATAAAGATGATTAGTGGTTAAAAAAGTGTTATTTAATCGACTAATATCTGGGGCTGGACCATAAATCAGTAACAATATATGTGATGTACGTGTGATCAATGTCAATTGATAATACTGATAGGATTTTCAGTAAATTCATTGAACTCTGATACAGAATCAACTCACTCACTCTTTGGTTACCTAGCAACGCACTCGCTCTTTGGTTACCTAGCAACGACCTGTTGAGTAACTTGTGCAGCAGCAGTTTAATGTTTCACCCCAGTGCATCATTAATGCACAGGGGTGACATTTTTTGTGAATAAGACAAAAACTAATCAATAATTATCAATATTTGACTTATATGAAACACTAATATTGTGAAACGATTTTCGGCCATATTGTCCAGCCCTACTTATAAGCTTTTGTTTAGTCAGAAAGTCACTTAAATTTCTGCGTAGTATTATATTTTACATTATTTTTTTCAAACATTATGGTTCAGTTGTGAAATTAAGATTTAAAAAAAAAAAAAAACATCCTAAATTTTCAGTATAGGTTAATAAAAACATGAACTAACATACAATTTAATTGATCTTAAGAAAATCTTGTCAAAATCTACAACAATGAGGTCCAACTAGCACTCACAGGGTTACAGAAATTATAATTAACACTGATATTTTGAGTACCTTTATGTTCTGAACAGAAATTCTCAGTATTGCAAACTACAATAAAAAAATAAAAAGTTATCTTTCATGAGATAATAATGGCAGCTGGTAGTAACATCGAGTTTTTACTGACAATGAGCGTAACTGTGTGTTGCCATGAAAACCATGCAATCCCCTCATCGTAAATATAATATCAGTGCTTCATCTAGGCAGAGCGTGGAAATCTCACTGGTGTGTATCTTGAAAGTGGGATGAAGCCACAGAGTAATGCTGGAATCAGTAAATAGTTGGTTCAGAGAAGGAGAAACTGGCTTGTGTTGGTGCCGTGTTTTGCAGAAACCACTGGTTGAGAAACATTTCTAGTAATATGATTAAGCATGGTTGCCAGATTTTTCCTTTTGCTACAGACTGAATGTTCACTACCTTAAAATATGACGTGTTCTAGTATGTCTTTCATTTTTTGCTTTTCCTAAAATCTGAATAAAATAGACTACAATTCAAGCTGCCTCGATGTTACAGTAAAATTTTACACACACCCACAGAGGGAAGAGGATTTTGAAATATGGCGTCTTGTCTGTTTATGACATTGCCAAATACTCAGCAGTGTGACAAAGACTAGAAAGTTTAAATGTAACTCTGTGAATTTTGTCAAAATGTATTTATTCCCTAAATTAATTTTGTTTAGTCATGAAGCTGTTTCTCCAGTCTTTTGCTGAAAATGTATGCGGAAGTTCTGCTCTGCTGCTCTTGACGGTTGGTGGTTACCGTAGTAACCAGTAACTGACAGCTCCTCCCCCTTTTCCTGTTGCCGTTGGTAACTGGTACGTTAGGATTGGCTCTGTGTTTTCTTTACAAACATTATATTTTAACACATATTTTAGGGAAATTTAATTATATACAGCGTTTCATGAGTAATTTTGCTGTGTCTTGTGTATTTTTAACTGTTATTATTAATGTCCCATTTAGCTACGTTTAGTTTCATAACTGCTAACTGCTGATTGGTAGCTATTGACTAGTAGTTTGTTTAGATTATTTATTGTATTTTATTTGACGTATAGAGGCAGAAATTGCTGGACTGACGTTGACCACCAGTTTGATTTCCTGTTTTTCTAGAATAGCTGCAGTAAACCTGAGTGTTTCTGTCGTGAAGTCAGCCTACTGCAGCTGAGACGAACAGGAGGGTTACGTGTGTTAATGTGTAAATCACATGTCTCCGGCGGGCTTTTACTATTATCATATCGCATGAGAGAATCAGAGAGTGCTCTTAAATAGAAGTATAATTGTGTCTGTGTTGCTGGGCATGCAGCAGGTGGAGCCCAGCTGTGTATCACTATTTATTATATCATTTATCATATAATACATCTCACCTTACATGCACTGTAAAAGGGAATTCTGCTTGTTTTTTGTTTCAGGTCTTTTATCAGTCAGAAAAAAATATTTTGTTGGAATAAATAAGACAAAAGTAGAATTTAGTTAACCTTTTTTGAGCAGGTGAATGAATTGAAATTAAAATTTTCTGAACATTTTATGCCCAGTTTGAGACACGATGAAGTTGTTTGTTGAAACTAAACTTTAACATAGAATTATGTTAAGTTTTCTTTTTCATTTGGAAAAAAAAACTACACTGCAAAAACACAAAATCTTACCAAGTATCTTTGGTCTAGTTTCTGGTTCAAATATCTTAGTATCTCTGAAATAAGACACAACTAACTTACAAGTAATTTTTCAGCAAGATATAGGAGCTTGTTCTAAGTAAATAATTCCTTAATATTGATGATAAAGGCAAATAAAATCACTTATAACCAGATATTTTTCTCATTTTATAAGTGAAATAATCTACCAATGGAATAAGTATTTTTTTTCTCCAATATTATTTAATTAATATTAGCAAAATCTAGAAAAAATATTAAATATATATTAATAAATCAGTAGATGCCTATTTAAGTCATTAATACGAGGAGGAAAGTTGAGCTGGATGGATGTTTTCCATGGTAACAGAGTGTTGCTGAGCTGGTCGTTGCGCTGCCCACTGAGTCCTCACAACACTCACACTCACACACACTCAGTTATACAATCCACAAACCCATTCACCCGTAGATACACACTCAGATATATAGGCTACACTTGGACTGAGTCATGTTAAGGACACAGTTACAAACACACAAATGCAGAGCTTAAAAACACTTAAAAATAGGAACAGTAATCATCAAAAGTTTGCAGATTTGCTCTTCCTAAAGCTGCAGTTAAACAAATGTGTGGTCTTTGTTTAATTTGATCTCACACACACACACACACACACACCTACAAACCCGTTCAAATATGGTGTGTACTGGGTAGCTGTAGCCCACTCAGAGCGCTGCAGAGACAAAGACAGAAACAGAAATACCAAAGTAGGTTAGAGCAGAGCATTCTGGGATAGCAGGATACCCCTTGGGCTTCTGCAAGAGGCTCTTTTCTTTTCTCCATCTTCCTGCTTCTTCTTCCTCAACTCTCACTTTTTAGACTATTTCTTGCTCTTGCAATTTTATTTTGTTGATGACTTAAAATCTGTCTTCCTTCCAATTTGCTCTTCATTTCATTGGACATCACATAAAATATTTCAATGATGTCTAAAGTTCAGTTTCTTTTTAACTCTTACACAGTTGTTTTATTGCTGAGCTTTTATTTTGGCAGCTTCATCCTGGTTACCACTACTTCCACTGTCTTTAATCCATTTGGGAAGGATATGTCATAGTCAGGTCATGTGTTTTTTTTCTTGAATCGATGTTTTATCATACATGACAAGTATTTCAGTGGATTGGTTTTCTTTCTGCAAATTGAGTTTCCTGTATTATTTCAGCTGGCTTAGAAAAGTTATTAAACTGTTTTTTAAAAAAATGAATAATTGAAAATTACTCAAATATTAAAACATCTTTCCAAAGTGAGTGTTTCCTAGAAAAAAATATTTGAAAAGGGGGTTTCCGTATCAAAAGTGGGTCACACAATGGTCTGACCTGTTCCTACTCCTTACACTAGGTGGTGATATTGGCCTGTAATGTGAATTAACACCCATTGAGTCACACCACAGAATAAGACAGGCAACGTTGAGCACAGAGAAACTCAGCTGCTACACAGAATATATGACTATATGAATAGAGATGGTGCTGCTGCTCTCCTTAGTTTTCAGAGTTTTTATTTTTACCAGAAAAGAAAAAAACATTCATTAGTATATTTCAGCAGTTTGTACTTTTAGAATCCAGTAACATTTTTTAATTTATCGGTTTTGGCCAACTGGGCCAAACAAAAATACCGTATTTCAAATATTCAAGCTTTTATTTTGCATTGAAGGCCCCATTACAGTTCTAATTCTCAGATATCCCAGCTTTCCACCAGCCTTGAATGCATCATGTCACTTGTGCATTATGTGCACAAAAGTTGACTCAATTGCATTTATTTGAGTAACTTTTGTACTGTTTAATTTTACTGTAGTAATTTTATTGTGAAGTACTTTTACTCTTACTCTACCCACCGAATGAAAATCAAACATGTTTTAACCAAAAGTTCACCAGACACAGACGCACACTTGCAGTTTTTATTCAAGTTTCATACGTTTTTGTTGAATGAAACTGATTGCGAAAAATGTTTCTTTTGTTGTTTTTTAGATATTTTTTTTGTTTTTATATACATTTTTATCATTTTGATCCTTAAAATACCAAAATTTTCTTTTAACTTTATGTTTTTGTCCGTTTGATCATGTTATTCTTAAATGGTTGATAATTTGGTCTGTTACTCAGCACTTGAGTAGTTTTTTTTAACGAATACTTTTTTACTTGAGTAATTTCATGAATAGCTACTTTTTTATTTTTACTTCAGTAAAACTATGTTGAAGTACAACTACTCTTTAGTACAACTTTTGTGTTCTCTGTCTACCTCTGTTATGTGAATTACGTTGTAGAGTTGTGCGCTTTATGAATCTTTTTGAGACTAATTTAGCTCCATATGGGTGATGCAGCTAACGTAATGCAGGATATGAACTAAGTTTTGTCATTTTCAAAGCTTTGATCGGGACTCCAGGCCAATATCTGATCCGGACATCCCATTCGGTCAATACGTGTTTTCCATTCTTACTGAAAATCATGAGGTATTTGAAAGTGCTAAATTCGGGCAAGCTTGAGTTTGTGTGTGTGTGTGTTTTCAATTTTAAACCAAGATGCCATTGTAGATTAGATTAAAAGAAAAAGCTTGGCTAAGCAAACTGTGTCAGTTTTTCAAATTGGTATATTTTACTGGAAGCTGATGATAATTTTGGTGCAGAAAAAGAAGAAAAATATATTTTAAAAGAAAAGCTACAAAACTGAAAGGAATCTCTGTCTTGCTCAGTGATGATGAAACATTTAAATTAATTTTGCTAAATAAGAAACTTGAGTAAATGTTCCTAACGACAATAACTTTGATTTTACGCATTTAAACAAGAATAATTACAACACTCATCTTTATTCATGATAGATGTAGACGGCAGCCGTCACCTTCTCATTTTATAAAACTTAATATCCCAGTTCAGGCCGTTTAGAAGGAGGCCTCCCAGTAACACCAGTATCTCATACAGACTATTTTTGGTGATGCAGGTTGTTTCATCGCCTAAATGAGGAGGACATTTTAATTTGAAGTATTTTATTTTTAGCTTCGTACATTAGTAATATTCAGCAAGATGGGTTTCAAGAAAAATGTTATAGTTTAGTAACGCAAGGCGCTACAAGTTTAGACGTTAGTGTTTTTTTCTGTGGTAATATTTCTCTTTATTGATCAGATAGGAAGCAAACAGAGTAGAAGTTACAGAGGAAAGGTCTATTTTCCCTAAATACTCAGAGACAAACTGCTCACTGATTTAAGTCTGTTGCAGATTTCTTCTTTTTTGTTTCTATTTTGTCTGTTCTTTATTGTTATTTCTCTCATTTGTTGCTAGGAAATGTGCTCATCCATTTATATGCAGTTTTGTTACAATTAGTCAGATTATACAATATTTAAACTGTCTCTGTATAACAGTGGATCTAATTAAATTGTTCATTTGTTATCATTTATCAAATAAAAACTATGACTCTGAAACATTTTAATCAATCAGTTCATATAAACCTCTGAGCATCCACTGATTACCGAGGAGTTTTTACTTGTTTCATTCATTCACCTTCCTGTTCAGCTTTGGTCAACACAATGAAATGAAACAAAACAAAGTTATTGGTAGAAGCAGAGAGTAAAAGCGGATATATTTGGGGATGAAGAGCTTAGTGGCTGGCAGAAATGTGAGGAAATTCAAAGAATAATTGAACAGTTGCTGGCTTGATCCCCAGCATCTGACTGTGCCGCTTCGGTGTGTTGAATCTCAATCAAAGTCCTGAGGGATTTATTTTTGCTCGCTAGATGAGCCAGAATTGTTAACTGCTTAGAGCAATAAGACCTGTTAAGGACCAGTGTTATCTGTCTGTACTAGTAACTTGTTTTAGATCTGCAGGAATGAGACTCAACAGCTGGTTTTTGTATGAAAGTTATTCAACAGAGACTCTTTGCATGTGACGTCAGAAATCGGCCCGCTCCGCCATGATGGACGTTAAAACAACCTAGTTCCTTTAAAGCAGTGGTCCCCAAACTTTTTCCTGTGAGGATAACTTTATTTATGGGGGAGGGGGGAGGTGCGCGTTACTCGATTGATTTTTACCCAAAAACCGTTAGTGAAACGGTCACTGGGACTGACTAGTATATATTCCATTGAGGGGAAGTAACTTTAACATGAATTCCTCATATGTTGACATAAATGCTCGTTTTGAAGTAGAAGCTGCTACTTACAGGCATTGCTTCGAATGCGGCGTTCATAACAAACACGTGTGTTCATCTGCTCTACCGCTAGCAAACAACTGTACTGATTAAATAACATAAAAGTCAAGCAGTTCCCTAAAAGTCCAACAGATGGCAGCAATGCGCCATGCAAAACAAAACACCCACAGTTTACAGGACACACTTCCTGCTACAGAGCCCCCTGGTGGTTGAAGAAAAATCCACATATAAATCGGAAAATACAATATATGAAAAAAAATCTCTGGTATTGTTCAGGGGGCCGGACCAAATGTGGAGGCGGGCCGGATTCGGCCCGCGGGCCGTAGTCTGGGGACCACTGCTTTAAAGCCTGTCAAAAACCAGCCTAATATCACCTCTGTTTGGTTTATTTCCCCTTTAAAATAATCATGGGTTGCTGCATAAACAGACATGGGTAGAAACCAAACTTTTTATTTCATTGTATAACTTAATGAGGAAAGATACGGCGGCGATGGAGAGCAGCCGTTAATCATAACAACTGGCAGCCCTCGGTTTAATCGCAGATTTTCAGCGAACGCTTTTTACTTGGTAAGAAGACTTAACTTTCATATACTTTATACGTTTGTAGACTTACAAAGATATTCAATATTGCATTATGGAGAAGGTGCGCGTCTAACTATTGGTAACCATGGAGACAGTGTCGCGCTACATGCTAGGCTACATGCCGTCATGTAGCCTAGCATGTATGGAAAAATCTGGTTAGCATCCCGTTGAAAAACAGCTGTTTTTATCAGCTGTAAGTGGATAATATTATAATATTTATCAGTTTGTGTGGCTATTCTATATTCTTCACTTCATAAATCGAGTTACATAAGCAAGCCTTTTAAAAAATAAGGGAATAAAGAAAAATAGAAACGTGAAGGAATTATGATGAATGACAAAAAAAGGAAAATAAGATAATTGGGAAAAACAAAAGGACTGGAGGATCAAAACTGTAGTACAGAGATAAAATTTAACAGAAGAAAATGAACAATCAGATCATTACAAAGAAAATAAACACAAAGAATATGAATGAAAGCCCAATAATAAAGTGCTTTTAACATCTAAGCTAAAAAAATCCTAATTCTTTTCTTATTTTCTCATCATTCTCCTCAGTTTTACTACTTGCAGACAATGACGTGTGATTTGTTACCACTTTGTAGCATCTGATTTTTGCCTTTTATCACAGTAAAGCCTTAGATTTATGTAGATTGTGTTGTCGTTTGTGTGTCTGAGAGCCTTTCTCTGTGTGAGCGTCCCAGAAAAGGCAGACCTCGGGGAGTTGTGCTCTACTTTCGCTCCTTTATTAATTCACCCTTGGCTCTCACTTTGTTTGCAGGGATGGACGGGATAAAGAGAGGGAAGCAGAGCGTAGGAGGAAAGGCAGGGCAAACAGAAGTAAATTAGCTTAAAGGAGCAGTCCCAACAAACAGCGAATGTTGTTTCACTGTAAAACGTTTCAGCCACATTTAGTGGTGTCTACTATATTTAAGTCCAGCTAGATTTTGAACTTAAATGTGAGTTTGTGAAAGATAAACTTACACTTGTAAGTTGCGTAAACTTTTTTATTAATTTTGTCAAACCTCCAGATGAGTTTTTAGGTTAGCACTTTAAAAAATAAAAAAAAGAAAAGACAGGAGTGAGAACTATTTCCCAGGGTGCTTAGCGGCATGTTTTTGTATCCTGAGATGGAAATGTGTTACCTTGAGCTGAATTCATTGAGATGTTTAATCAAATTCATTATCAGGTCAGAAGGTTTGTTCATGCAGTTTGAAACAGGAATTTAAATTATTCTAAAGTAAAATATGTACCTATTTTATCTTGATAATGTGAGTTAAAATAAGAGAGAAATGTGTGCATGTTCTGAAATAACAATTTGGCTTAAATTGAAGCAAGTTAAAACTTACAATTTAAGATGAATTAAAAAATAGAGCTTAGAAAACAAATTTCAGACACTTGTTTATTGTTAAATCAACTTCATAAACGTTAATTTCTGAGTTAAAACTGCTATAATTTTGCGTGTTTTCTGTATTAGAAGGAAAACACCCAGTTTTCAGTTTCCTTTTTTAAAAACTTGGTTATATAAATACAAATGCTTTGTATAGTACTTTACATTTTTCTGTGTAGGGAAATAATGTTGGTGTGAATTTTTACCCTGATTAAAAATTAAAAGTCTCCCTCTGCATCTGCAGGCCAAACTTGGGTAATTTTTGAATAGCAGTTGGGGGCCGAACAAAATCAATCCGAGGGTCATAAATGGCCCGCGGGCCGCACTTTGGACACCCCTGATCTAAACCATTTTGTAAGTTTAGTCTCATTGTCCTTATTGAAGGCGGAACTTCAATAAGCCACAAACACATTTTTCCATGCTGGGGCTTCATTTAGTCTCCCACAGCATAATTCTTCCTCCACCCTGCTTGACTAATGCTCATTAGCATCCATTCAGACAGGCTTTTTGAGCTAACAGAATGTTTTCTGTTTCCTTCCTTCACACAGGAAAACCTTATGAAGACAGAAATTAAGAGGAAAGTCAAAGAAAAAGTCCAGCTGAGTGATAAAAATATGTTCAGCATAGCGTGCTACCCATAAAAACCCTGCAGCGGCTCAGGGGAGGAGTTCAGAGGAGGCAGAGATGAACCTTACAAACCACAGACCGCCACCTGGGGATATAAGCTCCACCCACCTCTGATATCCAGGGTGACTGACAGACTCACCAAAGCCTCATACATCGGCATCTGAACCCTGTTTGGCCTACAGTACTGGTAGGTTCTCAATGTTTACCTCTCGTTGGAAATATAAACGTCGCATTGGTTTGAAAGAAAATGAAAGGCAAAGGAACAATCTTCAGTCTTTTATTTATTCTTCTGTGCATACCTACAATCATTTACAACCAGATACGAGCAGCAATAAATGTGCTCAGAGCTTTGTCTATATTCTGCTAATGTTGGTAATGAAATTAAAATCACACATGAATTGGTTTGCTCACGGGATAAGTCACTAAAAGTCATGGCAGCAAAGGATGTAAACATGAGATGTATTCTGAATTCATCCATCAGAGGAGATGTTGATGTCTTATGCAGCTAACAAATGTGTCGTTTTGGGGAAATTTTAGTCTGTTATGTTAATTATGAATAAATATGGATTCAACACGTTTGAATGCCACACAACTTTTCATGAGTTGTGCGATGCTGTGAGAGCTCTGGTGGAACCAGCTGCACTCTGTCTGACTAAAACAAAAACAAACCATCATCTTCTTTGTCGTTTCTGGCAGAGGTAACATCCGGCTGTTGGTCACATGACTTGTGCTGTTTGCAAAGTGTTTTCATTGCAGTTCTGCATTTCAGTACAGCTGAAAAACTGCCTCATCCTCAGCGCAAAAACATTTGATCAAAAATATATATATTTTTTTTACTGTTGTTTCAATTTGTGTAATTTTATCTGAATCTCATATATTTTTATAAATAGAGACTTCTCTTTATGCTTCTGGCGCTTCCCCCCACAAATGTGTGGATGTGCAACAGCAACATCTTTATACCAAAGTGAAAATTGTTGAAGTATACTGAAAGAGAGATCTCTCTGTTTACTGGACAAATGCAGTAATAAGTTAAAGCGACTTCAATGTGGACACAACAGGATGTGACCCAAATGCTGTTTTTATTACTGAAAATACATTTACTAACCCAAAAGAAACTGAAAACTTTCTTTTAATACATGAAAACATGAAAACATGTACAGAAATTTAGGACATTATCCCAGAAATCTTCTAGAAATATACAAAGAAATCTGCAAGTAATTTTTGTTTAATTTATTTAGATTATTATCAGAGAATTTCTACAAAAAACTTGGACATTTTTGAATTTCAAATGTATAAAAATTTTCTTTTGAAAATTTGAGATTAATCACAAAATTTCTGAGATTTTGGTGGAAATTTACACCAACGTAAAATAAAAAAACAGTTTTGGATCTACATTGGAAAACTTACTTGATTCATTTTAGGCTTTTTTATCTGACTACTTTTGAGTCCACAGTTTTTTAGAGTTTGAAGCCGTTTGTGCAGATTTACATCCTTTATTATGTCTTATGCAGCATTTATGTTAAATTTTTACAAAGTGACTGATCAGAGTTGCAAATATTGGGATTTTATTTATCTTTATCACATTTTTGTCAGTAGCAACTAAACTGATGAACAAATAAAAAAAATTTTTTCTTCCCATTGTTAGTAACAACACAGATACCAAATAGTACTTTGTAAAATATCCACATCTGTTTAGCATTTAGGAAACGACAGCAATGTTTTTCGTGAGGCTGAATTAATAAAACTTTGAGTAACGGGGTTAATTATTTTTTCCTCGTTGTCCTTCAGGGGAAATTGGTTTGATAGATTTGCAAAGTGCAGGTAAACATTTGCGGCGCCTTAATGAATTATTGACTCAAAACTAGAGATTAAAAAGGAACAAATGTTAAAGTTTGACCTTTGAGCCTAACGGTTAGCGTTTCTGTTTGGAGCGGTGGCCTTGTTGCATTTTCCTCCTTCTTGCCCTTCGTTTTTCTTTCCCTCTTTCCCCTATTTCTCTTCCTTTCTCGGTTTTCTGCTTTCTCTCTGTCTGCTGTTGCCATGGAAACCCATCCTCCTCATCAGCCCTGTCTGCTGAGTCAGGAAACACAGGCTGTGATTTGACTGAGCTGGTCCTTTCAGCATCACTAGATGGCATCTTAGACCCATTTACCAAATTATTAAACCTTCTCACCAATAACGCCTTTTCTCACTTTCACTGGATTTTACACATTTTTCAGCCAGAACCGGAAAGATCAAACTGATATTTAATCCTTTTTGAAGTGTTTTGTTTAAACTAAACCATTCTAACTTTTAGTCTTAGTTAAGACTCTGGATCTGGGGTGTCCAAAGCGTGGCAAGGGGGCCATTTGTGGCCCTTGGAGTGATTTTGTGTGGCCCAGAGATGCAAATGGAGACTTGTAATTTGTAATCAGGGTAAAAATGTTACAAACATTATTTTCTTACACAGGAAAATGTAAAGTACAACACAAAGTATTTGTCTTTTTATATCCAAGATTAAAAGATGAAAAGCTGGACCCAAATCAGCTTTTATTCCTACTTAAACTCGGCTAAATAGAGCAAATGTTTTGAAATAAAGTGGCCCAAATCCTGGAATTATTACTGAAAAAATTTGATTCAATCGAGGCCAAAAGTTTTTCTTTTAATACAGCAAACATGCAAAATAGTAAGCGCAACATTTCAGCCAAAAAAATTCTGAAATTTCAAAAGTTTTCTACAAAAAAATGTGAAAATTTATGAATTTGAATTTTCAAAAAAATTATTTTGAGCCTTCTATACATTTTATGAGTCAAAGCACAAAATTTCTTAGTTTTTGGCAGAAATGTGATTCTTTTTTTCTACCTACAACGGAAGAGGTAAATTTCTGCCAAAATAAATTTTATGAATAAATTCATACATTTTATAGAAAACTCAAAAGAAATCTGATGATGTAATTTTTAAACATTAAATGATTGATACTTGATAAGTAACTCAGTGTTTTACTTTTTACCAAATACTTTTTTACTTTTACTTGAGTAATTTTATTATGAAATATCTCTACTTTTACCTGAATAAAATTTCTGGATTTTCTTCCCACTGAATGAAAAACAAACCAAAAACTCACCTGAAGTTTTCAGGAGATTTTACGGGAAGAATTATTATTTTACTGTTATTTTTTTGTTACTTATATGAATTATTGTCATTTTGGTTAAAAAAAATCCACGTATCTTTATAACTTGGTCTATTTGATGATGTAATTTTTAATAATTTGATCTGTTTACGTGTTGTAATTTCTTGGACGTCTGTTTTCTACTTTTACTGGAGTAAATTGTTGGGGACTCTGCCCACCTCTGGTAATCTGTGACTTTGTTGGGGGGGGGAAAATCCACAACATGTTAAGCAGCAGCAAACGGAAACTCATGAGACTGAATCTTCAGTCTGAGCTCAACTGAACAGAGTTAATAGCTTTTATGAACAACTCCTGCGTGACTCACTCCAGAGGCCACTTTACAGGAACATCTGAATGAGAAAATCCCGTCTTAATCCCTATTAAGGAAGCAATTTAGAGTTTCTCCAAGGCAGAAGGTGGGCTGTTGAATACGTTGTCAGTCAAGCAGGAACGTAACAGTCTGTGAGTCATCTGTGATTTTCTCCTGTAAAATAATACACTGGTGTTGCTTGAACCAAATTCTCCCCGAGTCACTTAAACGCAGCTTTCTTCTGCTTTGAAGGACATTTTGAAATCATGACTCTCTCACTAACGGGCTGCACAGTGGCGCAGTTGGTAGAGCTGTTGCCTTGCAGCACGAAGGTTCTGGGTTCGATTCCCGGCCCCGGTTTTTCCGCATGGAGTTTGCATGTTCTCCCTGTGCATGCGTGGGTTTTCTCCGGGTACTCCGGTTTCCTCCCACAGTCCAAAAACATGACTGTCAGGTTAATTGGTCTCTCCAAATTGTCCCTAGGTGTGAGTGTGTGTGTGCATGGTTGTGTGTCTCTGTGTTGCCCTGCGACAGACTGGCGACCTGTCCAGGGTGTACTCCGCCTCTCGCCCGGAACGTTAGCTGGAGATGGGAACCAGCAACCCTCCCGACCCCACTGAGGGACAAGGGTGAAAGAAAATGGATGGATGGATGGACTCTCTCACTAACTCCATAGTATGAGCTAAAAAACAGCGAATAATAAAAATGTGTGAAAGATCCCCCATTACAATTTAAGATTCAGACTTCAAAGACCCATCTTTTAAATTTATTTAATGATGATAAATTGTAATTGCTGCTATAATTAACCATTATGCACCATTAGGAAATTAAGTTTATAGGATGAGAGGAATTGTTTTGATATTCCACTTCCGCTTATCAACATGCTAGTTAGCATGTTAGCTACATATTTAGCTTGAACATAAATTTGTAGTTAATTTAGTTTCATTTAGTTTTGAACTAAATATTTTGTCAGCAAGCTAAATATTTAGATATATAATGAATTGTTTAGTTTTGGAAATAGGCTTTTATTTCCCAAACTAAACATTTAATGTTCAAATATTTGATTTGGAAATAAATATTTATTTTGAAAGCTTAATATTTAGCTCAGATTTAAACATTTAGTTTGCAAACTAACTATCTAGCTTCCTTCCTAACTATTTTTTTAATTGAAAGCTACATATTTAGCTTGTGAATTAAATATTTAGTTTGGATTTCCGACATTTATAAATGTGTGAATAACATGGTGAAAATATGGCTTTAAAAATCAACATGGATATTTTTCTCTAAAACAAAACATTTGTAGCTAATTTTAAATATGTAAGTTTACAAACATGACCCCATAACATTGTGGATAAACCCAACATGACACCATATTATCTGTGGAAGATTCACCTATCAACACATTTTCCTTTCCAAAATATCCAAAAGAAGGAACAAGCAGTTTCCAAAAGTGAGCTGAACGTTGTTAAAACTGCTGCTACTGCATTTGTTTTGGGAAAACAAACTGATTTCATAGCAGAGAAAATAAAAATCACATTTATATTTGCATCTGCTTACGTTCTCTTCTGAGATCAGCAGGAAAGGGGCGCGAGTTTTAATGTTTTTATCTTCTTTTAAATCTCTTTCTCACTGTTTATTCAATGTCACATGCTGTTTTTATTTTAATTATGTAAAGCACTTTGAAATGCCTTGCTGCTGAAATGTGCTGTACCAATAAAATTTGATTTTGATTTTGATTTGAAAGGGAAGCAGAGAGGTTTTCTGGGATCAGTGTAAAACTAAAGCAGTGAAACTAAAGTCTTCCTGATCTGCAAGTGTAAAATAAATATTCTGTCTTTACGTTTAAGCATTTCCCGTTCGTTGTTCTGATCCAACTTTCTGCTTCTTTTCCTTCCTGTTGTTCAGAACTGTGTCTAAAAATAATCTCTAGAGAAGCGAGGTAAACAGGAAGCTCCGCCATTTTGTTTCTTTTGCGAGTCTTTGTAGTTACTTAGGCACTAAAAAGTTTTCACATAGCAGCATTTGAAAGTAGAAAATAACATTTAAGTGCTTTGCGCCGGTTAAACCATTGCCACATGTATTTCGTGAGACAGATGGCAGAAAAAGTAGGTTAAAGCACTTCCTGTGTAGATACATGCTAATCATTACATTTCCCAAACAGTGAAGAGCTAAGAGGGCATTATTAAATTATTCACCGTTTGATTTTAGTACATCCAGAAGTGGGCCAACTTAAAGTTGTTCCCTGACACCCAGTAAAACCTTTTACACTCCACGGGACAGAAAACGGCAGATAACTTTTGTTAATAATTAACAATCAAAGATGTTTTCCTTATTCTCTCTGCCTTTATATCTTCCAAACGGGGGGTAGATGGTTCAGTCACACTTTGCATTTACAATCCCCGGATTGTAATTCGTCATTTCTTCGCATTTCCTCTTTAACGCTCGTCTGTGAAGCTTATTACAGGACGGCCGTGTTGAGAGCTGAACGTCCTCCGTATCAATCTTCATCTGTCTGTTTGCTCTTCGGCTGCCTTCGCTCGCTCCCCTCAGGTATCATTTCTTCCTCTGTGATTGCACAAACGGTTGCCATAGAAACAGCAAAATGAAGGAAGAACGGAGACAAAAAAGAAAGAATGAAATTAGAGGAGTCGAAAGGCGGAGGAGGGGAGGGAGGGACGACTTGGAGGTTTTACCCGTCGGAGTTTCTTTCCGCAGCGTTCTTTGTCTTTTTTTTTTTGTTGTCTTCAGTTTTGGCTTTTTGTCCTTCGTCCATCATGTCTGGGATCTAAGGGCCAATTATGTCCTCTGTAAAAAAAAACAAACAAACATGTTTTAGGAAACAAAAGGATGAATATTTGCTCTAGAAACAAAGAAATGTTAGAGGAACAAAGAAAATCACCTGACGATTAAAAAAAAAGAAAGAAATTCTGTTCATTTTAATGCTGAAGAGCCGATTTAAATATTTATCTCTTCATGAGCTCATGTGGCGGATTTGCTGGAGAAAAGTTGTCTGTGTGTGTGTGTGTGTGTGTGTGTGTGTGTGTGTGTGTGTGTGTGTGTGTGTGTGTGTGTGTGTGTGTGTGTGTGTGTGTGTGTGTGTGTGTGTGTGTGTGTACTTTTTCAGTAATAATTTCATTCATATATTCATCAGCAGGCAGAAGTGCTGACGCAAGTCAGAAGGAGAGAGGAGGCACAGAGAGGCAGAGTGTGAGATAAAATGTGAGGAGGAGAAGGAAAACCAAAAATCCTCCAATGAAGGAAACTTTGTTTCCAGAGCATTAGGCGATTTTTAAATTTAAATATTAAAAATACATCAACAGAATGGACAGAAACTAAGCTAGCAGAAAGCAGAAATATTTTAGACGGAGAGCTCTGTAAAGGAAAAATATTTATACACCTTGAGCTTTATGACATTTTACTACCAAACTAAATCGATAAAATTTTATTTGCATAGCAACAAAACATTTCAAAGTGTTTTACATCATAAAAACACAAAAATACAAAGTCAGAACGCAATCAACAGTCAAAACATTACATTTTGCAGTCGTTACAAATCAAAATGTTTCATTGATTATGTTTCAAAAGTAACTCTAACCTGCTGAGTTTTTAGTCTAGATTTAAAGGAACTGAGTGTTTCGGCTGTTTTGCAGCTTTCAGGAAGTTTGTTCCAGATTTTAAAGTCTGTTCTCTCAGTGTAAGGACTGTGGAACTGGGTGATCTGGTGCTCTGATCCAGAACCTGAGCAGCAGCGTTCTGGATCAGCTGCAACTTTTAGTCAGACCTGTGAATCAGTGCGACTCAAGATAAACGCATGGATGAGCTTCTCTACATCTCCCTGGGACACGGAGATGTCCTTCAGGTGACAGAAGGCCGACTTTGTAACTGCGTTAATGTGGCTCTGAAGGTTCAGGTCAGAGTCCCATCACTACACCCAGATTTCAGGCCTGATTGCTGGTTTCAGTTGTAATAACTGAAGCTGTGCGTTGACTCCTCTTTAGGTCCAAAGATGATGACTTCAGCTTTATTTCTGTTCGGCTGGAGGAAGTTTGTTCTGTCAGCATTTTAAGCAAACAGTCAACATAAAGTTGCACATAACAGAATGATTTCACTTTTTTGTTATTTAATGTCCTCATTAAATAAGAAACACAATTAAAATCACACATCAGTTTAATGTGATAAGTCATTAATCATCCTCCTGTTGCCTTGTGCAGCCATACGTTCGTTAGCGTGTTTTACTGAAACCATCAGCTTTTTGTCGTGGCGTCACGCTGCAACTGGTCCCACACAGCCTTTATTAACGGCATCTGAAGGTTGTAAGCAAACAAGAACCCGGACAAGACATTCGATAATGAGGCACTGCTATGAAAACGTCCGACCTTTGACCTTTTCACTGCCATTGCCTCGAATCCACCAGGACTCTGTCCACAGCTTCTCTGTTTCAGACGGCAACAAACAGATGATTCTGTGGCAAAGAGCGGCGCTGGGGAAATCCGCTTCCACTTGCGAAGGGTTTTCTTTCTGCAAGCCAGAAAGCATCATTTGTCACAGCGAGGTTTCACAGCGTAGAGTATTTTTACTCATTTGAGTGACAAATCCTTACGTCTCAGAGGTTTCTGCAGCACAATCATTGCATGTTGGGGAAGTTTGTGAAATCTTTAAAAGCTTTGTGTTTTACCGTTGTATAAATGCTAATGCTAATTTAGGTCATGATTGTTTGTCATCCAACAACTATTCCAACAACTGTTACACCAACAATCATAGTTGTTGTTGGATTTACCCAAACTAAAATATGCAGTCAATATGTTTTTGATTTAATGTGCTGATAACAAAGTAACAACAAGAGTTTAACATCAATAACCTGCTAATTCCTCACAATCTGCTGTTTGCAATCACATTTTTAATCACATTGAAAGACGGCAACATATGGGACAAGCTGCATGTTTTCTATGTATTCTGTATTTCAGCAGGTCAAACTGACTCTACAGTAAATCAGTAGATTTACCATTATTTACATTAAATCAAGAAGTTTCTGATAGAAAATGAGACAAACTATAGAAATATTTACAATCCTGCTAATGTTTGAATTGTTATTGTTTTCTATAATCAGTGGATTGTTTTTATTTCATCATTTATCTTTGAGTTTGGACAGCCTCTCTGCCATCACCCTAATCTTCAAGTTGTGAATTTGGAGTCAAGTCAGATGAAACAAAGATTTAACTTAAAGCTACAGCAACTGGTGCATCAAAAACTCTGATCTGAGCCACACTGGTTATTCAAAAACCTGCCTCTTCTCTGCACTGCTGTGTAATAAAATAATTTTGGTTTTAGACCCTTTGTTGTTTATTTTCTATAATTTTTGGCTGACATTGATGCGTCTGATACATAAAGTCAATGTAAAAATAGAAACCTGTTTGGTGATGTTCACAGTGGGGTAGTAGCTACTTACATTTACTCAGTTATAGTAACTTTTTGGGAAAAAAATGTGTTTAAGATTATTTTACTCTGCTTTAGTTTCTACTTTTACTTGAGTAAAATTTCTGGATTTTTTACCCACTGAACCAAAAACAGAGGGTAGAAATAAACATGTTTTAACCAAAGATTCACCGGACATCAGCAGTTTTTACTAAAGTTTCATCAATCTTTTATTGAAAAAAACTGATTTGGAAAAAATATTTGTCACTTTTGTGAATTATTGTCATTTTGGTCCATAAAAAAAAACAAAATTTCCACTTATCCATCTGATTATGCAATTTTTAAATGATTGATATAATTTGATCAGTTACTCAGTGCTTGAATAAACATTTTACCAAATACTTTTTTACTCTTACTTGACTAATTTCAAGGTTTATTAAGAAGTTTTGCAAAGGTTACCAATAATTTTTCCCATTCCACGTGTAGTTAAAAAATATTTTTAGATTTATTTTATTTTTTTTCTTCCTTTCACAATGATTTTTGTTATTTTTTTTTACAAGATCAGTTTACACCAATGGTGTTGCAGCCAATCGAACTCCAATAACACAAATGACTAGTGGGGTGATTTTGACACATATATTAAACAGCCGATAAAATAAAAGGTTGAGAAAAAAGCTAAGAAAAAATTAAAAGTGAAGCCGTACGAGACAAAATTCACTAGATTTAGATTTTTCTTTTTTCTGAAGTTTTTGCAGAGACAACATAAATTTTATCTAGAGATAAAACCAAAGATTAGCGTGTGATTACAGTGCAAACCGCTGCATAAAGATACCTTAGCTTCCACGTTTTCTTTACGCTGTTCTCTCTTTGGTTGATTTTTTTTTCTCTTGTAAACAAATGTAAAATATATTTACATATAAAAATCACAGTACTCTACTGCCACGCTGTATTGCAATGTGCTAAGTGCTGTTCTACACTACTTAAGGCTATTGTTTCAATTCCTAATAAGCCTAAATACAAAACTCATGTTGCCACGCTTTACTGCACCCTAGTTGCCTAGCAACCTCCATTCACAAAGTGCCAAATGAGACACAATGAAGTATGAAAACATTATGGGGGGAAAGAGAAACGACAAACCCAGAACTATGTGTGTCATCAGAAAATACTGCAGTTTGTAGAAGGGATCGTTTTTAGCACGTAGTTTGGCGTCGATATTTAAATTTTGCCCGTTTCGTTTTAAATCTGCATTTTACTGCAGGATCCCCATGCATGCTCTGTGGGCAGAAGAGCACATTATAATCGCAGCAAAAGCTGAGCCAGTGCCTGCTCAGCGTGTAGCGACGGTTTGCTACATGCTCATCCAGGAGGAGGGGAAGAAAGTAACTCCATTCAATCTGCCTGGTTTCCTCGGAAACCAGACTTTTAACCAATTTAATTAATAAACTGAACTTGGCTGCATTTTTGATAACTAGGATCAATTTGGAATGAATGTAATCTGTCTGCATGATTAGGTTGAATCATTTAAAGACTACAACAGGCATAAAACAACACATTATATGTATTTATATTTAGCTGACAGAGCACTAAAGTGGAGATTCCCTTGCTGAAATCCATGTTTAACCGCAGATAAAAACACTTTGTCTGTATTATTTATTGAATGATGTAAAGGATCATAAAGGAAACTTAACTTTGTTGAGATGCCAACAAAATGGGAATTTAGGAATAAGCTTTATTGTTGTTATTCATGAAAACCCAGAGGACCTGGGGATGCATTTGTTTGCAAAATGTCTGGCTTTGAATTTAATTAAAATGTTCTAGTCACTCCCATCACCCTGCAAACGGACTCAACAGGCGGCTTCAACTCTGGATTACCCAGGTTAAGAACTCATCGAGGACTTTATGAACAAACGGGAAACAAATCGGTGACATCTACCGTGTTTCCCCGATTGTAAGACTTATCGGGGGTTTCAGGGGGGTCGGCTAATATAAGCCGTACCCCGAAAGTAAGACTTCGGGGAAACACGGGGGTATTGCCGCCTCCCTCTCATCTAGCTGCGTGCCGCCTCCTGCCCACGTCCGCACCGTCCCCCTCTCCATACGTCACCGCGCCGTCCCCCTCTCCATACGTCACCGCGCCGTCCCCCTCTCCATACGTCACCGCGCCGCCCCCCTCTCCATACGTCACCGCGCCGTCCCCCTCTCCATACGTCACCGCGCCGTCCCCCTCTCCATACGTCACCGCACCGTCCCCCTCTCCATACGTCACCGCGCCGCCCCCTCTCCATACGTCACCGCGCCGCCCCCCTCTCCATACGTCACAGCGCCGTCCCCTCTCCATACGTCACCGCGCCGTCCCCCTCTCCATACGTCACCGCGCCGTCCCCCTCTCCATACGTCACCCCGCCGTCCCCCTCTCCATACGTCACCGCGCCGTCCCCCTCTCCATACGTCACTGCGCCGTCCCTTGCACTTCCTTTTATAAAACTGTTTTGTGGCGAATACAATACTGTTCAGGTTGTTAATAAATGTTAATTTTATGGTTAAAACAAAAAATTCGACAATTTTTTTCCAATATAAGACATACCCCGAAAGTAAGACATAGTGGGGCTTTTGGGGATAAAAAGAAAGTAAGACACTGTCTTACTTTCGGGAAAACACGGTATCAGTCGGGCATGAAACTCAGAGCGTTTCGGTGAAAGGAGAATCGTTCTGACGGTCAAACATGTTGGGGATCGTGTGACGTATGCAGCTGCTTTGTAGCTTCGGGATCTGAATAAGTTTCTGTAAGTTATGAATTGTGCAGCTATCAGATCATCTCCTTATGTTTCATAAGCTGCGTTTTCGTTGACTAACTAATTGCGCAATTTGACATTTTGAAAATAAATTTGCTCAATGGAAACATAGCAGTTTGTTTTTATTCTTTGATAGAAGGTTTTGGTGCTAGAATGATGTGTTGTTGTTGTTTTTTTTAATCAAAATTGGTTTATTTCACCAAACTGCAGTGAAAACCCCTTTTTTGCATCACACTAGTCACATGACCAACAACCGGATGTTGCCACTGGCATAAACCACAAAGAAGAAGAAGACAGGAAGTAGTTGGAGGAACATGTTTTCTAAAGACTTACCATGTGAACAAACTTATTCACATGTTATTTTAGCACATGAACAGAAACGCAGCAACTGTGTGTTTTTTTTCAACATTAATGACAGTTTTGCACACATTTATAAAACGCAAATACTAAGTCCTCCTCTAAATAACAAAAAAAACAAAAAAACCAAGCCAAGGCCGAAAGTCTTGGAGTGACTTTGTAAAAGTCTGAGCCTCAATCAGCATGAAATACTGCGACGTAACCTTAAACTGCCTTTTAAGCTTGGAAATACATGAACCAAGTGAACCAAAACTACTGCACTCCAATGTAAAGCTTTTGTTTGTCTAAACCTTTTAACCTCGTATTTTCTGTACAATATCCCTGAGAAATAAACCAATACATCAAAATTAAGTTAATATGGGACAGAAAAAAGCAGAAAACATAAATCTTTATTATGCCATCTATGCATGCGTATATTTATTTTAGGTTGCGTCTTTTACTTCCAGCACACAAATTTGATTTTCAGCACATTTACGTTCTCCTTCAAACTACCTTACAAAGAGTCAGCGTTCTGATTTTAATATAAGATCTTTTTTGGGGTTTTTTTTTTTTTTTTGGAGGTGGATGTGAAATTTAACAAAAACCAGAGAGCATACTTGCCATGTCAGTTTTATAAAATGCAAACTGTCTTCTTTTCTGCACATCCTGTCCTCTAAATGGCTGGAATCTGACCTTCCATTTAATTTTTTTAATTTCTAAAATCTCTTCTGATCATCCAGTTCCTCTTTTGTTTTTTTGCAGAGTTTAGCTGCCAAGCGATTTTTGGCTGCAGGTCCTCTTACTGCCTGAGACTGTATTTGTTGCTTGGCAACATTAACTTAGGGATGATTTCAACACAAAGCAACTGTTAAGGCTTCAGTGATTTAATGACACAACTCTTTTTCTTGGCTTTGCAGCAAGCTGTCGACTCTCAGCATGACATCCTGCTACCTGCAGGGTCTCATCTCATACTCTTATTGTCTCTCTGGGAATCAATGGTGTGTGTGTGTGTGTGTGTGTGTGTGTGTGTGTGTGTGTGTGTGTGTGTGTGTGTGTGTGTGTGTGTGTGTGTGTGTGTGTGTGTGTGTAGCTGAGTTAAAGATCCTTTTCTTTCCCTAAGCTGAATGTGAATCGAGTTGTAATGATAATTCACCCCGACAATTATGACACAGGTGCCCACATTCTGAATACCCTGCTGTTTTTTTAAATGGGAAGCTTTTTATTAATTACTAGAAGTTCGCGTTCTCCTGAGTCTGACTGAATGGGACGGAGTTAAATTAAAAGTTTTTGTTTTTAAGTTGAATTAATCTGTTTTCTCTTTCTTGTATCTTTAAAAAAAATGTACATGCATTATCTTAACAGAAAAAAATCAGTACTAAGCTCAACTGAACTAGTGTGATATTATGTAGGGTTGTACAATTTAACTATGTCACTGAACTCTGATCCAGAACCGCACAGCATCCTGGGAGATGTAGGCAGAGGAAAGGCTTACAGCTAGCTAAGCAAGGCTGGTGGAATTTCTTTGGTTACCTAGCAACTAACACATTCTTTGGTTACCTAGCAATTTACTCATTCTTTGGTTACATAGCAACAACCTGTTGACTTGTGCAGCAGCAGTTTAAGGTTCTGCCACCAATCCTCAAAACTGCTAAAAAATAAACAACAGCGTGGAAAGAAAACAGTGAAGGTCACATTACCAGTTAGGTAGTATTTCAGATATGTAAAAAAAAACAACCAAATCAACAGTTATTGATACTGATTTATTTAATGTAGTGATTGATTTCCCTTTGGGATCAATAAAGTATTTTTAAATTTGAATATGAAGTTTGTATTGTGATAATTTTTTCAACCAAATCTGATATTGGGCCATAAC
This sequence comes from Poecilia reticulata, assembly GCF_904066995.2. Lineage (NCBI taxonomy): Eukaryota > Metazoa > Chordata > Actinopteri > Cyprinodontiformes > Poeciliidae > Poecilia > Poecilia reticulata. The sequence goes on along the minus strand of NC_088833.1, from coordinate 4,463,201 downwards.
CAAATCAAAGGTCACCCTGGACGAGTCGCCAGTTTGTCGCAGGGCAACACAGAAACAGACAGAACAAACAACCTGCACGCACACACACACACACACACACACACACACACACACACACACACACACACACACACACACACACACACACACACACACACACACACACACACACACACACACACACACTCCTAAGGAGAATCTGACCAATTAACCTAACAGTCGTGTTTTTGGACTGTGGGAGGAAGCCGGAGTACCAGGAGAGAATCCACCATGCACACGGAGAAAAATGCAAACTCCATGCAGACAGAACCTGGGCCGGGAATCGAACCCAGAACCTTCTTTCTGCAAGGTAACTGGGCTAAAATAACATAAAAAAGCTAACAGAAACATCCATCCATTTTCTTACACTCTTGTCCCTTAATGGGGTCAGGAGGTGCTGGTGCCTCTCCAGCTAGCGAGAGGCGGGGTCACCTGGACAGGTCGCCAGTCTGTTGCAGGGCAACACAGAGACACACAACCATGCACACACACACTCACACCTAGGGGCAGATTAGACAGACCAATTAACCTGACAATCATGTTTTTGGACTGTGGGAGGAAACCGGAGTACCTGGAGAAAACCCACGCATGCACAGGGAGAACATGCAAACTCCATGCAGAAAGACCGGGGCCGGGAATCGAACCCAGAACCTTCTTACTGCAAGGCAACAGCTCTACCAACTGCACCACTGTGCAGCCCTCGAACAGAAACATAACATTTAAAATGCTGAAAATCTGTATATCTAAAGTGAGTTTGGCTGATTTTACAGAAAAATCTGCCAAGCGGCTTTAACGCCTGCAAATCTGGAGTCATGGATGTAACCCAGAGCGATCCAAATTGACACATTTCCAGGATGTGAAACTCATGACATGGCGCTTTAAAGCTACACATTATGATTTTTTCCTATTCATAGCCTTAGGGAAAACGGTACGCTATTCAGATACGAAAGGATATAACATATGGAGGAAGTTGCAGTTTGTTGCCTGAAATAGTTCTACTCTCCAGAAATGCACAGCCTTCAGCTCAGCTCCCTCTAAACCTGATCTGCCTAAAATAGGTGGGAACAATCAGCTGAATCCAAACAGACAGAAATAGGATTTGTGGGCAAAACTTGGCCCTTATAAAGGGATTCAGCTCAACAATGTGTTACAAATTGAGTAAAGTGAGAAATATTTTGCAGCATGTTCTCTGTTTCTTTTTAAAAGGCTTCTGAAAACCTTCCAAGCAAATCTGAATTACTGAAAATCCTCTTCAAATGCTTTAAAATTACTTTTATTTATCCCAAAAAGAGCAATTTAGTTTGCAGCTCTCTGGTCAGCACAACAAAAAATAAAATACAAACAGTCTTATGCAGCGATTTGTTACTGATTTGTTGACTGAATCTGATTTAAGGGCAATAATTCACCTGTCAGGCGATGATATAAACAAATAAAGCAACAACTCAAGTTCTGGCACAAAACTTGTATTCTGGCTCTGGTGTAGCATCTAATTAAAAATGGAAATTTCCTTCCATTTAAAACTCTGGTCCTGTAGAAACCATCATCGGGTTTAATCTATTGAACATCACAGAGACTCAGGCAAACGTGGTCAAAGTGAATTTACATTTTTTTGACAGGCAGCTTGTCAGATTGGAGGCGATAATATAAAAGAATAATCTGAAAAAGTGAGTTAATAAAAGAATAGTGCAATACAAACACAGTCCCTTCAACTTTTCTTCATTTTGTTAGATTTTTTCCAGAGATGTTTGTGTATTTCTTTACGGAAGAGGATTAGGGCCACTGAAAAAAAAAGTCAGAATTCTGACTTTTTTCTCAGAATTCTGACTTTAATCTCAGAATTTTGAGATTGAAGTCAGAATTCTGACTTTTTTCTCAGAATTCTGACTTTAATTCTGACTTTAATCTCAGAATTCTGTTTTATTTTTTTTCCAGTGGCCCTAATCCTCTTCTGTAATTTCTTAGATTCTTTGTCTTTTAGCATCATAAAATCTTTTACAGTTGACTGTTAGTTTCTGATAATGTGTCACATAAAATATTAATAATATGCACTGAAATTAGGTTGCAATGTGACCAAATGTGAAAACGTTCAAGACAAATGACCACTCTTCCATAATGAAAAGTTATAAAGTTCTTATCTATTTTCTTTTAAAAACTCAGTTTAAAGAAGAACAATATATGACAGTAATTTCACATAAAATATTCTTAGAAAAAGTTAAACAGTCATCTGTTTTACAGTGCAAGTATTATAGAAAATCTATTTTTGGTGTCACAAATGTGAGACATAAACACAAATTACAAAAATTTGCTAATAAAAATACAGGAAAGAGTTGATAAAAAGCAGATTTTAACAGATTTTAAGCATAAAAATGGTCAACTTTGGTATTTTTGCAAAATATTTCTTTTATTTCAGTATTAATGAAAGGGATACATAAAACGACAACACATTTCATTGTTTTGCAGAAATACATACAGGAAGGTTACATGCCCGTCTTAGCAGATAACAGCTACATAAGCTAAACTAATTTCGCTAGTTCTGCTGACGTAAATATCACTGATATTTATCTTAGTATTACACAGAGATGCATTACTCAAAAATGGTAATGCAGTAATCGTTGTATTGTACTTGTACTGTTTATAAGTTAGGAACGAGGCGAGATCCAGTTCTAGGCTTGTGGTTTTATTGTTGTCATGGCAACTCCATAGAAACGGCCTGCCAAGATGGCTGTCAGTTATAAAGTTCAAGGAAATGTGACGTCACATAAGAACTATGTACTAGTGAACATACAATTATATGTATTTATAATTTTTATAAGTATAAATTGTTATAAATACGTACAATCATATCAAACCACATTGAAAAGATAATAAGTTGAAACTGATGTTTTACAAGCCTCTCTGCTGGAGCAAACCAGAACAAACCTCTACAATAATGAACCATTTTGGATTAATCTGAAGGACATTTTCAACCCTGGAAGTGATTATGTTCAAGTTAATCTGATAAACGTCCAAGTGAAGAGACATGTAGCGAGCCCTGGAGACCGAGAGAGAAAGATGACTTGCAGTGACAGGCTGGCCAGCTTCCTGTTTACTCGCAGACTGTGGTCAAACTCAGTCAATCTGGGAGAATCCCAGTGCTGCCATCTGGGCCTAACTGGAGCTTCAACCAGGCACCGCCAACTGGCACAGAGAAGGATAATGTGTCACTGTTACAGTAGAAAGAGGCAGCGCTGCAGAGTCAGGGGTTAGCTTAACACGTCGCAAGGGCCTTAAAACTGCAGATTCACATTTCAAATTTTACCAAAATAAATCCACACGAATCACTTTTGTGTTTATCAATTATTATAATACTAAATTATTACCACTTGGTTGTGTTCAGTGTTTTCTACTAGCCCTTTATTAGTCACATTTACTGCCCGAATGTAAAGGTGCACTTTTTATTTTCTTTATTTTTCAGAAAAAACAATTAAAACATAACTCCTGCCTTCTGATGTGATTGTCTTAGGCTTTATACCTGTATAAAGTAGTATTTTTACATAAATGCAAACAATAATACATTATTTAAATATTTTTTTTATTTAAAAACTTGTACAAAACTTTCTGGTATCGTGTCATGAAGGTAGTTTCATGTTTATTTCGCTCAGTGGTTCTGTTTTGGTCGTGGAAGGATATGGAGAAAATTATTGTTTTAATATTTTCACATTGCTGTTCTCTTTTTTTTCCTTTCTCTATATGAAATAGGGTTTTATTTTCCACAATATTATAGACCTTGAAGTTTGTCAAAAATTGGTTTATTTATTCTTAAATTAATTTTGTTTAGTCAAAAACTTATGTCTCCCAACATTTATTGGTATACAAGTTATGTTATTAATCAATCAATCAAAGTTTATTTGTATAGCAGTTCTTTAGTGCTTTACATCATAAAAACAAAAATAAGAAACCGTAAAAACAACATACACTCACAAATTGAGAAACCAGTAAGAAACGTTACACTTTGTTATGGCAGTTGGTGGTTACCGTAGCAACCAGCAACTGTAAGCTCCGCCCCCTTTTCCCCTAACTTTTGGTCAGCTGATTCATGTTTTCTTTGCAAGCACTATATTTTAACATGTAGACTATTTGGGCTACACGCAGGGTTTATTCTGTAGTTTTCCATGTTTTGTATATATTTCTGTTATAAATAATGTGCATTTTAGCTGTGTGTGTAATTTTACAACTGCTGTTAGCTGTTCGTTGGGAACCATTGCTCTGTAGGTCATTTACTGTATTTCATATACGGTATAAGTAGATTTTCTCTCTTATTTGAATAAATTCAGAGAAACTGAGTTTGTCTTTTGTGAAGTCAACCAGCTGGACTTGAAGGGTTATAGAGCCTTTATTTGTTTAAAGACACAAATAAACGCTATAATGACTTATAACTGGAAAGAAAATAAGGATTAATCTTTAATATATTTCTGAATTTCTAAGATCTTATTGGATACGTTGATCTGTGGAAACTGTATAAACTGGAGCGGTGCTGCAGGGATCTTGTATTGTGCTTTAACAGGGACAAAATTAAGATAACAGAACTACCTGCAGGCTATGGTTTAGTGAAAACTGGCTATTGAGCAAACCAATGGTGTGCCAGTACCCGACTGGCAGCTCCACCAGTTGCAGCAGCCCACACAACTTAACTGAAAAGCCTGTTTCCTTATAGTTTAACCAGCCGCCCCTGAATCTGGAGTGCACCCATATTCAAATGTCTATTTTTTTACATCCATTTTTAACTCTGAAAGCTTGACAATATATAATTACACATAAATTAAAACCGTTTTTAAAATCTCCTTTTGAGACTGCTGTTACAGAGGGTAAAATTTTGGTATTTGGTACAAGAAAATACTGTATTTTATTGTGACAACAAAACACTAAACAGTGCATATCTGTAAAGGAAATTGACATGTAATTAAAAAGTTTCTACAATTGACAAAATGAAAAGTGTGACATTCAACCCTTTTAACTGAAATAGGGCTGAAATGATTATGGATGAATCTGTGATGAATCGATTACTGAAATAATCATCAACTAATTTAGTTTTCAATTAAATTAAGTGTACACACTCACAAAAGGATGATTTACTGAACAAAAAACAAGATGTTCATGGGAGTAATTTGCATTTAATTAAGAAAAAAGATGAATTTTGACTTTAATGTAAAAATTAAAGTCAAAATTTTGACTTTAATTTTGTCAAAAGTCAAAAAGACTTTTGGTTTTCTGATCAAAAGTCAGAATTTTGAGAAAAAAGTTGGATTTTTTTATTTTTTACTTTATTTAAAACAAATAGCATTAACAAGCATAATGGGTCTTCAATGACAAATATCACAATATTATAATAAAGATAAAGAATAACCACAGACATTGACAATGTTGATGTTAAGGTCTTACAATCTTCAAAATAGAATAAAGTAAAAACAAAAGTTGAATAAATATACACTGGTAAAATAAAACAATGTGCACATTTTCAGCTGTACTATTTTCTTAACAAAAAGTGTCAAAAATACATTCAAACACATATAATAAATGGTCTGTTACAGCAAAAGAAAAACAAAATAAAACATAAAACAGAGGCTCTAATCCTCTTCCGTTATGTTGGAAGCTGCAACATATGCGGCAGGTTTAAATCTGCAAAAACAAACAAACAAACAAACAAATAAATAAAAATGGTAAGCTTCTCAAACAAAACAAAACAAAAAAACATGGCAACTGCCTTTTGATTGAACTTCAGCTCATAATTTTTATACCTGCCCGTATTGTGACCAGCTACTTCCTGTCTTTCTCTTCTTTTGTGTCTCTCGCGTAAAGTCAACACCGGCGAACAATTAAAGAGCACAAACTTGTGCGCAAGCGCAAAACGCACGTACTCGCGAGTCCTGGTTCCATCTTCAGCCATCTCTTCGCAATGCCTCGCTCTCTTCTCCCTCTCCTCTCTCCACGGAGGACAGATGGGAGGAGACGCTTCTGCTGAACGTGTTGGGTCTGGTTTCTATTCCTGCAGCGGGGAAAACGCCTCTGCTCTCCGGTCGGTCGCGGGTCCGATCATTCACATCCTCACGCCGCAGGTCTCTCTCTCTCTCTCTTTCTGCGGGGTGTGCCCGCATCTTTCTTCTTCTTCTTTTCCTCTTTTGGACCGAGGACGTCTAGTAACTAACTGGAGGCACCGCGCTGTCTTTGTGTGAAAGCTGCTGGAGTGGATTTAAATCTTCCTAAAAATGAGCGTGGGACCAGATGCGCTCGTCTCATCCGTTCTCTGGCCGCTGCTTGCGCGGGTACCTGTCCCGGTTTCGGACCGGTTCGACTGATCCCCGTTCGATGCTGCAGAATCCACAGGGACCAGTAAATAAAGAGATTTTCCCAAGAACCGGATTCACCAGCAGCATCCTGCCAGATGGATAACTACTCCGCGTTACCACGTAAGGCACCAACAGAGTGACACAAACCTGCTGCAGTATTTCTCATTCAGCCTGTTGGCGCCGGGGATCCCTGAATGGATCATCTGATTAGTGAGGCAGATTATCAATTCCCCAATGGCTCATCGCGATTGTAGTTAAAAAAATATTATACCACAAGTTTAATTCTGGATTTGAATCCTTTAGAAAATATTTGGAAGGAGTAGAAGACGTGTTGTTTTTTAATTTGGCTCATTAAATGCAATGTAATAAAGAAGGTGAAAAATTGGTTAAATAAATTAGCATTTTTAGTAAATTAGCTCACTAAAAGAGCCTAGAAGGGATACTTTTTCTTCATAATATGTTAATATTCTATCTATCTATCTATCTATCTATCTATCTATCTATCTATCTATCTATCTATCTATCTATCTATCTATCTATCTATCTATTTATTATATGATGCAGTGTCATATATTTTGACATGTAACTGTTCTGCCGTCATGGAATCATCGTTTCAAACATTATGTCTCTTTCTCTCTCTGTGTGTGTCACGCACACACACACACACACACACTCACACACACACCTGTTAAATCCTCTACCCTAAGGTAGTACAGCTTATTATCCTATTTAGCACACATTTTAGCCATACCAATCTGTCACACTTGTTACAAGCTTGTAATGACACGGCCTTTTTTTTTTTGTTCACCATCTGGCTGAATGGTTTATTATCTTTTTTATTCTCTGGACTTGATGCTTCCTGTTTCATTGCATGGTATAATTTGTTGCCCAGTCCTCTCTGACTTACAATTCACGTGAAACTAGCCTGGGTTTTACTCAAAGAGAATATTTAATCCTAATCTACAGTGCAACATATTCAAAGCGCCGCTCATAAGATGCCTCTTTTAATCTGTTTCCTTCTCAGCAGGGTTGTGCAAGCGCCACTAATTGCCTTAGTTTGTATGATTTGCAAACACTTGAATGTGAGATTTGTCTTTTGTGGTCATATAAACAGAGAGCAGCTGAGGCTGCCTGCATTCTGTTATTAAGACATGCAGATCTGGATAATGTGCTCTATGTATATTATTTCTTTGGCTTTATGGTTTTAGTACATGATGTTCTGCTGAGAAAATTTGACTTTATGGTCCTGTGATAGCTGCCATCTTTACTCTTATATCTCTCTAAAATAGGGTTGATTTCAAGTATAGGCCAGTTTCCTGTTTTCTTTGAGATATTGTGGAGAAAAGGTAGAAAATCTGGGTTATTCCTAGTCTGATATGCATCATGTAGCAGCATTTTAACTTTGTGAGTAAGTTCTGGCTTTTCCTATCTTGGTAATATAATATGTAAGACAAAATACCACCCTTGAGGATGAAGGACCAGTTTGCTTTGGCTTTCCTGTTTGTGTCCACTGAGTACAAAATTACATGTATGTAGTTTATGTTAGAGATGAACCGGTCTGGTTTTAAAATCTGTAAAATAATTTAGATCATGTGTCCTCTGCTTTATGGTTTGTTTCACATTATATTTAAATTAATTGCACTTCCTGATCCATTTGAAAGCAGGTTTGTTGCGGTTTGACCAATCAACCTGTTGTTTATTTCTAATTGCGCTGACTGAACAAATTAAAGCTTGTGAAGCTACTGGTGGATTTAAGTGCTGCACTGGTGCAGAGTTATCAAATAAATTAGCAATTTATTACATTTATGGCTTTAGACAGAACTTTTTAAGCAAGTTCATCACTGTTTTTCTGTATCATCCGATGCCAAACCTCAGATATCGGTATCAGTGGAAGAAATGGATCGGTGCATCCCTTGTTCCAGCATATTGGCACAAACTGCTGAGAATTGGCTCTGTATCAATAAGTGAACTAAAATTCTGCAATCATTATAGAGTCTTTGGATGTTTGCAGATAAATTAGACACTGAAAAGTCAATATTTTGCTCTTTGAATCATTCCTAGACTCCTCTGCAGAGTATAGAGGAAAACCAATGCCAGTTCGTTGGTGATTTGACTTTTGGTGGCTGTTCAGTTTCCCACCATAACAGACAAAGAGGTAAAGAGCGACCTGACGTTTTATCAAATGAATACACAGATCATTTCATCCCTTAAATAAGATGCAGGTCATTTGAACCGCCTTGCCTCATGCATGCCCAAATTTCCACCCCTATCAAACCCTGTCAAGTGGTGGAAAGGAGTCTACATGCTGTCGGACCTTCCTTTAACACACAGCTCATCTCAACATGCCACTTCCAATGCCATTTTGTGCCATCTCATTGCAAATTGAATTAGTTTCATTCACATCTCTGAGCTCCATGTCTATCAAAGTGGGCCATTCCCTGTGGGTGCTCAACTTGGTTTCTCTATTTTGTCTCGTCAGTGAGCACTAGGCTTGTAGTTTTATTATTTATTATGACGATGGTGAAAAATATTTATTTGGCTTTTTGGACTGTAAATGCATCACTGCCATGACTCAGAGCCTCAAAAACAAATAAAATTCCCCTTTCATCAAACACACAACTTCACCACTTCAATTACTTTAAGTGGGGCGGCTATGCTGCTAAGCAGAACATAATAATTGTGTTTGATTGCATTTTGAAACATAAATGGAGCATTTATTGATTGAAGCTTAGACAATTGTATTAGTAATCATCTGCCATTATCCCGGTTTCTATCTTATATTCACAAAATAGACATTTTCTAATTGGTTTTTTGACCCAGTGCAGGTAAACAAAACAATCTCCCTTTAGAGTGCAGTTTACCTGTCAGTGGCCAAAATGGTATTATTTACCAGTGGAACTCCTCTATTGGGTAATATGTAACATTTAAAGGGGGTGTTTGCTTATAGTCGTACCTGACATCATCAAATTGGACACTGTCTCTTTAAGAACCCCCCTACCCTTTCCAACACTCCCTCTTCAGCACTTTATTCAAACTAAGCTTCTCCATGATGCCGTTTACAGCCATTTATAGGAGTGCTGCACTTTGTATGATAAACCCAAGAGACTTACAGTTCCACTAGGTGTTTGCTAATTGCTGCTGCCGCTAGTCTGAAGGAGCCGTGTGGGCGAGGTGCAGGGCAATGTGGCAAAGCAACACTCCAATAGATCAGGGAACGGCATTGTTACATGATATGAAGCTAGAAAAAGGTGATTTTTCATAATAATTGTAGTTTTTATGTGAAGCACATGTTGAAATGTGTATAAATAAACTTGATTGATTAAATTTCTACTCCTGCATCAGAATAAGTGGAGATAGCGGTTAGCAACAAGCTAACCAATCAACTGGGCCTTGTTATCTTTTTAATACCATTCAGATTAAAACAATCATTTTGTTGACCTTTGACCTGTGTGTCAAACTCAAGGCCCAGGGGCCAGATGTGGCCCGCCGTTGGTGTTTATGTGGCCCTCTGGACTCCAGATTACATCAATAAGTCCCTCCAGTTTTTCACAAATCTGCAAAATTCACACAAAATCAACAGATTCCAACATTTTTTCAAATTTTCTTGCAAATTCTTTTCAAAATTGATCCAAAATATTGGGTTTAACTGATGATTTGTGATCGATACGGTGAGTAATAAAGTCACATTTATATCATATGCATTAGTGCAAATATAAAAAGTCCCCATAAACAACCACAAAATCCAGTTACAGCTATTTATTAATATTTTAACGGTTTAATCGGTTTTATCGGTACGTTCTGGCTCAACCGGCCCTTTAAGAACAATCAGATTTTTGATTT